>NC_064561.1:8375500-8702500 GCF_937001465.1 Orcinus orca | reverse complement strand
AAGTTCAGTGACAGGGCGCAACGCCACCTCCTCTGAGAACAAATCAAGGAAGCATTGCCCAGTAAGCCTTCCGGGGACAGGCTTGCTCCCGGCAGGACTGCGAGCAGAGGGAAATGAAATTCCCCAGGACCGCTGTGGAAGACAATTAAGCCACTGCCTGACCAAAGAAGGGAGGTTAAGATTCACGCCAACAGCCATTCGCGCCAACACTGCAACCCGTCCACACTGAGTGCCCCACAGCAAGATGGGGGGACAGGGGAGGAGGGAAACAAAGGCTTTGACCTGTAAGCACCAGGGACTCCCTGGGGGAGAAGACAAGGGGAAGAGAGGAGGTAGGCTGGGACTTGGGGTGTTCTGGGGTCTGGAGATGTGCATCCATTCCAGACCCTTGTTCTGGGGACCCTGGACACCTGAAGCAGCAAAGCCAGCACTCAGGAGGTTCAGGGCCAATAAGATGCCCTGTAGGCTACGAAAAGTCCTCCAGCAGTGACAGACAAGCCCTCCTACCTGCTCTTGGCTGCCCAGGGGCTGATGGGGTATGAGGACCGAGCTGGGTCAGGCCAGCATTCACGAGGGATGAACCACCAGAAGGTCTGGGATGGGAGTGCTCCTGGCAGAGGGCAACGTGCGTGCAAAGGCCCAGAGACGAACTAAGCCTGGAAGGTTTGAGGAGCCACAGGAAGACCAGTGGGGCTGAAGCAGGTAAGCCAGGGGGCAGGTTAGTACCAGGTAGGGCTGGGTGGCCAGCAGGCCTTGAAGGCCAGAGTCAGGAGGCTGGACGCTTGTCAGCAGGGGCACAGGGAGTGTGGAGTTTTTTAAGCCCCTTCCTGTGAGCCACAGGGGGCCAGATCTCCTAGGGCCAAGAAAGGCCAGGCCAAGGTTTCTCAGAGAGTGCTCCCAGGGCCACCTGCCTTGGAATAATCTGGGTTGAGCTGGGACATGATGGAACCTAATCAAGAGCTGGCAAGAGGCTCCCTCTGGTTGCTGTGGGGGGAGGGCTGTGAAGGGTATGAGCAGAGCTGGACCAGGGTAGGGGGCCGTGGAGGTGGGAGAGGGGGTGGGTTCTGGCTGCATTTAGGAGGTGGAGCCAAGAGATCTTGCTTGCTCAAGGGTGGGTGAGACAGGGAACTTCCTTGGCGGTCCAGTGGTGAAGACCCTGCGCTCCCACTTCAGGGGCAAGGTTTCGATCCCCGGTCAGGGAACTAAGATCCCACGTGCCGCACGGTACAGCCAGAAAAAAAAATAACAAAGGATGGGTAAGACAGGAATCAAGGCTGACCCAGACCTGGGGGTGATATTTACTAGGACAAGGAAGTCTCAATGGAGGCCAGATTTGAAGAAGGAAACAAATCCAGACTTCTATTTGGCCACGCTGGTGTGAGAGGTCCCTTTGATGGCTCCCAGGTAGCTAGGGCTCAGGGCTGAAGCCCAGGATGCAGACCTCAACGTGGCACCATCAGCGTAAGAGGTAGCATCGCAAGCTGAGACACTGGACAAGACCACCGTGAAGGGAGAATCACTGGAGCAGAGAGGAGACCTCAGACCTGAGGAGGTCATTGCTGACAAAGTCAGGGAGATGAGGAGGAAGGAGGGAGGTGGGCAGAGACCAGGGCAGGAGGGCAGCTCCGGGAGGAGGGGGACCAGTGTGTCAGGCGCTGCCCAGAGGCTAAGGAAGAGAAGAACAGAGGGTGGCCAGTGGATCGACAAGACAGGGGCCATGGGTGACCCTGACGAGGACTGTGGCGAGGGAAGGTGCAAGTGGCTGAGGTGAGGGAGAAGAGACTAAGGAAGGGAGCATGACTCCTTTGAGGAATTCTAACTTAAAGGGAAGAGAATCGGGCAGCAGCTGAAGCGGGTGCAGGGCCTGGGAGGCCCGGTTAAAATGGGAGCTGTTACATCTTTTCAAGCAGGTGGAGAAGATCAGCAAGAGAGGGACCCAGTGAGGAGGCCAGGATGGCAGAAGCAAGTCTTGGAGGGGGCAGCCTGGAACAGGCAGGGGGCCGATTCACCCTTCCAGAAGCCAGAAAGCAGAGCTGGTGGGTGCAGATGGACCCCGGGTGCTGGGAGGCTGGCTGGGTGGGAGAAGGGGTCCTTCTTGTCATGTGATGATGCCTTGTCCCCAGAGAGGTCAGCAGCAGGGTCGGGGTCAAAAGCACAGAGTGAGAGGGAGGTGACAGAGGTGAGCGATGCGGGAGTGGGTTTCTCGGACAGTGAGGGCTATGCTGGCTAGGAAGTGTAGCAGGATCCCTGTGCAGCACCGAGAGCCCCCTGGAGATCTGTGGCCCGGTGACCTGGTCACGTCCTTGGCCTGGCCTCACTCTGCACTCAGCTGACTCTTGCGTACCATCCCTCCACACCAGTCTGTGTGTTAAAGAGTCACTGTCCTGAGCCCCTGTGTGCCCCACCCCCTGGCCCTCCCTGGGGACCCCGACACAGCCAGGAGCCTCCAGGATGCTGCTGGGGCCCAGCTGCTTCTGTCCTGGTCCTATGGGGCCATGTCAACTGCCACAAATTTTGACCCTTTATTGTCCTATGGTCCTAAACGCAGTCTTGACCTGCTCCTTCCGCAGCCTCCCAGGATGCCCTTAGGATCCCCACCGCTTCCTTTTCCACTCTGGGAGGACCAGGGCCAGCCTCAACATGAGGTTTCGCTGCATCCTCCCCTCTACACAGAGCACATCAGAAACCACTAATGACGCCGAGCCCTGTTCGGAGCTCCACATTCTCCCTTGGGGAGAGACTGCCTGTCGTGACCCTGTGCTCCCACTTCCCTCTGCTCAGCCCATCCCCATTCTAGAATAAGCGGGCATGGGGAAGATGCTCTAGGCAGGAACCATGGGTGCCATGACCCAAGCTTCCTGGTCATTTGCTCCACAGCCTCAAGGGGCGGCCACAGTGACAAACAGGAGCCCTTGGCCACATCACATGCTCACGAACTTGCCCAGCCAAGAGCCCCGCTTGGCCTGAGTCTTGCCAAAAATGAAATGGGAGGGGAGGGGAAGTGGTCCCTCAGGCCTCCCAGCGGACCTCCCTGAACTGCCACAGGGAGCACCTCACACGCAGCCCCTGAGCGCTCGAAGCTGTTATGATCCCTTTACGGATGATGGCTGTGTGTTCACCCTCCATCTCCAGCAGGCGTTTGCAAATTAACTCCACTGCCCAATCCTTTCTTCAAGTGACACCTTACTTGAGGATAGAGACAGAAACAGCTCTAAGAGCTGTCCCGGTGGGGAGGAGTTTGGGGGCACAGAGGCCTCCCTGCTTGGTCTGACTACTCCTTCCCCAGAGGTGCCCCCCAGATCCCACCTGGGAACCCCAGAGAGTTTAAAAGCTGCCCTCCTGGTAACAGGCATAATAAGTGACAATGGGAGGGTGCCAGGGTGCCTCCACATCCAGGATGCTAGGCTCCCCAAAACTCCCTTTGGGGTTGTTCACTGAGTGCCCTCGCTCTGAGCACGTGTCCACTTACCGGAGACGGTGACCACGATGTACTGCTGGGATGCCGGGGACGGGGCGGGTGTGCCGGCCGGCTGCGAGGGCGTGGGGGTGGCCGGGAGCTCTGTCACGTACTGCTTCTGGCCGCCCGGTGGCTGTGCCTGAGGCTGCGGACTCTGCAGCTCGGTGACATACTGGGGCTGGGGGGTGGCGGTGGTGGCGGGGGGCTGGGGAGGCTGGGGTGCTGCTGAGGCTGGTGGTGGCGGTGGCTGGGGCTGGGCTTGTGGAGGGGCCTGTGGCGGCTGGGATGGTTGCGGGGCTGCCTGTAGCTCAGTAACGTACGCCTGTGTTGCCATGCCAACAGTGGGGAAAATGATAATAAATAAGGCTTTTCTTTTTTTTTTTTCTTTTTTTTTTTTTGCTTGCTTGGGAAGAAAGGTGGGGCGGGGCGGGGGAGAAGAGGAGGAAAAAACAAGAAGGAAAAACAAGAATTAATCTACAGGCAGAGGAAACCAGGGACAGCTCCTGGCTCCCTAGAGACACATTTGAGTTCATCAGTAACTTAATTAAATCCTGAGGCTGGTGGCAAGATATAACGAATCCATCGTTACTGCAGGGCAACTAAGTATGGACTGGAGCTGGTCTGCACCTCTTCCACTCATCCCTGCCCAGGATTCCTGCCTTCTTCCTTCCTAGGCCCCAGCGCCTGGGGGACCCCTGTGCTGGGAGAGCTCCGGCTCTCACCCAAAAACAAATAATACAGTTCTTCTGAGGGCTCCTGCAGGCTGGGCACTGTGCTGAGTGCTTTCTTTACATTACTCAATTTTAATTTTTGTTTTTTGGCCGCGCCACGTGGCACGTGGGATCTTAGTACCCTGACCAGGGGTTGAACCCGTGCCCCCTGTAGTGGAAGCGTGGAGTCTTAACCACTGGACCGCCACGCCAGGGAAGTCCCTACATGACTTTTTTTGTTTTTTAAGCTTGTGGTTTTCTTTTTTTTTTAATTAATTAATTTATTTATTTTTGGCTGCATTGGGTCTTCGTTGCTGCGCACGGGCTTTCTCTAGTTGCGGCGAGCGGTGCCCGGGCTTCTCATTGTGGTGGAGCATGGGCTCTAGGCACGCTGGCTTCATTAGTTGCGGCACGCGGGCTCAGTACTTGTGGCGCACGGGCTTAGTTGCTCCGCGGCATATGGGATCTTCCTGGACCAGGGCTCGAACCTGTGTCCCCTGCACTGGCAGGCAGATTCTTAACCACTGCGTCACCAGGGAAGTCCCCCTACATTACTTAATTTAAGACTTTGCAACGATCACATCTGAATTTGGGTTCCTTCTGCCAGAGGAGGAGCTGAGGCTCAGAGAGGTTGAGATTGCCCCAGGCCACACAGCAGGGAAGTGGCAGGACCGAGTCTGAACCCTGGGCATTCTAAGCACTTGACTAGTCGGCTAATTGCCAGAAAGGAAAGTCATGGGGAAGCTACCTCCCAGCCAGCCCGTGCCAGCTCCCTAATCGCCTGCCATCTGGGCTTGGATTCTTGGCTGAGTACCATTCCCAGTGGGGTGCCAGACACACAGAAGCTGTTTGAGTCCAAAAAGCCTCCCGAGCTGCTTGCTGCCACAGAAGTGAGGCCAGTTACGGGTGGTGACACCAGATGTGAGCTCCTCAAGGAAAGTGGCCTTCTAGGACCAGGGGCAGCTGGGCTGGGAACAGGTCCTGGCCACAGGGCAGGCCCAGCAGCCCCTGCTGACCTCAGAATGGGGCCCACCTGACCAGGCAGAGGCAGCTTTTGTGGCTGCTAAAAGGTTGTGGTCCCTCTCCCAGGAGCTGGGTGAGGCACATGGTCTCTCTTGCCAAGGGGGAATGGGCCCTGGTTCAGGTCCAGGGGCGCTGTTCTGGGCTTTCCCACTGGGCAAGACGGAAGGGTGGCCTGCCAGGGACTCAGGCAGCAGGGGGAGCTTGCCCACCGGGAGAGGGAAGAGGCTACTGCCTGCCATGCACACAGAGAAGACATCTTCCCCCAGCCCCTGCCCTTCCCCAACTCTTCTGCCAGCATTAGAGAGGCCCACCTCCTCAGGTCTCATACTACTGGGTCCAAACTCTGGACCAGATCAGGTGCTCAAGTCACTGCAGCTAATCAGCACCTGTCTGCCCAGTGTCAGACCCACCTCCACATGAACCCTGGCCTGTCTCTTAATTCATAAACGTGTAACTGACTTTCCTCTGGGCCTCAGTTTTCCCATCTGTCACCTGGGGATGATGAGAACACCTGATTCATAAGGCTGTTGTAAAGATCCAATGTGATCAGCCCAGCACCCAATAAGCACTGAGAAATGGAAGTTGCTATTATTATTATTCATTCAACAAACATCCATGCCAGTTGGGGCTGGAAGGGAGAGAGAGACACAGTCCTCAAGCTCTTGGAAAGAGGTGCCAAGGGGGACTCTGACTCTGGTGTTCATCAGCCTCACCTGGGGAGTTAGTTAAATGCAGGTTCCTAGGCCCCACTGCCAGAGTCTGGGATGACCCTGGAGTCTGCTGTTTGAGCTAGTCCCCTGGATGATTCAGAGGCAGGTGGTTCTGGGGGCACTGAGAAACCCTGGCTTGGACTTTCCCAGCCCTAAGAGAGCTGGCCCCTAGGGGCCCCTCCCACCACAAAAGGGCTTTAAAAGCTCCACACTTGCTGGTGCTTTCTCCTCCTCAAGGTGCCAACCCTGCAGGCCTCCTCCCTTCCCCTCAGGGGCAGAGGAAGGTGGCGATGAGACAACTGAAAGGCTGAGCTCAAAAAGGGGAAGGGGGCTTCCCTGGTGGCACAGTGGTTGAGAGTCCGCCTGACGATGCAGGGGACACGGGTTCATGCCCCGGTCCGGGAAGATCCCACATGCCGCGGAGCGGCTGCGCCCGTGAGCCATGGCCGCTGAGCCTGTGTGTCCGGAGCCTGTGCTCCGCAACAGGAGAGGCCACAGCAGTAAGAGGCCTGCGTAACACACACACACAAAAAAAAAAAAAAAAAAAAGGGGGGGGAAGAGGAGATGGATAAAACAGTTAAACCAACTTATCTGTTGGGAGACCTTCTCAGCACTGTCATTGTTAGTCTCTAGGAAGAATGATACAGAATGACATATTTCCCATAACTATTTCACCAGGGAACCCCCATTTTTTTGCCATTTGTGGAAGACTAGGTTAAGCAGAGTTCTGTAGGGTGTTCCCTAGAGAGGAATAAGTCACAAATATTTATACAGGATGAGGCATTCCCGGTCTATCTGAGCATGACTCAGCAAATCTGTTCCTTAGCAACAAAACTGCCAAAAAAAAGCACCAATGGCTGCACCTATCTTCAAAGCCAACACCTGTTTTTGGAGAAAGTTTGAATCAATTCTTTAGGTCAGGGGCTGGCAAATTTCTGTGCAGTCAACATTTTTGGCTTTGAAGACAGACAGCCTATTGCAATGACTCAACTTTGCCCCTGGAGTATTAAAGTAGCCATGGACAATATGTAAACAAGCAAGTGTGGCTGTGTGCCAATAAAAGTTTATTTCTAGATACTTAGATTTGAATTTTCATAATTTTCACATATCATGATATATTAATCATGTCACAAAATATCAGTCTTAAAAATGTAAAAATCAGTCTTAGCTCACAGGCCATATAAAACAGGTGAAGGCTGTAGTTTGCCAACTGTTTTAGATGCCAGATACTTAACTGAATGGTTTACATCTTGGACAAGGCCCTCCCAAGGAAATGGAAAGAAAACCTCACTTCCCTCACTTGTAGACTGGCTTCAAAAATGAACTTTTGGGGGAATGGGGAAATTAGATATAATAATGTGTGTTTCCTTCATCCTCTATATCCAGTTTTCTTGTTTTTTGTTTTGGCTACACCATGTAGCTTGTAGGATCTTAGTTCCCCAACCAGGGGTTAAACCCGGGCCCCAGCGTGAAAGCATGGAGTCCTCACCACTAGACTGCCAGGGAATTCCCTAGCCACTTAGTTTTTAAGACTTGTCAATAATTCCTCCAAAATAGATCCTAGGGCTGGGCATTTCCCTCCATCTTTATCAATACCATGCTAGTCTGGGCTACCATCATCTCTTGCCTGGACCCTCTCATCACTGGCTCCTGGCTTTACTCTTGCCTGCATAGTCTATAAGATCCTTTGAAAACACAAACCCTATCGTGTCACTTCTCTATTGAGAAGGCTCTAAGGCTCCCATCACAGAGAATAAAATCCAGAGCCTTCCCCATGACCCATAGGGCCGTGTGGGATCTGGCCCTTTCCCCTTTCTCATTCTGAATGTTCTAGCCACAATGTGGCTTCCCAAATGCTCCAGGCCTCCTCCTGCCTCAGGACCTTTGCACCAGCTCTTCCATCTACTGGCATGCTCTCCTCGCCTCCAGCTGCTGGCTGCTTATCACTCATGTCCTAGTTCATATGCCACCTTCTCAGGTCTCAAGTAACCCCCTTCCAAGCCCTCTGGAGTACATACTCCTGTTTTATTTTTTTCCTGGCCCTGTATCCTGTTTATTTTCCTCTTCCCTCCACGACCAGGAAGGTAAGCTTTCCCCAGGGGTGGAGATGTGACCTGCCTTGCCCATGACTCTATCCCCAGCTACGAAAACACTGACAAGCACACAGCTGGGGCTCAACTTTTACTGTCAAATGAGTGTCCACAATGCTGGGAACACACTGCTAGTGACTGTCAAAAGCCGGTTCAAATCTGCCGACTGGTAAGACCTTGTGAAAAAGTTACTGCCTCCTGCCAGCAGCAAGCTTGTGCTACAGGGGCAGGTGATGTCTCCTGGTCCAGAACAGGCCCCTTAGGCCAGGAAGACTATGCGCTGTGTGGTTGCTATCTGGAGGCCGTGTCCCTAGTAGGTGGTGATGGGGAGGGGGGTGGATCCTGCCTAGCCTATCCCGTCTTCAGCCCCAAAATGCTGGGGCATGTGGCAGGAAGGGGAGGGAGAGACCCTTAGCTCCAGAGACACCCTTCCCAGGTCCCCACCTTTCCCATGACACCCACAGCCCCAGCTCATCCAGCTGCCTCCCGGAAGGTTGAGTCTGAGCCTGGACCCAGGGAAAAATTTTCTTTCTGGCTACCCTCCTAAAGCTGGAGAAGGGCCTTAGGAGAGTGACACTCTCCCACTAGAAACTACAGTCCTAGCACTCAGCTTCCCGGGATCCCAGTCATCGGCCCACACAGCAAGTGAGTCAAGCCTTAAAGCCACTAGGCTGTCACCCGATTCAAAATGATAAAAATAAATGCGAATGGTATAATTCCAAAGGCTGAGCAGGAAGCAACAACCATCATAATAACAGTAGCAGCCAACATAGTTTGAGCGATTACTATGTATTTAATGCTCAACATGTATTCTTTTATGGGATCCACAGCATAGTAATATGAGATTAAAATCATTACCAATGATCACTGTCCCTAGTTTAGATGGGAGGAAACTAAGGTCCAGAGAAGTTAAGTTACTCGCCCAGGAGCATACAGCTAGAAAGCAGTTGATTGTTTCAAGGACAAGTGACCAAAGCCAGTGTTCCCTTCAGGAACCCCTCTGGGCTTGGGCCTTTCAAATGCATAAGATATAAGAAGGGGGAGGGGCAGTTAACAAGACTAGATCACTTTCTGCTCAGAGCTCGCCTTTCTAACAGGTACCGATGACCTGGCAACTTGGTTATTTCTAGATTTTAGAAATATTTCCCAGATCAGGTTATTTCCTGACCTGGGAAAAATCCCTGGAGAAGTGACACTCCCAAGCCTTATCTCAAATTCTTGAGGGAAAGCTTTGGGAGAACCTGAAACGTTCCTTCTCCCTGAAGTTTACTGATTAATTTTAAAAGAAAACGGCTGCAGAATGCACTCGGCTCTGCTGATGCCAAGCTCCAAAGCAAGACGGAGAATAAGCACAGTGGACTTGGCCCAGCCGCTGTTTAAAAAAAAAAAAAAAAAAAAATTCTTCCTCAAGCTGGCAGATCTTGTCCCGGCAAAGCAGTCACTCAGATTCTCCTCTAACAAATGTGGAACACTTCCCCTTCCCTCTGATCTCGGTGTCCCAGCTCCCTGCCCACGTGGCTCTGTAAGCTGGTACCTCCTCAGCGACATGTGACCCAGTTGACACCAACTTGACTGACACAAAAACATGTGTCTAGCCAAGAGAAGCAGCGTCAGAAACTTCCTCAGGCGCCCTTTACTCCATCATTTACTTCCTTCCCCAAAGGAAGACCAGAATAGGCAGAACAGCTAGGAATGGTCCCATCTCCAGGAACAAGCCCCCTGCCCAGGGACAAGACGAGATCTTAGATCTTAGAGCTGCCCACATAGAAGCAATCAAGTTTCTGTTCTTCTAACTCAGTCACCCAAGATCACTCCTCTCTGCCATGGGCTTCGCTTTCTGCGAACCAAATCGTCCGGACTAAAGCCATACCCCTATCCCACAGCTTCATGAAATTGTCTACCTTCATCTCTTTTCAGAGAGAAGGCAGATTTAGGAGCGAACAGCAATGTTGAAATCAAGACTAACAGTTAATCTATAAAAAACATTCAGAAAAAGTAGATAGGAGTAAAAAGTTCAAGAATGAGCCCTAGAGAAATTCCTGAAAGGAATTAGGAGTCCCTGAAATGCAAAAAACAGGCGATGGCAGTGATTCTCCCCACTTTACAGGATAGAAAACTGAGGCCTCACATGTGGTACACACTTGAGTCCTGGCAGGTTCTAAAGTGACAAGGCACAAGTGGCTTCCGTCGCTTACGCGAGCAGGAATGCCTAGGGGATAGCTGCCCTACCCGGTTCCCGGGGCACCGGCCGGTCCCGCCCACACCTTATGACCTGGCCCCGCCCACTCACTTCGGTCCCGCCTCGCCCCTCCCTCGTTCCCATTGGCCCAGCCCTCCCAGTCCCGCCCCCTTGTGCCTCCCGACATATAAAAGCCCCCCGCCCCGGCTGGCTGGCCTACCTCCACTCGCCGTCTGCCTGCGAGCGCCCGCCCCTCGCGGGGGCCGGGCTGCGGGGCCCGGGGGCGGGTGGTGTAGCCCCAGCCGGGCCCCAGCCCCCTCCCCCACGGCCCCGACAGTCGCCGCCGCCATTTTGACCGCCCGCCCCTTCCCCCAAAATTATGATTACAGAGACACTCGCCGCCCGGGCCTCGCTGTCCTCCCCGGCCCGGACCGCCACCCTGGGGCCGCACGGGTTACCTCGGCTTCTCCCTACTTCTGTCCGCGGAAGGGCTTTCCACAGGTCTCGGAGGCGATGTTGGGAGGGGGACAGAACGTGCCGGGGTCCCCGGGCCGGGCCGGGGGGGTGGGGGTGGGGGTCGGCCGGTCGGTTGTTGTTGTTGACTCGCGTTGCCGGGTTGCTTGGTCGCCACGACTACCGTGGCTATGGCGCCTCCGTTTCCCTCACCGGGGCAACTGTTGCTACCCACCCTACTTACGTCACGCGCCGGGGGCGGGGTCCAGGGTGATTGGCGGCACTGGGAAAAGTGATTGGATGGCGCCAGGCCCTGCCGCTAAGCTATTGGCTCCAAGGCACGTCTTTCAACATCCTCTCGACTTCCCGACGCTCTGATTCATCGGTGTGAATGTCCATCGAGGGAAACTAAGCCTTCAAAGGCAGAGGAGCCCGTCACTCCCTCAAGGAAGCTGCGGGCTAAGAATAAAGGGGTGGGGCCTGTAAGGTCGGGACTGGTTTGCGGCCGTAAAACTTGCCTTTTGGTTCGACTAAAGGGACGTCAATCTAGCCCAAAGATTTGCCGCGCTCTCTCGCTGGAAGCTGAGCGCATGCGCAGCACGCAAGGCCACATGGGAGTGGTAGTCCGTTTCTGCGTACTTTAAACGCCTTACCAAATATGAAGTGCGAGAAAGTAAAGATCTTCCTTCAGACTTCTCCCTTCCCCTATGGGCCAGTTCTTGGCCTTGCGCGCTGACGTCACGGGAGGAATGCGGTGACGCTACGCTGCTTGTCTGTGACGTTGGCGGCGGAGGCCGGGCTCGGGGTTCGATGACGTCACCGGGCGCGCTTTCCCTCCCCCTATTACCCTACGGTGGTAGGATGAACGTGGAGAGCCGAGGCGGGCGGGGTTCGATCCCAGGGCGCGATACCCACCGCCACCATTTCCGCCTAAATCCATCCCGCTCTCTCCCGCCTCCCCGCCCCATTGGACCTGGAAAGATCACCGCTGCCGGGGCTACCGCGGCTGTCTCGGCCCTGCAGGAGGCGCGGGCCGACTTGGGAAAGGTCTCCCGCAGGCGAGGGAGACTTAATTAGCTGCTTATTCCGCGGGCGATAAGCAAAGGTCACCGTCCAGCCCCTCCCGGGGCAGCTCGGGTTGCTCAACCGACTCCACACAGCTCCCCCATCCTTCCCCCACTCCCACCCCGAGTCCTCCGTGCCTCAGTTTCTCTAGGGGAGGAGAAGAGACAGAAGAGGGACTTGTACTAGGGTGAGCGTCTTGGGTGGAAAAACTCAATCATCAAGATGAATAACATTCTAATGAAGTATTGCAATATTTTTTAAATATCAAAATTAATGGGAAAAAAATAAATCCATGGTGAACAGAATAGCAAAATTTTAAATAAAGACGGGATCTGCCAGGACTGGGATTAGGGCGGGGTGAGTCATGCGAGTGCAAGGTCGAATCTTATCTTTTGCTTTTTGTTGACATTAATTTTTTTTTTTTTCCTGGCAGCGACACACAGCTTGCTTCTTTATACTTTTTGTTTTTTTCCTGGCAGCGGCACAGCTGGCCAGGATCTTAGTTCCCAGACCAGGGATTGAACCCCTGCCCTCCGCAGTGAAAGCGCAGAGTCCTAACCACTGGACCGCCAGGGAATTCCCAATTTTGACTTTTAAAAATATCTCGATGACTAATTTTTTTGACAACCCTTAAGTTTTGTGTCCTAATCCCCACCAAAGAGGGAGGGAAAAGAAAGCAAAGGCTCAGAGCCTGAAGTTCTAATTCAGATTTTGCTGTGTGACAAATGAGAAAGTGGCACCACCTCTCTGGGTTTATGTTTCCTAGTTCAACGAACATTACACTTTCCTCAGGCAAGGCCCTGCCTGTAAAAGTGAAAAAAGCAGACAAGTCCCTAGACTCTGCATTCTACTACAGGAGGAGACACAATAAGCAGTGAAATTAATACTCAAGATAGGTTCGTAAGAGCTGTGAGGCGCTACTATGTAGAAAATAATCAGAAAGGACTGATAATATAGCACAGGGAACTATACTCAATATTTTGTAATAACCTATAAGGGAAAAGGATCTGAGAAAGTGTATATATATATATATATATATATATATATATATATATATGAATAACTTTGCTCTACACCTGAAACTAACACAATATTGTAAATCAACTATACTTCAATTTAGAAAACAACAACAACAAAGACTCTTAAAAAAAAAAACAACAACATTAGAGTGTGCGTGATAAGAGAGACCGCTGTAGCCCACGTAACCTGAGGAGGGGCTCCTTCGAACTGCGAGTTGTAGAAAGCAGGCAAGCCCCACAAAACGGAGGTGGAGGGAACTGCAGAAGCAAAGGCCTGGGGACTGGAACAGACATCTGGCAGGGGTGGAATTAGCAAAGAGGAACGTGCCAACAGGTGAGGTCAGAAATGTAAAGGTAGTCTGATGATTCTGCCGAAATCCTCCCAAGAACCCAGCAAAGCGGAATATTCCCCCCACTTGACAGGTAAGCAAACAAAGGCTCAGAAGGGAAAGTACCTCCTCTAGGATCATGTAACTGAAGGCAGCAGAACCCAGACAGCCTGTCTCCTTCTCTGGGACTTTTCAGTGTGCTTTTCTGCCCCTGGGTGTGACCCTCGATGGAAGACTAGAAGGGGCAGTCCCCGTCTGCTTGGAAATACTAGCTGAGCCCCAAGAATTAATGAGACTTCCAGGCAGGAGGTGCCCGAGATAAACCCTGACTGGCAAAACAAGTCTCTCGACCCTTGCGGCTACTTCTGTGAGACAGGTTTGGGTGCCACAGCCAGCCATGTTGGGTGGGGGAGTGCCAAGAAGCCCTATTTTTACTTCTCACCCATTTCCCCACCTTCCTGAAGTCCTCGAACCCCCAAGATTGGTACAATCAAGCCTGGAAATCATTTCTTCAATTAAAATTACTCATTATAAAACTTAATGGCAGGGAAGGCAGTGTGGGATTAGAAATGCTCTATATTTTTATCTGGTGGTGGTTGCACAGGTATATAGCTGTAAAAATTCCCTGAGCTCTCCCTTTAAGATCTGTGCACTTTATGTATGTTATACCTCGATTTGAAAGTTAAAACACACACACACTTATTAACCCATTGGAAGTAGCTCTCAACCAACTCCTTTCCGAAAATGTTGGTAATTAAAAGTAAGGAATTAAGCACGATCTTGCCTTCCCAGTAGTAACTTTTCATGGTCACCAAACAGTCTAAGAATGCCAGCTAAAAAATGTGGAAGGAGAGAATTCCCTGGCGATCCAGCAGTTAGGACTTCGCGCTTCCACTGCAGGGGGCCTGGGTTTGATCCCTGGCCCCATCCCTGCTTGGGAAACTAAGCTCCAGCAAACTGTGTGGCATGGCCAAAAAAACTGGAAGGAATGAGAGAATTAGAACAATCACCATTTTGCAGAAGCCAATGAAATAATTGATTTGGGCAGTATTCATCAATGGGTGTTCTCAAACATTGGGTGAGAAAATGTTGGGGAGCAAGATACACCCAGGGTTCACTAGGTGTAGGGATGCAGACTTCATCATAGAGGCCAGACTGTCACCAGTGTTAGCTGCAGTGAAGCTGAGCATCGCAGTAGAGGGACCCTTGGGCCTCCGGGGCCTCCTGATGTGATACCAATGGAAGTTCATAGCTTCCCCTGGGACACATCTTGCCAAAATGTTAAACTTGACTCTGATCAGGTCTCTTGACCTAACATCCAGTTTGCAGGAAATGGGAAGCGTAGAGGAACAAGTTAAATGACATCAGGAAGCAACTGACAAACCCCAAGGGTGGACTGTGCTACAGGACAACTGTCCCGGTGTCTTCAGCGCGTCAGTCATGACAAAAAGGAGTGGGGGACTTCCCTGGTGATCCAGTGGTTAAGACTCCACGCTCCCACTGCAGAGGGCACAGGTTCCATCCCTGGTCGGGGAACTAAGGTCCTGCATGCCTCGCAGTGCGGCCAAAAAAGAAAAAAATAAAAGAGTGGCGACTATTGTAGGGCAGGCGACATCATTGACATTTGAGGCCAAATTGTTCTTTGTCGCAGGGGGATATTCTGTGCACTGTAGAGTAGTGAGCAGCATACCTGGCCACCACTCACTACATGCCAGGAGCACACAACCTCCCCAACCCCTCCCTTTGCCAGGTGTGACAACCGAGGATGTCTCCAGACACAGCCAAATGTCCTTGGAGATACTGCCCTGGAGGATGGTGGAGCAACTGACAGAAGGACCAGGGTCCCCAGGCTGTCTGCCAGCAGAGACAAACATTCTCTCTTGTTTAAGCCAGTTATTGGATCCCTGTTAAATTGAGAGAGAACTACAACTTTGGTAATTCTCTTCCAAGTTTTTATATTCACTGAGTTTTGCACCAGATAAGAATGCTCATTGAAGCAGGAAGTTGGAAGCAATGTAGGTGTCCATCCCTCAGGGACTAGAAAGATGAAATAAGAACGCTGAGTGATAGAGTACTAACCTAACAGTGAAAGCAACAAAGTAGCTCTTAAAAAATGTGATGCTGATGCGGTGAAACTCAGACACTATAGCATTTTTTTTTTTAACATCTTTATTGGAGTATAATTGCTTTACAATGGTATGTTAGTTTCAGCTTCACAACAAAATGAATCAGTTATATATATACATATATTCCCATATCTCTTCCCGCTTGCGTCTCCCTCCCTCCCACCCTCCCTATCCCACCCCTCCAGGCGGTCACAAAGCACCGAGCTGATCTCCCTGGACACTATAGCATTTTAAAATAAGGCAACCTTGCTCCTGACCCAAGAGTGAGAGGTCTTCATGGAGTTTTGCTAAAAGAGAGAAAAAAAGAAATTAAGAGCCATCCATTAATGTGCCAGTGAGTAATGAAATAAGAATCTGACACTTGGTGCTTTGAAATGCAAACAAGATGTCCTTCTGTTGTGCTGGAAATTCATCTTAAAAGCCTGTGCATTTCTGCTTATTAAACATGAGATGTAGTGAATGATTAGCAGGCTGGTTCTTTTTTTTTTTTTAATTTAATTTATTTATTTTGGGCTGTGTTGGGTCTTTGTTGCTATGTGCGGGCTTTCTCTAGTTGTGGTGAGCGGGGGCTACTCTTCATTGCAGTGAGCGGGCTTCTCATTGCGGTGGCTTCTCTTGTTGCAGAGCGTGGGCTCTAGGCGCGCGGGCTTCAGTAGTTGTGGCACGTGGGCTCAGTAGTTGTGGCTCGCGGGCTCTAGAGCGCAGGTTTAGTACTTGTGGCACACGGGCTTAGTTGCTCCGAGGCATGTGGGATCTTCCCGGACCAGGACTTGAACCTATGTGCCCTGCATTGGCAGGCGGATTCTTAACCACTGTGCCACCAGGGAATCCCAGGGTGGTTCTTCTAACTTTTCAAACTATGTACACAGTAGGGTAAAAGAAATATATTTATTTATTTATTTATGTTTGATATATAAACACTGTGCAGATATATCCATGAATCTGATGCATGAAGACAATCTTCACGCATGGAAGATTTCTGGAGGCACTGAAAAGAAGATTTGTAAAAGAAAGGAATGGACTGAGATTTAAAAATAACAAAGATCTGAGAGACAATGCCCTAAATACTTGGGCTTTTAGAGAAAATACTTGGGGTGTATGCATATCTACATGAACCTGTGTCAACCTATTCCCCGTCCCCCCAACTCTGGAAAGACAACTTTTTGTTGGGAAGAGGCTGAAGGAAAGAAATTAATAAATGCTTTCAATCTGGTTAAAAAAAAGAAAAAAAAAGTAAAAACAAAATAAACAAAAAATCCCACAGTGTATCACTGAAAAGGATACAGATGGAGATCTAGTACACAATGTCATTTTGCAAATTACAACATACTTGTATAAGCATATAAAGTAAAAGTATGAACACACAAAATGATACATCCTATTATTTAAGAGTATCTACCAGCTTAAGAACACGTAGCAAATGCCTTAGGGATGCTGGCAAAGGTTTGGGAAGGGCAAGGAATTGGGGATCTGGGATGCAGGGGACAGAAATTAAACTGGTGAGGGCTTTGCATGAACCAATGAAGGTATGATAGAATCTGGGGAGAAGCGGGGCTGGGGTGAGACCTGGGTTCATGGCAATTTGCCGGGGGGCAGATGTCACACTGCAAAAGGCTGAGGGCCAAGTGGGAGGGGAATAATGGAGAAAGTGAGTACAGGTGAGATGTATTTGGGTGAGGAAGTCATATTCTACATCTGCACTGTCTTATATGGTAATTGCTAGTCCTGTGTGGCTATTTTTACGGGAGGGGATGCCTTTTATTTCTTTTTCTTGCCTAACTGCTCTGGCTAGGACTTCCAGTGCTATGTTGAATAGAAGTAGTGAGAGTGGGCACCCTTGTCTTGTTCCTAATTTTAGAGGAAAAACTTTCAGTGTTGAGTATGATGTTAGTTGTGGGCTCGTCATATATGGCCTTTGTTACATTAAGTACATTTCCTCTGAATAGCAGTTTGCTGAGAGTTTTTATCAGGAAAGGATATTGAATTTTGTCAGATATTTTTTCTGCATCTATTGAGATGATCACATGATTTTTATCCTTCATTTTGTTAATGTGGTTTATCACGCTGATTAATTTACAGGTGTGGAACCTCTTTGCATCCCTAGAATAAATCCCACTTGATCATGGTGTATGAGCCCTTTAATGTATTGTTGAATTTGATTTGCTAATTTTTTTTTTTTTTTTGGCCAAGCCACAGGGCATGCAGGATCTTGGTTCCCTGACCAGGGGGCGGACCCTACTCCCTGAAGTGGAAGCTCAGAGTCTTAACCACTGGACTGCCAGGAAGTCCCTGATTTGCTAATATTTTGTTGAGAGTTTTTGCATCTAGCTTCATCAGGGATATCGGCCTGTAATTTTCCATGTGGCTATTAAAACTTAAAGAAAGTAAAATAAAATACAGTGAAGAATTCAGTTCCTCAGTCTCACAGGAAACATTTTAAGCGCTCAACAGCCACATGTAGCTAGTGACTACTATATGGGAAAACACATTCTCATCATCAGAGAAAGTGCTATTGGCCAGCACTGCTCTAAACCAACTCTGAACAGATATTTCAGAGACTCGGGGAAATGTTAACATTCGCTTTGGTGTAAGATGATACTGAAGAATGACTGTATATTTTGTTAGGTGTGAAAATGGCATTATATTATGTAGGAAAATGTGTGTTGGAGTATTTAGAGATGAAAAATGGTGTCAATAAGGTTGAACAGAGATGGTGTGTTTAAAGAACCAAAGCCAGACATGTAGCAAATCCTCAATAAACGTTAGTGGTCAGTAATCTTAAGAGTTTAGAGAAATGACAAATCGGGAAAAAATATTTACTACACATTTCATAACCATATGGTAAGCTTCCTTAACATATAAGAACTGCTAGGGGAGTTCTGGTGGCCTAGTGGTTAGGATTCCGGGCTTTCACTGCCGTGGACCGGGTTCAATCCCTGGTCAGGGAACTGAGATCCTGCAAGCGGCATGGAGTGGCCAACAAAACAAACAAAACAAAACAAAACAAGGGACTTCCCTGGTGGCGCAGTGGTTAGGAATCCGCCTGCCAATGCAGGGGACACGGGTTCGAGCCCTGGTCCAGGAAGATCCCACATGCCACGGAGCAACTAAGCCCGTGCACCACAACTACTGAGCCCACATGCCACAACTACTGAAGCCTGTGCGCCTAGAGACCGTGCTCTGCAACAAAGAGAAGACACCTCAGTGAGAAGCCCACGTACTGCAACAAAGAGTATACCCTGCCCGTGGCAACTAGAGAAAGCCGGCTCGTAGCAACCAAGACCCAACGCAGCCAAAAATAATTAATTTTTTTAAAAAAGAAAAAAAATTAAAAAAAAAAACTCCTAGAAATCAGGAAGGAAAAGATCAACAACCTGAAAGAATAATGGACAAGGAAGGTGACCAGAGAGGAAAAAGAAAACTATAAATAGCTCTTAAACACATGGAAATATGGAAACATGTTCTGTCTTGCTTGTGGTTAGGCAAATGCAAATTTTCTCTACTCTGAGATACCACTTTTCACTTGTTCTTTTGGCAAAAATCCAAAGTTTGATAATATTCTGTTGGTGAAGCTGAAGGGAAACAGGACTCTTATCCATTGCTGGAGGGAGTGTGAATTAATCTAACCCTCAAGGAAGGAAATCTGGTAATATCTGTAAAAATTACAAATGCACATAATCTTCGAGCCAGAAATCTCACATTGCAGAATTTATATACAGATACACTTGCATACGTGTGAAATGACATTGGTGCAAGGTTCTTCACTGCAGTGTTAACCTAAGAACAAACGAATGAAAAAATGTCTGTCTCTGGCAGTGAAATTAACTATGGGGTATCTACATGGCAAAATACCATCCGGCTGTAGAAAATGACAAGGGTGCATAAAGAGGGCTTTGGAAAGGGGAGCACTCCAGCATTTGTTGTTAAGTTGGGGGGGGGTGTGGAGGAGGAAGGTGCAGAAGAATATGTAAAACATGTTACCTTGAACTGAAATTCTGACACATTCTACCACATGGATGGATGAACCTTGAATGATTATGCTGAATGCAAGAATCTAGACACAAAAGGGAAAGTCCTGTATCGTTCCAATTTGCAATGTACCTTGAAAAAGCAAATTCATAGAGACAAAATGTGGAATGGTGGTTACCAGGAGCTGGGAGAGGGAGGAATGGGGAGTGCCTGTTTAACTGGGTACAGAGTTTCAGTTTGGGAAGATGAAAAATTTCTGGAGATGGGTGATGGTGATAATTGCATGACAATGTGAATGTACTTAATGCCACTGAATTTTATACTTAAAAATGGCTAAAATGGTATATTTTATGTTATATATATTTTACCACAATAAAAAACCCAACATTTTAATGCTACCTTTAATGTAAAAGCAGGTGTGTGTGTGTGTTGGAGGGGGTGGAGGGATAAGGACTTGTATTCATATTTCTTTTCATATGTGCACAGAAATTCCAGAAAGATACTCAGGAAATCAAGAGCAGTGGGTTACCTGTGGGTGAAGAGAGGGGAACTAAGACTTGGGAGGGAGATACTGCAGTATAAACCTTATACTTTTCGTTTTCTGAAGCCCATGAATGTATTAACTGTTCAAAAATAAAATTAACTGGACTTCCCTGGTAGTCCAGTGGGTAAGACTCCACACTCCCAAAGCAGCGGGCCCGGGTTTGATCCCTGGTCGGGGAACTAGATCCCACATGCATGCCGCAGCTAAGAGTTCACATACCACAACTAAGAAGTCCGCATGTTGCAACTATGAGCCCGCATGCCGCAACTAAAAGATCCCGAGTGCTGCAACTAAGACCTGGTACAGCCAAAAATTAAATAAATAAAAAAATAAAAAAATTAGTTAACAAATTAGAAGAATGGCTTTATTTAGGATTGATTGGTAAGATTTGAGTGCTTTTTTTAAAAAGACCTGGGTTGTGGGTGTTTTTTTAATATAAATTTATTTATTTATTTATTTATTTTTGGCTGTGTTGGGTCTTAGTTGCTGCACACGGGCTTTCTCTAGTTGCGGCGAGCGGGGGCTACTCTTCATTGTGGTGCGCGGGCTTCTCATTGCGGTGGCTTCTCTTGTTGCGGAGCACAGGCTCTAGGCGCACGGGCTTCAGTAGTTGCGGCACGTGGGCTCACTAGTTGTGGATCACGTTCTGGACTGCAGGCTCAGTAGTTGTGGCACATGAGCTTCGTTGCTCTGTGGCATGTGGGATCTTCCCGGACCAGGGCTGAAACCCGTGTCCCCTGCATTGGCAGGCAGATTCCTTTTTTTTTTTTTTTTTTTTGCGGTACACAGGCCTCTCACTGTTGTGGCCTCTCCCGTTGTGGATGGAGCACAGGCTCCGGACGCGCAGGCTCAGCGGCCACGGCTCACGGGCCTAGCCGCTCCGCGGCATGTGGGATCTTCCCGGACCGGGGCACGAATCCGTGTCCCCTGCATCGGCAGGCGGACTCTCAACCACTGCGCCAGCAGGAAAGCCCTGGCAGGCAGATTCTTAACCACTGTGCCACGAGGGAAGTCCCTTAAGTGCATTTTTATGCTGCCCATGATAATGGTGGTGATGATGATGACAGTAACAATAATGATATTGGTAGCAGATAACATTTCCCAATTCTTATATATGCGTTTCCTATGGCTGCTGTAACAGTTCGCCACAATTGGGTGGCTTACAGCAGTGGAAATTTATTCGCTCACAGTTTTGCAGGCCAGAAGTCTGAAATCAAAGTGTCAGCGGAGCTGTGGCTCGCTCCCAAGGCTCTAGGGGAGGATCTTTCGTTCTCTTGCAGCTTTTGGTGGCTTCTGGCATGACTTGGCCTCTTTGGCTACATCACTCCAATCTCTGCTTCTGTCTTCACTTGGCCTTTTCTCTCCTGTCTCTATTAACACTTGTCATCGGATTTAGGGCCCACCCAGATAATCCAGGATGATCTCATTTCAGAGTCCTTAATTATATCCACAAAGATCCTTTTTTCCAAATAAGATCACGTTCACAGGTCCTGCGATGTATCACCAGGAGGTGATCACCATTCAACCCTCTGCACTCGGGTGTCATGCCCAGTGCTAAGCACTTTGCATAATTTCACCCAAGTCCTCAAACAACCCCATAAAGTAGATACGCTTATTATCTACATCTTCCCAATGAACTCATAGAGGTGCAGCGCCTTGCTCGCAGGAAGCGGGATTTGCACTCAGCTCTGATGGGCTCAAAATTCTGATTCTGTGTGAGGCACAAAAGAAGCTTCTGGTTCTGGGACAGTCAGTTAAAGTCAAACAGTCAGGCAACAAATATTTCCTGACGTGTTTGTTCATCAGCAACCCCTGGGCCAGGATTGGGGATACGGAGAAAAGGGCAGAAGGGTACATCCGTAGAGAGTGGCCAGGAGAAGAGGCAGAGGAGGGGAACATATTATTCATCAGCCCTTTTGAAGCAGTACAGTCAGATATGACTCCTGTCTTCTGGAGCGTTGGCCTTGGCCTTGGGGGCAACCAAGGCCAGGAGTCTGTCATGAAGAAAAGGACAAAGGAATAAAGTTCAAATCCAAAAGGGATGTGTCAAGTAGACATAACATTTAAGGGGCTTCCCTGGTGGCACGGTGGATAAGAATCCGCCTGCCAATGCAGGGGACACGGATTCGAGCCCTGGTCTGGGAAGATTCCACATGCTGAGGAGCACCTAAGCCCATGCACCACAACTACTGAGCCTGAGCTCTAGAGCCCGTGTGCCACAACTACTGAGCCCATGTGCCGCAACTACTGAAGCCCGCACGCCTAGAGACCACACTTCACAACAAGAGAAGCCACCCCAATGAGAAGCCCGCACACCACAATGAAGAGTAGCCCCCGATCGCCACAACTAGAGAAAGCCCTCGTGCATCAGCAAAGACCCAACACAGCCAAAATAAAAATAAAAATTAAAAAAAAAGAAATAACATTTAATTAAACAGCACTTACTGCATGCCACAGACTGTTTTAAGAATTTGACGCACTCATTGAATCCTCCTTGTTTTACAGGTGAGGAAACCAAGGCACAGAGAGCTTAAGTGACTTGCCGAAGGTCACACAGCAGGAACTAGGCAGACATGGGATTCGAACCCCGCTCTGCCCATCACCAGAGCCCTTATTGTTGGTTTTTGTAAACTGAGGTGAAATTTAAAAATATATAATATAAATAATTAAATAGGACTGCACTTCCACTGCAGGGGGTACAGTTCCGATCCCTCACTGGGGAAGCTCCACAAGCTGCACGGTGTGGCCAAAAACAAAAAACAAAACAAATAAATAAATAAATTGAGGTGAAATTGACATATAAAATTAACCGTGGTAAAGTGAACAATTCAGTGGTATTCAGTATATTCATAATGCTGTGCAACCACCACCTCTGTCCAGATCCAAAATGTTTTCGTCACCCCAGAGACATACCGGTAGGAATTACTCGTGCTTCCTCCCTCCTCCCAACCCTTGGCAACCACTAGTCTGCTTTCTGTCTCTATGGGTGTGCCTATTCCAGACATCTCCTATTAATGGAATTATCCACTATGTGACCTTTGGTGTCTGGCTTCTTTCACTCAGCATAATGCTTTCAAGGTTCACCCACATTGTAGCATGTGTCATTGCTTCGTTGCTTTCTAGGCCGAGTGATATTCCATTGCATGGATGGACCACATTTTGTTTATCCAGTCATCTGTTGATGGGCATCAGGGTCGTTTCCACTTTTTGGCTATTGTGACTAGTGCTACTATGAACATGCATGTACATTAAAATGGTCAGTTTTGGGCTTCCCTGGTGATGCAGTGGTTGAGAGTCCGCCTGCCGATGCAGGGGACACGGGTTCGTGCCCCGGTCCGGGAAGATCCCACATGCCGCGGAGGGGCTGGGCCCGTGAGCCGTGGCCGCTGAGCCTGCGCGTCCGGAGCCCGTGCTCCGCAACGGGAGAGGCCACAACAGTGAGAGGCCCGCGTACCGCAAAAAAAAAAAAAAAAAAAAAAAAAGGTCAATTTTATTTCATATGAATTTTACCTCAATATATATATTTTTTAAGTGATGCTATCAGCTGAGAAGGCCCAGAAGCAACAACATCAACTCCCACCCTCAGTAGCAATGAGCAGACTCAGCATCCAGGTCTTGGCTTCTCAATGCCACTCTCCAGTAAAGGGAACACAGGCTCCTTGGGAAAATGGCTGATACTAGGACTGGGGCAGGGGAAATGCAACATGAGCCTGGAACATCTTGTGGTGCCAGACAGTAAGGAAGTACTTAAAAAAAAAATATATATATATATATATATAGAGAGAGAGAGAGAGAGAGACAGACAGACAGACAGAGAGACAGAGAGACAGAGACAGAGAGAGATAGTCATGTCAAAAGAGCAGTGCCTGAAAGAAAATGCTTAGAGCAGAGACCAATTGAAAGAGCTCCCAATGGCCAAAGCTGGAACAATTTGGGTGGTGAAATAAATAATAATAGTATTGAATTTTAACCCAAAGAATAAAAATAACTATTCATGAGTCCATATTGGTATAAACAAATAATTGCACAAGTAAATAAATGGAGATGAAACAACTCTTCCTTACAGAAGAATTCCAAATAATAAATAATAGCAAATGCACACGCTCCACCAATGAATGCTAATATCAGTGGGTGGAACAGGAAACAGGATCTTTGCATAGCCTCAAAGCATCTCACTCAAAGCATTTATTAGTTAGTATAGTTTTAACATATATCCACAAATTCTTCCATACTCCTCCTCCCAGACGGTGGAGTTTAATTTCCCTGCTCTGGATGGAGGCTGGGAATGTTCTGTTTCTGGACCTGAGGGGTGGATGCAGAAGTGTGTTCAGTTTGTGAAAATTCTTCCAGGTGTCCACTGATGATCTGGGCACTTTTCTGTATGTGCCCAGATCTGTATGAACTTTGATAAAAAGTTCAATTTGTTAGAATGAAAAAAAAAAAGGAAAAAAAAAAGAAATAGACTCAGTTATGTTTCAGAGATTCAGTTATCTGTTTCAGAGATGCCCAGGTTGGTGTCAAAACTAATTCAAAGCAGGGAATTCTCTGGCGGTCCAGTGGTTAGGACTCCGAGCCTTCACTGCAGAGGGTCTGGGTTCAATCCCTGCTTGGGGAACTAAGATCGCATAAACCATGTGGCACGGTGAAAAACAAACAAACAAACAAACAAAACGAATAAAAAGCAAAGAAGTGGTGATGGCTGAAGTCAGGATGGTGGCTACCTCTGTAGGGAAGAAATTGTGACTGGGGATGCGGGGTTGGGGGGGTTGACATCTGTGGTGCTGGCACTGTCCTTCTTCTTGATCTGGGTAATGATGACATGGGTGTTTAAAAAAATCATTATTTTTTAAATTGAGCAAATTGCAATGTTTTTCACATTTTGGTGGTGTCCTGGAGCCGGCTTATACTGACTTGTGAAAACTGATTGTTACCTTTTCAGGAATTTGGCAACATCACACTGATATCACGCTGGTAGCTTGAAATTGACCAGAAACCTATAACTGGTATAAATCAGGGCCTTTTTTTTTTTTTTTCCGGAGAGCCCATTGGGGTTTACTTGTTTTGTTTTGTTATTGTTTAATATTTTTAAAAATTGAAGTATAGGGGGCTTCCCTGGTGGCGCAGTGGTTAAGAATCTGCCTGCCAATGCAGGGGATATCCCTGGTCTGGGAAGATCCCACATGCCGCGGAGCAACTAATCCCGTGTGCCACAGCTACTGAGCCCGTGCTCTAGAGCCCACGAGCCGCAACTACTGAAGCCTGCACACCTAGAGCCCCTGTGCTCTGCAGCAAGAGAAGTCACCGCAATGAAAGGCCCACGCACCGCAACGAAGAGTAGCCCCCGCTCGCAGCAACTAGAGAAAACCCGCATGCAGTAATGAAGACCCAACGCGACCAAAAATAAATAAAATAAAATAATTTATTTTTTTTTAAATTGAAGTATAGGGACTTCCCTGGTGGTCCAGTGGCTAAGGCTCCGTGCTCCCAATGCAAGGGGCCCGGGTTCGATCCTGGTCAGAGAACTAGATCCCGTATGCCACAACTAAAGATCCCGCATGCTGCAACTAAGGCCTGGTGCAGTCAAATAAATAAATAAAGAAATATTTTTAAAAATTATTTAAAAAATTGAAGCATAGTTAATTTACAATGTTGTGTTAGTTTCAGGTGTATAGAACAGTGATTCAGTTAGACACACATTTATATATATGTGTATATATATATATATATTCTTTTTCAGATTTTTTCCCTTATAGGTTATTACAAAATATTGAGTATAGTTCCCTGTGCTATACAGTAGGTCCTTGTTGGTTATCTATTTTATATATAGTAGTGTGTATATGTTAAACCCAACCTCCTAATTTATCCCTCCCCCACCCCTTTCCCCTTTGGTAATGATAAGTTTGTCTTCTGTCTGTGGGTCTATTTCTGTTTTGTAAATAAGTTCATTTGTATCCGGAAAGCCCACTGTTAAACATTGCCCAGCACACGACAGTTCCTCTCTGTATATGATATTAGTTAAACATTTAAAAATTATATTTAAAATTATGGTAACATACACATAACAGGAAATGTACCTTCTTAACCATTTTAAGTGTCCAGTTCAACGACATAAAGTACATTCACATGGTCATGCAACCATCACTACCATCCATCTCCATAACCCTTTTCATCTGCGAAACTGAAACTCTGTTCCCATAACAATTTTTTAAAAAATAAATTTACTTCTTTATTTTTGGCTGCATTGGGTCTGTTGCTGCACGTGGGCTTTCTCTAGTTGCGGAGAGCAGGGGCTACTCTTCGTTGTGGTTCGCGGGCTTATTGCAGTGGCTTCTCTTGTTGGGGAGCATGGGCTCTAGGCGCGCGGGTTTCAGTAGCTGTGGTGCATGAGCTTTGTTGCTCTGTGGCATGTGGAATCTTCCCGGACCAGGGCTCAAACCCGTGTCCCCTGCATTGGCAGGCAGATTCCTAACCACTGCACCACCAGGGAAGTCCCAAGAGTATTTTTTAATCCTTAAAAATTTTCCCTGGGGGGAGGGATACATTTGGAGATTGGGACTGACATACACACACTACTATAAATAAAATAGATAACTAATAAGAACCTACTGTATACAACAGGGAACTCTACTCAATACTCTGTAATGGCCTATATGGGAAAATAATCTAAAAAAACAGTGGATATATGTGTATGTATAACTGATTCACTTTGCTGTGCACCTGAAACTAACACAACATTGTAAATCAACTATACTCCAATAAAAATTAAAAAAAATATTTTTTCCCTTGGAGAGCATGAGCTCTGGAACCAGAGGCTCTGTTTGAACCCCAACTCCCACCTCCACTTACTAGCTGATCTTGGGCACCTTAGGTCACTTTTCTGTTTCCTCACCTGTAACCTGGAGACAGTCTTAGTCCTAGTCTCATAGTCCAGTGGCTCTTAAAGGTGTGGTTTCTGAACAAGGACCAACTGTATAGCACAGGGAACTCTGCTCAATGTTATGTGGCAGCCTGGATGGGAGGGGAGTTTGGGGAAGAATGGATACATGTGTATGTATAGCTGAGGCCCTTTGCTGTGTACCTGAAACTATCACAACATTATGAATTGGCTATACTCCAATATAAAATAAAAAGTTAAAAAAAAAAAAAGTGTGGTTTCTGGACCAGCAGCATTAGCATGGCCTGGAAATTTGTTGCCAATGCAGATTTTCAGACACTCTGCACATAGGGCCCAGTGATGTGTGTTTTAACAAGCCCTCCAGGAGATTCTGAGACTTGCTCAAATGAGAACTATTATCATAGGCTGTTGGGAGGATTAAATCAATTAAACAAATATACATATTTAGAGCAGTGCCTGGCCCCACAGTGCATACTGTGTAAGCACTCATTATTCTTGTTATTATGGAGAAGGCCTGGGACCCTAGCAGTATGGTGGTGATGGGGGGCTGGCTGTGCCCTCTCTCCCGGTCTGGTGGGGGTCTGGGTTCCTGGTCTCTGCTAAGTGGAGGCCTTCTCACCTCTCTCTGTTGAAGATGACAGTGAGCTGGACCGCGTCACCGCATCCCTGGTGAAAGGTTATCGCTTGGTCCGGGAAACGGGAAAGGTCAGTGCTGGAGGGGTGGAGGGGGCCGCGTGCCTGCCTCCTCTCTGCTAGTGGAGATAAAGGAGGTCACTTCGCTCCCCCATGACAGGCATGACAAGAGGGGGGAGCTAAGATGTATAAATGGGGGGCCAGGAGGCGGTGGCGGCACCAACCACAGGAAGCTGCCTTGCTGTGCCGCCTCTCACATCTCAGGCAGCCCTGTCCAGCATGGCCAAACGTCCTCTGCTGCTGCTGCTGGCCATGGGGGTGCTGGCTGGGGAGCTGTGGACAGAGGCCCAGGCAGCACCCTACGGAGTGAAGCTTTGCGGCCGTGAATTCATCCGAGCAGTCATCTTCACCTGTGGGGGCTCCTGGTGGAGACGGTCAGACATCCTGGTCTATGAAGCTATGGGTGAGGCTGGGGAGGTGCTGTGTGTGTGTTAGGGGCATTGACAGGACACAAGATGGGTCCAAGGAGCCAGGGACAGAGGTGAGATGAGGGGCTGGCGCAGGAGAGTCCCTCCTCCACCACATGCAGCTGGGGAGATGGGCCAGGCCCTCAAAGCTGTGTCAAGGCTGGGGGAGCCGGATGGGGGAGGGGCAGCAAGCCATCCACACCAGCTAGAAGTCTGCTGCTACTTGGGAGCCCTGTGCCCTGCATTAGGCAAGGCTGCTCTTTGCACAACACTGGGACGTGCCTTTCAGAAGCCGAAACTAACGTGCTTTCCAAGCCTTCAGGGAAGGGAGTGTGAGGGGTGTCGTGAGTACAAGGCTAGATTTGCCACCTAGTAGGTGACCCTCCTACCAAGTTGCTTTCCTCCCCTGATCCTCTTTATCTGCAAAAGGGAGGCACAGGGCTTCCCTGGTGGCGCAGTGGTTGAGAGTCCGCCTGCCGATGCAGGGGACACGGGTTCGTGCCCTGGTCTGGGAAGATCCCACATGCCGTGGAGCGGCTGGGCCTGTGAGCCATGGCCACTGAGCCTGCGCGTCCGGAGCCTGTGCTCCGCAATGGGAGAGGCCACAACAGTGACAGGAACGTGTACCGCAAAAAAAAAAAAAAAAAAAAAAGGGAGGCACAGCCCCTGTATCTTGCAGGTTTGTTAAGCGGCAAAATTCAGTGAAAACAGATTAGGACAAAGTTGAGTGCCTACCATGTGCCAGACACTATTCTAAGTGTTTTTTTTAAAATGGGTATTAATTAAATCATCTACTCTGTATAAAACCCTGGAAGGTAGGAGTTATTATTATCCCCGTTTTGCCGACAAGGAAACGGAAGCTGAGAGATGATAATGGGATTGGTGCTCGGTCAGTTCAGCTCCCAAACACATGTTCTTAACCATCAGGTCCTCAGTAAATAAACAGTAGGGGAAAAGATATGACAGAAGAGGAAAGTCAAGCTCAATGAGGTTGAGTAAGCAGCCCATCAAAGCGGGAACCCAGGCCTGAATGGAATCAAAGTCTTTACTCAGGAGGCTGAGTCACAAGAACAGAGAAGTAGCTGGACCAGCCAGGAGCCTGGACTCTGGGTTTGACAGATGAAATCAGCAGCCTCTGCTAGAAGGGGAACTGGGCAGCCAGGGAGCACCAGGGTGAACGCCCCAGCCCCGCCATCCACCTAACCGGTATCCAGCTGGGCACCTGTTTCTGGCCCCTCATGCATTCATTCATCAGCGAGTCTCAGAGGTCAGGCACTGTGGACTTGGACAGAGTCCTCCCACCCAATCCTGACCTTTGAGCAGCCTGCCTATCCTGACCCTACCCTGACCCTGACCTCTCCGCAGCCCATATCATGCCTTTCCTGTCCTATACCGTCTCCTGCTGCAAAGGATGCCCCTACTCTACCCAAACTGGCCACACTGAGACCCTTACCCAAACTGTGACTCTCTCCTGTCCCAACTGTGGCCACTGTCCCCTTGCCAGCCCCAATTATACCACCACCCCATTCCAGCCTTTGCCCGCTCCCGTCCCCCTGTCTGCCAGCCCCTCTTCCTCCGACCTCGCCTGCTGGGGGTTCTAAAGCTGCGGACCCCAGGGTTGGTGGAGGGACCCCTGGGTTCCCTTCATATCCTGGGGTGGGAAGCTCAGTGGGGAGAACGGATCAGAACCTTCTCCAACCCCAAAGATAAACACTTCCAAAGGACTCGGCAGCCTGTTGGGGGAGGGGAGGGGCAGGTGTCTGCGGAGCTCGGCCACGCCTCAGCGCCGCCCACCCCCTACTACCCCTCCTCAGCCCCCGCGAGGGACTTTCCGGTGCAGCGGAGGGGCGGGGAGCCGAAGCGCAAGGTGCGGAGGCGGCTGGGAGGGGCGGCTCCGCTTCCCTTTGCTGTTCGGGCGCTGGACCCCGAGAGACAAGCGGGCGGCGCTGCAGCGCTGGGCCGGGCAGGGCCGGGCCGGACTGGGGGCGCGGGGACGCCATGCGGGGAACCCGGGCCGCTCCCTTCCCGCCGCGGCGGCGGCCGAAGCTGGTTTTGCTGCCTCTGTTGATGCTGCTATTCTGCAGGACTCGGCCCCAGGGTGAGTTACGGAGCGAACTCGTGTCGGCGCTCTGCCGCCGCGCTCCGCGGAAACGCACATCCTCCAGGGTGAACCGCAATTTTTTGGAATGAATGACAAAGGTCCGGATGCCACTCTGCTCCCCCCCGGGACAGGGACCGGGCGATGAGAGGAGTTGGGGAATGGGCGGCAGCGAGGTGGGAGCCAGGGTCCGGGGTTGGGGGGTGGTAGGGGAAAGGGCTCTTCGGGTGGTAACAGGATGTAGCTGGTAGAGGGAGGGGAGGAGTTATGCCCGAAGCCTGGGGAGCGGTGCCCAACGCCCCCTTCCTGCTGATCATTTCCGTAAGGGGTGGGGGGAGTTCAAGTTCTGGGGTGTGAGGGCGGCTGGGGGAATTGACCCCCTTCCCTCGGACCCTCCCTCCTCCCTCTCCAGGCAGCCCTGGGCCATTGCAGTGCTATGGATTTGGACCCTTGGGCGACTTGAACTGCTCATGGGAGCCTCTTGGGGACCTGGGAGCCCCTTCCACGCTGTACCTCCAGAGCCAGAAGTAGTGAGTACAATGGAGTGATTTGGGGAAACAGAGGCTTTGGAAGAGTGACCACTCAGGTTCTAGACTTCTCAGGTTGAGAGGACCCATTAGTCCTGCCCACCCGCACCACTCTCAAGCCCTTCACTTCCAGGTTCCCTCATTTCCTTGCTGTGTTACCCTGGACCAGTCACTTTCCCTCTCTGAGCCTCTGTTTCTTCCTCTATCAAGTAGTGATAATAATGGAACCTGCCTCTCAAGGCTGGTTCTGAGAATTCAATGAGTTAGGCACTTGGGAAAGAAAATGCTTAATGATTAGAAGCTGTTTTTATTGCTGTGTGACCTTAGGCAAATAGCTTAACCTCTCTGAGCATATGAAAAGATCATTTGGTCTGGTGCCAGGGATGCAGCAGTGAAAGAGACACAGAAAGCCTTGTGGAGCCCACATTCTGAGGGGGTGACTGATGTTGCTTCACAATGAATCACACCTGGAAACACAAATTCATTTCAAATTTGGCTAAGTGAGAGGAGAGGGAAAGGAACATTTGAAGATGGGAACAGGGATGGGAGGCTGTTTTTTTTTTTTAACGATGGTAAAATACACATAAAATTTACCACTTTTTTTCTCAGCCTTTTTTAAGTGTACAGTTCAGTGGAATTAAGTACAGTCACGTTGTGCAACCATCACCACCACCCATGTCCAGAAGAGGGGCGGGGGCTAGGGTTTTAAATTGGTAGAGGATGAGGGAGTAAGAGAAGGTCTTCCCCTTTTTTTTTTAACGAGGTGAAATTCACATAACATGAAATTAACCATTTGCCAGTGAACGGTTCAGTGGCATTGAGTGCATTCACAATGTTGTGCAACCAGTGCCTCTATCTAGTTCCAAAACATGTCCATCACCCCAAAACGAAGTTCCATCCCCAACAGCAGTCACTTCCTATTCCCTGGCAACTACTAATCTACTTTCTGTCTCTGAATTTGCCTGTTCTGGACATTTCACATAAATGGGATCATATGTGGTCTTTTGTATCTGGCATGTGGTCTTTCTTTTGTATCTGGCATGTGGTCTTTTGTATCTGGCATGTGGTCTTTTGTATCTGGCATGTGGTCTTTCTTTTGTATCTGGCATGTGGTCTTTTGTATCTGGCTTCTTTCACTTAGCATGTTTTTAGGTTCATTTATGTCGTAGCGAATCAGAACTTCGTTCCTTTTTGTGGCTGAACAATATTCCACTGTATGGATATACTACGTTCATCCACTCATCTGTTGATGGACATTTGGGTTGTTTCCACCGTTGGGCAGTTGCAATTGGGCGATCGTGACTAGCACTGCTCTGAACATAATGTGTACACGTTTTTGAGTCCTGTTTTCAGTTCTTTGGGGTATATGCCTAGGAGTAAGATGGCTGGGGCATATGGCAGTTCTGTGTTTAACTTTTTGAGGAACCACCTAACTGTTTTCTGCAACAGCTACGCCGTTTTATGTTCCTACCAGCAACATAACATAACACATGTGTTTTTGTTGTTTTTTTCTGAAGGCCTTGATTTGAACCTTCGAAATCCAACCCTTCGGGATGTCCTCAACTCCTCTCTCTCTCTCTGTCACCCACAGCAGGCCTTGCCAGCTCTACCTTCTACATTATGCAGAATCTGGCACTCCTCACTTCCTCAGCACCCACCATAGTCCAGTTCCCATCATCGCTGGCCTGGACCGTGCGGTCACCTCCTCCCTGGACTCGGTTTCCACCCTTAGCCCCACAGTCTGTTCTCCACCACAGCATCCAGAGGACACCTGTGAACTTCTGTTTTATTTATTCTTTAATATTTCTTTATTTATTTGGCTGTTCTGGGTTTTAGTTGCAGCATGTGGGATCTTCGTTGCGGCATGCGGGATCTAGTTCCCTGACCAGGGATCGAACATGGGCCCCCTGAATTGGGAGCACGGAGTCTTTTTTTTAAATTTATTTATTTATTTTATTTTTGGCTGCGTTGGGTCTTCATTGCTGTGCGCGGGCTTTCTCTAGTTGTGGCGATTGGGGGCTACTCTTCTTTGCGGTGCGTGGGCTTCTCATCGCCGTGGCTTCTCTTGTTGCGGAGCACAGGCTCTAGGCGCGCAGTATTCAGTAGTTGTGGCACACAGGCTCAGTATTTGTGGCTCGCGGGCTTAGTTGCTCTGCGGGGCATGTGGGATCTTAACGGACCAGGCCTGGAACCCCTGTCCCCTGCATCGGCAGGCGGATTCTTAACCACTGGACCACCAGGGAAGTCCCGCACCTGTGAACTTCTGAATCAGGGCATGTCCCTCCCCAGCTCACAGCCCTCCAGGGCTCCCACCTCACTCAGGGTAAAAGCCGAAATCCTTCCTGCAGCCCATCAGGCCCTGTATAATTTGCCTGTCACCTCCCTGCCCTCACCTCCTCCCACTTTCTCGCTCACTCACTCTACTCCAGAGGACAAGCCTGCTCCTCACTGTTCTTCGTAAAACACCAGGCACAGTTTGGCCACAGGACCTTTGCACCAGCTGCTCCCTCTTCCTAAAATGCTCTTCCCGAGGTATTGCGTTGTTCCGCACCACATCCTTCAGGCCTTTATTCAAATGTCTCATCAGAGAGCTTTCCTGACCACCTTTCCTAAAATAGCACTGTCACTCTTCATCCTATCATCACACTGAATCCCTCTCACCCAGCTTTATTGTTCTCTGTATCGCTTATACCACCATCAGTTATATATTTACGAGTTTCTCATTTGCCTCCCCCACTGGAACACCAGCTCCGGATAGTGGATCCTTGCCTGCTTTGGTCAGAGTCCTATTCCCAGCTTCTACAACAGAAGTGTATATTTGCTGAGTGAACAGTTGCGTAGAAGTCAATGTGCGTATACGTAATAGGTGCTCAGTAAACAAAATAACCAATGCTCATGTAACATGTATTGTGCCCCTGACACTTGCTGTTCTAAATGCGGTCCATTTCTCATCTCATTGTTCCCCTCCCCATTCAGCCCTTTCAGCAAGCACTTTTTAAAAAAGACATTTATTTATTTATTTATTTGGCTGTGCCAGGTCTTAGTTGCGGCACACTCGTTGGGACACGCGGGATCTAGTTCCCTAACCAGGGATCCAACCGTGGTCATTGGGAGCACCGAGTCTGAACCACTGGACCACCAGGGAAGTCCCTCAGGAGGCAATTTTATCACCCTCGTTTTGTAGATGAGGAAACTGAGGCACAGAGAAGTTAAGTTGCTTGCTCAAGGTCACACAGCTCTGAAGCAGGAGAACTGGGATTTGAACCCAGGCAGAAAATATGTTATCATTACGGCTCTGGGCCCAGCCCACCGTATGCTGCCCCGATTCTCGCATCTCTCCTCACAGCCATTCCAACAAAACCTGGACTGTGGCAGTGCCCACTGGGCAGAGCCGGGTGACCATTCCACGGGAACAGCTCACCACGTCTGACGAACTCCTCGTCTGGGTGGCCAGGGCAGGCCAACCTCTCTGGCCCCCAGTCTTCGTGAACCTCGAAACCCGAAGTAACAGGCGGGAGTGGGGGTTTGCTATGTGTGGGGTGGGTGGTCTTGGAGGCCCTGGCTCAATGCACCTCCCCTTCCTCAGTGAAGCCGGATGCCCCCCAACTGCACCCTGATGTGGACTTCTCAGAGGATGACCCCCTAGAGGCCACTGTCCAATGGGCCCCTCCTATGTGGCCACCCCATAAGGTCTTGGTCTGCCAGTTCTACTACCGAAGATGCCAGGAGATGGCCTGGATGCTGGTGAGTGTCAGGGACCCTTTTCCCCCACCCTACTCTGGGCGGGGCCCGGGACATCATTCCCAAATCAGACACCTAGCTCAGAGCTCATTCCTCAGCTGGCCCTGGAGTCTGTCCACATTCCTCACAGAAGGCCTGTACATGCATCTTGTTCAGCTAAAAAATGTTCCCCCAAGATAATCTATAAATTCCATGCAGTCCCAATCCAAATTCCACTTGGAATTTTTTTTTTTTTTGGCCACGCCGCGAGGTTGTGCTTGCGGGATCTTAGTTCCTCGACCAGGGATTGAACCCGGGCCCTCGGTAGTGAAAGCAAGGAGTCCTAACCACTGGACCTCCAGGGAATTCCTTCCACTTGGAATTTTTGAGAAACTCAGTAAACTTCCTCTAACATTTTTGTGAATGAATAAAAATCCTCAAATAGCTTACCTTAACCTTAAAATAAGAGGTTAACAGCAGACACTTAGCATCTACTGTGTGCTGTCTATTGAATCCTTACAAGAACTCTTTGAGGTAGATGTGTTTTATGCCTACCCATTTTACAGATGATGAACAGAGCCTGGTTTTCAGTAAACGCTCAAAAGTAATAAAAGCAGCTCACATTTCTGAGCACCTGCCACGCGTCAGGGCCCAAGCTAAGCAATCTGCATGGATTATCTTGATGAGTACCAACCTCCCTATATAGTAGATGCTTTTAAGATCTCTATTTTATAGTTGGGGAAGCTGAACCTCAGAGAGGTTAAACAACTTTCCCAAGTTCACACAGCAAAAAAAATGGAAGACAACTCCAGTGCAATGGGACCCCAGGAGTTGGGGAGCCTGCCCATGCACTTTAAGAGCACAGCACCAAAGTTGCAAGTATTTTTCATCTCATATCTCATTGGCCAGAACTTAGTCACATGGTCTCACCTGATTGCAAGGGAGACTGGGAAATGTAGTCTTTATTCTTGACACACATGTTCCTGACAGATACTCAAGGGTTCTATTTCCAAAGGAAGAAGGGGAGAATGGATATTGGGGATAACCCACTGTCTCAGTTACAGCTTTTCATGCAAAACACTACGATATAGAGTAGAGTTGTTGTCACTATGAATATTCATGCAATTCAGAGCAATGCTCAGATGCAGACTTTGCAATCTAACTGCCTGGGTATGAATCTCAGCTCCAGAACTCACCAGCTATGTGACCCTGGGTATGTCACTTCCCCGCTCTTGGCCTCAGTTTTCCTCATCTGTAAAATGAGAATAATATTAATAATAGAATTTACCACCTACTGCTATACCTGGCACAGAGGATAATCAACTTGTCTCTTTTTTTCCAGGGATTGTCCCAATTTTAAAACCAAAAGCCCTGTGTCCTAGGAACCCACTTGATCCCAGGCAAAGCAGGACAGTAGTGGTCATCCTATTGACATATAAGGCCAGGTACTTTCAATTCAATCTTCAGCCTCATCACTCTCCCCTGTCTCTCCTCCAGCTGGAACCTGAAGTGAAATCCATACCCCTGACCCCTGTTGATATCCAGGACCTGGAGCTAGCCACTGGCTATGAGGTATCTGGCCGCTGTCACGTGGAGGAAGAAGAGGATCTATGGAGCGAGTGGAGCCCCATTCTGTCCTTCCAGACACCACCCTCTGGTGAGGATCTCTGGGCTTACCCCTACACCCTCAGCCCCTCTCCTGGAAGTCTGGCCAATCATGCCATTCTCATTTGTCATATTTTATAGTTGGGAAAGCTGAACCTCAGAGAGGTTAAGCAACTTTCCTAAGCTCACACAGCAAAAAAAAAAATTGAAGACAACTCCAGCGCAGTGGGACCCCAGGAGTTGGGGAGCCTGCCCTTGCACTTTAAGAGCACAACCCCAGAGTTGCACGTATCTTTCATCTCATATCTCATTGGCTAGAACTTAGTCACATGGTCTCTCCTTTTTTCATCCTTGCCAGCTCCAAAAGATGTGTGGATATCAGGGAACATCTGTGGGGCACCAGGCGGACAGGAACCCCTGCTTCTGTGGAAGGTGAGTTGTGAGGACCATGTCTCTGCACATGTCAGGAAACCCCAAATAACAGTGATGTAGAGGACTTCCCTGGTGGTCCAGTGGCTAAGGCTCCGTACTCCCAATGCAGGGGGCCCGGGTTTGATCCCTGGTCGGGGAACTAGATCCCACATGCTGCAGCTAAAGATCCCATATGCTGCAACTAAAAGATTCCTCATGCCACAACGAAGATCCTGCATGCCGCAACTGAGACCCAACACAGCCAAATAAATAAAATAAATAAATATTAAAAAACCAAAAAACAATGTTGTAGGGGGTTCCCTGTGGTTAGGACTCTGGGCTTTCTCTGCCAAGAGCCTGGGTTCAGTGCCTGGTTGTAAATGAAAGTCCTGCTGAGCAGTGGGGCAAAAAAAAAACAAACCAAGAAAACAAAAAAAAAACCAAGCCAAACCAAAAAACCCCCCCAAAACAATGATATAAACAGACAAAGGTTACTATGCTGCCCTCTTGAGGTTGCTTCAGAGCTTCAAGGAGGGGATGCTCAGAGAGGTCCTGGCATAGTGCTGGGTACAGAGAAAGACTCCACCAATGTTGGCTGAATCTAGGAGATCTGAGCTGAGACATGAAGATGGGTACAAGTGTTCCAGTCGGGGGGACACCAGGTGCAAAGATTTAGAAGCAAGACTAGGCTCAGCTCCACAAAATACAGCAGAATATGCTAAGGACTTTGATGCTAGTATTAAAGGGCATTGTGAGATGACAGACAAGAGTGAAACAGTCCTCACTGATGCAAATCTGCTGAGCACCTGCCGTGTTCCAGACATTGCAAGGCCCTGGCTCACAGTAAATATGGCAAGAGACAAAACAACAGGGCTCATACTTTCTTGGGCCACACAATCTAATATCACTAACTTTAACCATGCATAATACTTACAGAGCTCTTATTATGTGCCAGGTCCTCGCCTCCAACACTTATTTACATTCACTAACTTTACAGATGAGAAAATGAGACATAGAGAGGCTACCCCAAACCAAACAACAGCTACGTGGCAGAGCTGAGGTTCTCTGGCTTTCAAACCTTAATTCACAGTTTCAGTGCCTCTGTTGTTTTTTTTTTTGAATTCATTTTTTTTTCTTACTTTTTTGGCCATGCTGCATGACATGTGGGATCTTAGTTCCCCAACCGGGGATCAAACCTGTGCCCCCTGCATTGGAAGTGCAGAGTCTTAACCACTGGACTGCCAGGGACGTCCCTCGTGCCTCTATTTTATAACACATACTTTGTAATGCCCCTTTACTATACTGAAATGAAATACATAGCTAATATAACCCATATATACATATATTTTAAAATGTGTATAATACAGTGTATTGTATTATAGCATACCGTGTAGAGTGTATTGTAATATTCAGTAGAAAATAAAGGGGAAATAAGGCTACTACATAATGGCAAAATATTCAGTTCACCAGTATGATATGAATACTAAATCTGTATGTACCTCATAACGTGGCTTTAAAATACATAAAGTAAAAATCGATAGAACTACAAGGAGAACTCCATAGAGTCCACAACCGTCGTGGGAGATTTTAACATACCCCTCTAAGTAATTTCATAACAAGCAGATGGAAAAACAAGTCAAGATCCAGAGAATCTGAACATATGCATAACAAACAACCTAATGGGCTCACATAGGAAACATCAGAACATGCATTCTTTCCATATGCAAACAGGACATTTACCAAAATCATCCACATGCTAGGCTATTGAGCTGGTTTCCAAGGACTTCAAAGGGATGAGGTGATGCTGGGCACATTGAAAAATTCTCTGATCAGAACACAGATTGTGCTGGAAATAGATAATAAAAAGTGCTTAGAAAGTCCCCGTATGTTCAGGATATTTCAAAATTCAGTGAATGTTAAAACCAGGTCCCAAAAGGTTTTGTATTTATACATCAAAATGTGTTTGGTTCTAGGATCAGTTAAAATTATTAGACAGGGTTTTTCATCTACAGAAGTTTCCAGTTGGGATGACCTTCAAAAGGCACAAGGGACGTGGGACAATTTTTTTATTTCTAGGAGAGGGTAGTGTCCCTGGCTCTTGCCCATCAAATACCAATCATTGAGGCAACCAAATATTCTTACAAGTTTCCCCAAAGCGCTCTGGAGGGTACTATCCTCTTTGCTACGCGTAATTACTCCTCTATACAACAGTGGGAATTTTGCAGTCCCTAAGAACTGCACAAGACAGACTAAGGTAAGGTGAGGGAAGACAGGGTCATATAAGTGCATGGTCAGATCCTGCCTGTCTTTAGTTAAAATCTGTTTTTTTTATTTATTTATTATTTATTTATTTAATTTATATTTTTGGCTGCATTGGGTCTTCGTTGCTGCACGCGGGCTTTCTCTAGTTGCGGCGAGCAGGGACTACTCTTCGTTGCGGTGCGCGGACTTCTCATTGCAGTGGCTCCTCTTGTTGCAGAGCATGGGCTCTAGGCGCGTGGGCTTCAGTAGTTGTGGCACACAGGCTCAGTAGTTCTGGCTCGCAGGCTCTAGAGCGCAGGCTCAGTAGTTGTGGCGCACGGGCTTAGTTGCTCCGTGGCATGTGGGGTCTTCCCGGACCAGGGCTTGAACCCGTGTCCCCCGCATTGGCAGGCGGATTCTTAACCACTGTGCCACCAGGGAAGTCCTAGTTAAAATCTTGATAATTTGTTTGTCATGGTTTTTCTTTTTTGCATTAATTTTTTTTAATTAAAAAAAAATTTTTTTGACCGCGCCGAGCCTCATGTGGGATCTTAGTTCCCCGACCAGGGATCAAACCCACGCCCCCTGCATTGGAAGCGCAGAGACTTAACCACTGGACCGCCAGGGAAATCCCTGCATTAATTTTGATTGATTAAAATACTGTGTACAACAGGGTCCTACTGTATAGCACAGGGAACTATATTCAATACCCCGGATAAACCATAATGGAAAAGAATATGAAAAAGAATGTACACATATGTATAACTGAGTCACTTTGCTGTACAGCAGTAATTAACACAACATTGTAATTCAACTATACTTCAACTACAACTATACTGAAAAATAAAAAAAAATTTTTTTAAATATTGCATTAAAATATAATTCATCTTGGTTGGATTTTTGGTATCCTCTTGTTTTGCCGCCAAGGTGAGTGCCTCACTCACCTCACCCTAGTTCTGGCCCAGGAGCTGTATTCTAATTCCACCTCTGCCACTGAGCCACTCTTGAGACTCGGTTTCTTCATCTTAGAGTGAAACAAAAATATTTCACAGACTGGTTTGTCAGGTGACCTCACTGAGAAGCACAGTGATAAATGGGAGATATTAACCACTTCTTCCCCTCATCCCTCAGGCCTCGGGGCATTGCGTGCAGGTGAGCTACAGAGTCTGGTTCCAGATTAAAGATCAGGAGGTGATCCAGGAGGAGACCTCATGTTGCAACATCTCCATCCCCACTCAAGCGGAGTGGGCTGGGGTGTCCGCCATCAACGCCACAAGCTGGGAGCCTCCTACCAACCTCTCTTTGGCCTGCTTGGGTAAGAGGCCGTGAGCTTCCTCTGAGCAATGCCCTGGAGGTGCAAGAGGGGACTTCCCGAGTGGACAGCTGAGATTTCTCCTCCTTATCCTCTAGGTCCAGGCTTTGCCCCTCGCGGTGTGGTGGTCAGCATCATCCCTGTAAGCTCGGATCTGCTGGTGACTTGGCAACAGGGGTCCGGGGGGCTGCAGGAGCATGTGGTGGACTGGGCTCGAGATGGTGACCCCCTGGAGGATCTCAACTGGGTCTGGCTTCCTCCTGGAAACCTCAGTGCTGTGTTGCCAGGTGAGGCCCCAGGACACCTGGGTTCCCATTTCAGCTGTTGGAGAGTGGACTCATGGCTGGATTTGCAGAAGAGAGTGTTCAAGTATCATTAATTCATGCAAGAAATATTCATTGACTACCTACCGTGTGCCAGGCCATGTTCTAGACACTGGTACACAGTGATGGTCGCTGATGCGTATTGGCATTTACCATAAGCATTAAATCATTCAAACTTCCTTATAAAGTAGGTTTCTGCTATTATCATACAGATAAAGAAAAAGGCCCAGAGAGGTTAAGCAACTCACCTGAGGCCATACAGCAAGTATGTGGTAGAACCAGGATTTGAACCACATAGTCGGGCTCCTGAAGCTAAACCCTGAACCATCACCCTACTCTCCTCTCAGCAGCATCCCCATTCTCATCCCCACCAACATCTCCATCCTCATCTTGTAGGGCAGGCACCCAATGAAACAAAAAACAAGTACATCTGTAATGTAATTGGGGCAAAGTAAATCAGGGTAAGGGAGAGGAGGGAGGATAGCTATGTCAGAAAAAAAAGGTAGGAAAGGTCTCTCTGGGAAGGTGCTATTTGAACTAAGACCTGAAGGAGGCGAGACAGAGAGCCATGAGGATGTCTAAGGGAAAAGCAAGAGGGAACAAACAGTGCAAAGGCCCTGGGGCAGGATTGTGCCTGATGTGTTAGAGCAGCAGTGAGGAGGCCAGCGTGGCTGGAGTGGAATGAGCAAGGGGGAAAGTGGGAGGAGGTGAGGGTAGGGAGGTGATGGGGCAGAGTGTGCAAAGCCTTGTGGGTGTGGGGAGAACTTTGGCTTTTGTTCTGAGTCAGGTGGGAGCCACAGAGGGTTCTGTGCAGAGGAGGGATGTGTCCTGACTCAGGTGCTTACAGGCGCCCCCTGGCTGCTGTGGGAGGAACAGACTGGGAGGGCAAGGGTTGGAGGTAAGAGACCCAGGAGAAGGGACTGTGTATGTCCAGGTGGGACATGGTGGGAACTGGACCAGGTGGGGACCAAGGAAGGGAGAGAAGCAGGCAGATTCTTGTTGTGGAGTCTTAGAGCAGAATTTTGGGGACCCGTTTGGATATGTTGCACCTCATGTGCTCATCCAAGTGGAATTGTCCATGGGACTATCAGATACTCAAGTCTCAGGTCTAGCAATAAGTTCTAGGCGGAGATTTAACACTGGGGAGTCTGTCCTTGGTGTAAAGAACTTGGGAGAGCATGAGAAGGTGTTGAGCGAGAGATTTAACACAGAGTCCCAAGACCCATAAGTATATATGGACAAAAGAAGAGGAGCCCCAATTCTGGAAAATTCCCAGTTGGGGAAGCCCATATGGCAGCATTAGGTTTTGAGAAGGGATTTCAGGAGCCTTACTTACTGTGATGGGTGGTTTCAGGGCCCCACTCATAGTCCAGCATTTGACTATCTCCCAGCCTCTGGCACCTGCATTCCTGGCCTGAGGGCTTTTTCTGATCTGAAGCATTTTGCCTGCCTGGACAGCTGGAAGTGCCGGGGAATCAAAGCCCCTCAGATGCAGCCCTCTACCAATGACTGATGATGGTTGATGGATAAATACCCCAGCTCCCACCCTCCTCTGGTGGGACAGTGCTCAGGATCGTGCTCTCTGCTGCCACACAGAGTTCGCCAGCGGGACTGAGCCTTGGTTGGCCATGTTGGGAACTTGTTCTCTAACACATATTTACTGGGTGACTCTCCTTCCCTGCTTCACTTCCCCACTGCCCTATTGGTGTTTTCTGGGGTTGCCTCCCAGATCAGTTACATTTATTCAAATTCTTATATCAAGGTGTCCTTCTGGGGACACAAATGAAGATTCCTACAAAATAAGAAATGAGTCGGGGAGGGGAGCCAACTCTAACTGGTCTTTGCTCCTCCCCCACTCAGGGGATTTCGAAGGAGGGGTGCCCTACCAAATCACGGTGACAGCAGTCTCTCCTTGGGGCTTGGCCCCTGCCCCCTCCGTCTGGAAGTTCAGAGAGGAACTAGGTAAGTGGTGGGGCTGGAGGATGGAGGGTCCTGGAACCCTGGCAGAACTTGACCCGCTGACTTTCTCTCACCAGTACCCCTGGCAGGGCCAGTGCTTTGGCGACTCCAGGATAGCCCCCCAGGGACCCCTGCTGTAGCGTGGGGAGAGGTCCCAAGGCACCAACTTCGGGGCCATCTCACCCACTACACCCTGTGTGCACAGAGTGGGACCAGGCCTTCTGTCTGCATGAATGGTGAGCTCCACTGCCGCCTGCCCCTGTTCCCAGCCCCCACAAGACCCACCCATCAGCCTACCCCTCCCCTTACCCCCAGATGGGCCCCTTTGGCTCCCTCTCAGCCCCTGGGAGAACACACACTATCATGGGTTCCCTAGTGGATAATAACCCCGGTGGCTATCAACGTAATAGACTGTCATTTGGCTATTAAAAAAGGAGACTCCGATCTATATTTATTGACATTGAAAGATGCCTGTCATATCTTATTAAGTGAAAAAGATAAAAGGATTGTAAAACTTTGTGGGGTTCCGTTTTTGTAAAATAAACCCAGCACTGAGTGAAGCAGAGGCACAAATATGAAAAGAAATTCCCCCACAATGTCAATAGGGACTGTACGATTACATATGATTTTTTTTTTTTTTTTTTTTTTTTGCGGTACGCGGGCCTCTCACTGTTGTGGCCTCTCCCGTTGCGGAGCACAGACTCCGGACGCGCAGGCTCGGCGGCCATGGCTCACGGGCCCAGCCGCTCCGCGGCATGTGGGATCCTCCCGGACCAGGGCACGAACCCGTGTCCCCTGCATCGGCAGGCGGACTCTCAACCACTGCGCCACCAGGGAAGCCGACAAATTCCTTTTTAAAATACCTTTTTTACCCTTTCCACTCCAGTTTTATTGAGATGTAATTGACAGCATCACCGTGTAAGTTTAAGGTATACAGTGTAACGGTTTGGCTTACGAATATTGTGAAATGATTCCCATAAGTTTAGTTAACATCCATCATCTCATATAGATACAATAAAAAGAAAGAGCAGAACAATAATAAAAATTAAAAATATCCTTTTTTTCTAATTACCAAAGTTATCTGTTCTTTTTTTAAAAACTGACACATTGAAGTATACTCAAGTATATCGTCATTCTCATCATTTCACTGATACGGACAATGCAGCTTCCATATTTTGCCATGTGTACGTTAACATAGAGATAGGAGTTGTGCTTTTTGAAAATTTTAAACTTCTTTATTATAGAAAATTTCAAGCACAAACAGAAGTTGGAAAAAGGGCTTCCCTGGTGGCGCAGTGGTTGAGAGTCCGCCTGTCGATGCAGGGGACACGGGTTCGTGCCCCGGTCCGGGAGGATCCCACATGCCGCGGAGCGGCTGGGCCCGTGAGCCATGGCCGCTGAGCCTGCGCGTCCAGAGCCTGTGCTCCGCAACGGGAGAGGCCACAACAGTGTGAGGCCCGCATATCACAAAAAAAAAAAAAAAAAGTTGGAAAAATAGTATAACAAATCCTTGTGTACCCACCATCCAGTTTCAATGGTTTTCTGCATTGTATCAATCTTGTTTCAATTTATCCCCCCCCCTTTTTTTTCTAGAGCCTTTGGCATCATTTCACCCTTAAATAATTGGGTACTTCAGCATTTGTCTCTAACCGATAAAGCCTTTTTTTTTTAACATAGATACTTTGCCATGATTGCACCTTGCACAAGTACATAGATATCCTTAGGTTAAAAATCATATATATTTATGTGTACATGTACCTATAATTAAAAGAGGACTATGTTATAGGCCCCTGAAGCTTATGAACGTGATGGTTTGCAACTTTCTTTTTCTCACCCGATTTCACTTGGACACCTTTCTGTGGCAGTATATCTTGATCCGTATTCATGTCTCCTGTAATCCTATAACAAACCAAAAAGCTGCTTCCTCTCTTGGCTTAAAAACCAAAAAGGGCAATTCAGTTAAAAAGTAAACAAAAACAGTTCCGGGAGATGCAAATGTATTCCCCTCGTCTGGGGTGAATTTCCCTTCACTGGATTCTGTGCAGGTGAGGGATATGATACTCATGCATCCTTTTATTTACGCAAATATACAGTTGACCCTTGAACAACACATTCGAACTGCGCAGGTCCAGTTATACATGACTTTTTTCAATAGTAAATAGTACAGTACTATCTGCGTTTGGTTGAATCTGCAAATGTGGAACTGGGCATCCGGAGGAACCACAGATAAGGAGGGTGGACTATAAATTATACTGTACTTAGATTTTTTAAAGAGTGGAGGGTCGGCACCCCTAACCTCTGCATTGTTCAAAGGTCAACTATATGTTTTTTTTTTTTGGTTTTGTTGGGTCTTTGTTGCTGCACGCGGGCTTTCTCTAGTTGCGGCGAGCGGGAGCTACTCTTTGTTGCGGTGCACAGGCTTCTCGTTGTGGTGGCTTCTCTTGTTGCGGAGCGTGGGCTCTAGGCGTGCAGGCTCAGTAGTTGTGGCGCACGGGCTTAGTTGCTCCACGGCATGTGGGATCTTCCCGGACCAGGGCTTGAACCCGTGTCCCCTGCGTTGGCAGGCGGATTCTAAACCACTGTGCCACCAGGTTAAGTCCCCTGTATATCATTTTTGAGTGCTTTTTATGTGCAGGCGCTGATCCAGGTGCTGGGAATATGGCCCTTGTGGAGCTAACTTTCTAATGGGGGACATGAAGGTATAGACAAAGTAAATAAGGTCTAAGCAGTGTGTCAGATGGTGATAAGTGGTGGATAGAGAATAAAGCAAGGAAGATGAGTGGTGAAGCAGGCGCTATTTTACTCGCGGGGCGGGGGCAGTCAGGGAAGGCCTCACTGAGAAGGTGACCTTGCAGCAAAGAGCTGAAGGAGATGAGGAAGGAGCCATGTGGATATCTGGGGGAGAGTGTTGCAGACAGCATGGCACGTGCAAAGGTCCTGAGATGGGACTTGACTGCCTCCCCAACCGCTCTGGGTGTGTCCTTCAGTGAGTGGCAGCACCCGGACCATCACCCTGCCCGACCTTCACTGGGGTACCTGTGAGCTGTGGGTGACCGCGTCCACCATCGCAGGACAGGGCCCACCGGGTCCAAGCCTCCGCTTTCACCTACCAGGTATGGGCCTGGGGCAGGACTGCCATGGGAGGGGTCCCGGAGAGAGGGGCATTGGAGGGGGTTATGTAATCATTACTGAACTTCAGGGGGTGGACATGTAGACTTCGGGATGTTGATGCTGCTAAATACTGCTGTGGATTATCAAGCAATGTGTGTCTCTGACCCTTTCGCCCCATCCCTGACCTTGACCTTTTCACAAGCCCCACTCCCACCCCAAGATTTCCCCCACCCTTAGCCCCTACCCATTCATAGGCCCTGCCCTTTTATCCACCTCCCTGACCTATTCCCAGCTCCACCCATGAGCCTTACCTGACCCCTCCCCACCTCCCTGGTGTCCAGATGTTCTTCTGCCCCTCCCCCCTCCCTCCAGATAACACCCTGAAATGGAAAGTTCTGCCAGTTGTCCTTCTCGTATGGGGTTTGCTCCTGACGGGCTGTGGCATGAGCCTAGCTACCTCCGGAAGGTGAGGCTGTCAGACACATGGGTCTCTGCCCAGGTTGGGAGGGCAGCTGGACGTTAGCTGAGCTTGGGGAGAGATGTGGTAAGGGGATGATGCTTCGGGGCTCTGTGACGTTCCTGGACCCTACAATCTGGGCATGGATGTCTAGCCGCCTGGATTCCCTGCCCTGACTCTTACCTGCTTGCCAGGTGTGTCCACCTGCGGCACAAGGTACTACCCCACTGGGTCTGGGAGAAGGTTCCTGATCCTGCCAACAGTAGTTTCAGCCTGCCCCACATGAAGGTGAGCAGAAAGCTGGGCTCATCAGGGCCCTCTGGGGGATTGGGGAAACCTCGGACAGTGGGGGGTAGGTGAGAATTGGCGGGTATGAGGGGAGGAATCTCAGCCTCTTCTCTTCCCAGGAGGTGCCCCAGGCCCAGCCCCCTGGGGACTTGCCCATCCTGGAAGTGGAGGAGATAGAGCAGGTACCGATTATGGAGGCCCCCCAGGCCTCAGCCCCACTGGACTCTGGATATGAGAAACACTTCCTGCCCACACCCGAGGAGCTGGGCTTTCTGGGCCACACCCCAGGTTCCAGGTTATGGACTGAACCAACCCCAGGAGGGGAGAGGGGTGCTCATTTGACAGATGAAGACACTGAGGCTCAAGGAAGCTGAGTCACTTGCTTGAGGACACCCAGCCAAGGAAGAGCTGAGATTGAAGGACCCCTACAGAAAAGGGCCTGGCCCTACAGGGAATATACGGATGGATGAGGGAGCAAAGAAAAATGTATGAAATCCAGAGTGGCAGGTGCCTTCCCAAATCTGTCCTGCTGCTATAACAGAACTGTAGTTGGGTACACTCCCAGCCTCCCTTGCAGCTAGGTGCAGCCATGGACTGAGTTCTTATGAGTGGAACATAAGCAGAAGTGACATGTGCCTCCAGTGGGTCTGCGTGGGGGCTCTTCCACATTCCCTTCCCTTTCCCATGAGCTGGAGCATTGATGTGCCCTGTGATCCAGCTTTGGCCATACCCAAGGTGAAGGTGGAGCAAGAAATGGAAAGGAACCAGAGTTCCTGAGTGATTGCCTGGATCAGAAGTGCCCAGAGAAATAAATTCTTTCTGTTTTGATAGCTACTGTAGCTTGAGGTATTTTGTTACGGCAGCCATATCTACACTCTCACTGATTCATAGTCTTTGATTCTAGCAGAGTGAAGCCCTCCACTTCCCACCAGGAGACGGTGAGGTGGCTCTGTGCCAACAACACACACACTCACACTGTCCAAATGCTCAACATTTTATTTTCAAGTATAAAGGCTTTGTCACAGAAAGGGGCCAGGGTCACAGGCAGTGTGCAAGGGGTCCAGGAGCCCAGGTGGAGATGGACATGTGGACCAGCTGGCTCCCAGGTGCCATCACCAGTCCCGTGGTGCCCTGTCTGCGCCTGGGACCATCTGCTGATGCCAAGAGGCCGAGGTAGCTGTGAGAGGAGCTGGGAGTGGGGTAGAGGGCGTGGGCTCACATAACCGCACAACACTGGCACGTCTTCTGCTTAGGGCCACTCGCCTCTTCGCCCTCGGGAGGGGCAGATGGCTCCGGCTGCTGGGCAGGCGCGTAGGTGGGCACCGCCTGGGCACTGGGGTTGGCCCTGGGCTCCTCCACCTGAAGCAGTGGCTGGCACTCAGCAGGCTGCTCCTGAGCTGGGGTCTCTGCCAGGAGGGGGGTGGCATCCCCAGAGGGGTCCTGGCCCTCATCAGAGGTTTGGGGCTTCACTGCTTCTGCTTCTGGGGAGCCTTCCTGCTTCTCCTGGGGCTGCTGTCCTTCTTCCTCTGGCCTTGGCTCCTCCTTGGCCCCCAGGGGAGCCACTTCCTCACTCACTTCCTCTGCCTGACACTCCTTTCCTCCTCCTGACTCTCTCTGCTCTTCCGGACTCAGATCTCCCTCGGCCCCTTGAGTCTTCTCTGTCTGCAATGGCTCTTCACCTGCCATTCTCTCTGCCTTCTGTGATTCCTCATCTCCTTTTGTCTCTGCCTCCGACGGCTGCTCACCGCCCGTTCTCTGTACCTTCAGTGGTTCCTCATCTCCTTTTGTCTCTGCCTCCGACGGCTGCTCTCCGCCCGTTCTCTGTACCTTCAGTGATTCATCTCCTTTTTTCTCTGCCTCTGACAGCTGCTCACCGCCCGTTCTCTGTACTTTCAGTGACTCCTCGTCTCTTTTTTCCTTTCCCTCCAATGCTTCCTCACCTCCTATTCTCTCTACCATCAGTGATTCCTCACCTTCTTTCCTTTCTGTCACCAATGGTTCTTCAATTGCCTCTAACTTTTCCTCACCTCCTTTCTGCTGTACTCCCAACGGCTCCTCCCCTCTTTCCCTCTCTGCCCTCAGAGGTCCTTCAACTTCTTTTCTTTCTGCCGACACTGGTTCGTCACCTCCTCCCATCTCTGTCTCCACCTTTTCCTCAACTCCTCTCCTCTCCGGCTCCAAGGATTTCTCGCTTCCTTTCCTCTTCACTGCCAGTGACATCTCTGCTCCTTCTGGCTCTGCGCCTGCCATTCCCTCACTTCCTCTCTTCCCCGCTAATTCCTCTGCCCACCTCCTCTCCGCCTCCCACGTTTCCTCCCCGCCTCTGCCGCCTGCCCCCAGTGGACTCTCATCCTTTCCCTCCCTTCCCAGTGCCTTTGGCCCTTCCAACCCCTCCAGCCCCAGCTCTTCCCACTGCTCACTGAGGGTCACCCTCTCCACCCAAATGAAGGACCCCTCCTCTCCTCCAAAGCCCCCCTGCCCATCACCATCAGCGCTGCCCCTGGGGGCACCTTCCCCTTCTCCAGAAGCTGCTCCCCCCGGTCCCTCCTGCAGCCTCAGTGAGCTGGTCTGTGCAGCCTCCAGGCCTCTGCCCGCCTCCCCCATGGCCTCTGAGTCGCTGCCCTCTGTGCCTCCCACCCCTTCCCAGACTACCTCCACGATATCCCTGTCCTCCGTGACCCATGAAGGGAGCTCTAGGCGTCCGGCTTCCTGTCTGTCCCCGATGGCCTCCATGACCATCTCCTCCACCTTAGCCTCCAGCTCTGGGCCTGTGGGCCCCGTGGTACAGTCCTCCGTGGCCCTCAGCCCCTCCCAGACCACCTTCACCGTGCCTTCCCCTTTGGCCTCATTCACTCCCCCGTCAGACGCCGCCACTCCCTGACTCGGCGCCTGCTCCGGAGGGGGGCTGGATCCAGGGCAGGGGCCATTGGCTTCTGAGGAGGCCACTGCTGCCCCAGGGATCCTCCTTGGGGCTGGCGGAACCCCGACAGACTCGTCTCTGGACTTAGAGGGGTCCACTGGTCCGGCTGGTATGGAGGCGCTCTTGTTTAGATCAGTCTGGTCTGGGGGCGTGAGGGGAGAAGGGGAAAGGAGAGATGGGGCAACAGAGTGAGATTCAGGTCCTTCCTCTTGCGACCCCCAGACCTCAATACACCCACCTGCAGGACCTGCCTCCACGGTGGGCTGGGATAGAGGACGGTGACCCTGCAGGGATGGAAGAAACAAGGTCAGGCCGGCCCACATCTCCACTTCCAGCCTCCTGCATGCCAGTACCCCTCCCCTGCTCAAACACCATCGATGGCTCCCCGTTACCTTCAGGACCAAACCCTCTGTTGTACCTCAGCCTTCCTCACCTGTCTCATCTCCCTCTGCTCCATTGCGTTGCACACAGTAGGTGCCCAATCAATATTGTGGCCGTGCAGCCAATCCCTCTGTATTGGGGACCTACTCTGCCAGCTACTGAGGTTACTTAAGGGACACTTAAGCCTTTTGCTATTGGAACTTACATTCCAGTGGGAGGAAGCAGGTAATAAACATAAAACAAATCTGTAATTCAGGGAGTGAGAAGGGCTATGATAGGAAAAAAAGAAAAGAAAAGCAGGATAAGGGGCTGGGGAATGCCTGGGAGGTGATGGGGTGCCTCCTTTAGGTATAAGATGCAGAAGGGCCTCTTGGAGGAGGTGACATTGAACAAAGGCCTGAAAGGTGAGAAGAGCCAGCCTTGAGTCAAAAGGTAGGAAAGGGCATTCCAGGCGGAGGGCACAGCAAATGCAAAGGCCCTGGGGCTATAGTGATTTAGGCAAGTTCAAGGAATAGAACAGAGGGTCAGGGTGGCTAGAGTGGAGTGAAGGAAGGGATCAAGGGAAAGATGAGCCCAAGGGAGGGGAGCTGAGGACACCCCTGCAGGCCACCTATGCCAAACCCCACAGATCTCCTAACCTACCCTCCTCTTTCCAGCCTCTAGGCCTTTGTCCAGGCTGTTTCCTCTGCCTGTATTCCTGATTCCCTTCCAGATTCAGCATAGATGTCACTGCCTCCAGGAAGCCGTCCCTGAGCCCCCAACCTCACTCAGGTACTTCTTATGAGCTTCCCCTATATCCTGGGCTCCCCCCTCACAGACTCTTTGCACCCCATCTCCTCATCTGGACCGTGAGCTCTCTTGGGCCAAGAATCATGCCTTGCGCATCTCTAGCAGGGAATTCCCGGCTTAGACTAAAAACCCAACAAGTGCTTCCTATCCCAATTAAAGGTCTCCTCTCCTCTTTCGTCCTGAAACAGGCACCTGGGAGCCAAGGTAAAGCATCAGGGAGAGGTGGGGACTGTGGAAAACCCACACATCACCGTGGCCAGGTGCAAATATTACTGGATCTTTGGACTTCAAGGAAAACACGGAGAGTCAGATTTTAATGTGAAGTTGTCTTGGTTTTCAAAAACCTGTATGTTGTATGGCCTGCATTGTATCTTAATAGAGACATTACCAAAACAAACCCCAAAACTCCAAAAGCCACGTAGATGCCCCAAATCATGCGAGCATCTCACGATGACCCTTTCCCACCTTTGAGACTGAATTCCATGAACACTTCCCCACATTTGCTGACTGCTTTCCTCATTCAGGTCATATTGGCAACCATATATCAAAACGGTCCCTTGTGCCCGTTCCGGGTACTAAGCTATGATCTCACCAACCCTCTCTCACACCTCTTCCAGGTGTGTGCTGTTGTTATGCTCATTTTAGAGCTGGGGAAACTGAGGCTTGGGCAAGGAAAGCAGAGGACCCAGAATCTATACTGTGCTTGGAGAGGTCCTGCTTTGGGTTCTGCTTGCCACACCCCCTCCTCCCACCGCCTGCTCCCCTAGCTCCTCACCTGTCGGCGCCAGGTGGGCTTGCCTGTGGGCTTGTGCTGGGCACCTGTGGATGCACTTTGTAACAGCTGCAGCTGGGACTGGAGTCTGGGGAAGAGAAGGGGCTGCTGGGAGCCTGGACCTCGGGCTTATGGACCAACCCCACCCGAAGTGTCAATTGGAGTGGGCTGAGGGGCCTGGCCTAGTCAGGCTGGGGCAAAGCTGTCAGGCAGGGGCCCTACTCACGTGAACAAGCTGCCTTCCAGGTTCCGGATGCGGGCCTGAGCCTGGTCCTCAGGTGACTGGGGGTCCTGTGAGGCGGGGTCCTGGGGCTGCTCCGGCTCTTCAGCTGCCCCGTCCATTAGCCAGCGTTCCCGGAGAGACTTCCTCTGGGCATGGGAAGGGGCACATGGACTACCCCATCTCATGTAGCGCCCCCCTCTGGATGTCCCACCCTGGGCAGATTTCTTATTGCCCTACGACCACCCAGATGGGACAGACATTTCTCCCTCAGGCTGGGATACGTGCCCCAACGATGCCAGGTGGGGCAGACACCCCGTTACCAACCCATAGCTTTCCCACGCTGGAAAAAAAACACCCATCGATCTCCCCAACCTTTCCAGAATGGGACAAACACCCCCAAAGGTGAACTCAATGTCCCTATGAGCCCCTCCCTACCCCAAAGAGGAACAAACACCTCCATTGTCCCCACACTCTTCCCAAAGGTGGAACAAATGTCCCCATCACAACCACCCACTCTCCCAAGCTGGGGAGGACGCCCACCCCCAAAGCTGGAACCAATGCCCCCCCATGTTTAGACAGAGCCTCCTTTGGTTCCCAGAACTGACTCTCACAGACACTCCCACTTCATTGCCCGGGCTAAGCAGGCGCCCCTGCCCTCCCCCAACCTTGAGCCGCTCCACACGGAGTTTCTCCTCCTCCAGCTCCCGGCGCGCGGCGCTGATCTCCTCCTGCAGCCGCCGCTTCTCCTGCGCACAGAGGACCAGGAGCTGCCCGCGGGCCGGATGAGGCCGGGTGGGGCCGCCTTCCCCCCTTCCTCCCTCCCTCCTCCGCCGGGCTCCCGGGGGCTCCCGGGACTCCCGGGACTCCCGGGACTGCAAGCCGCGCCGGGGGCGGAACACAAGTCTGGGCCCCGGGCCGGGAGGGGGCTGCGGAGGCCCTGACTCAGCAGCGGGTGGGGGCGGGGCCGGCGGGGGCGGGGCCGGCCGCGCCCGGGATGCTGCAGAGGCCTCGCCCGCGCGGAACTGGGGTCTGTGGGTGGGAGGGCCTTGGAATGGGAATCCGGGGGTAGGGGGTGTCTGAGATGGAGTTAAGAGGGACAGGATTCAGAGAGATGGGGGTCCAGATATGAAGATCAAAGGGAGGCGGCTAGTGAGATGGGGGGGTCGGAAATGGAGGTGCAGTCATGGGGATCCAGCGAGACTAGGATGTAGAGAAGGGGTCCAGAGAAATGGGGGTTAGTGAGATGGGGGTTCAGAGAGATGTGGTCCACAGAGATGGAGATTTAAATATGGGAGTTTAGAGAGATGAGGTTCAGATATGGGGGTCTGAGAGATGGGGTTCAGACATGGGGTATCTTGGAGACTGGGGTTCAAGAATGGAGCATCGGTTGCTATAGATTTCAAGAGTGCGGAGTTCGCAGCTCTCCATTCTAGGGGTGTCAGTGATCAGAGGAACTGGGGAGCGGAGGGGCCTGAGGATTTAGGTGGGGCGCCCCGAGAAAGGCTGGAGCTGAGGGTGCTTCCCGCACCTTCAGAGCCCTAGGCCTGCTCCCTGTGATAGGAGGGAGGAGAGGAAAGGGCTTGGGGCAAGGCTAGGGTTGCCCAGGGCTCCAGGCTGACCGCACTGGTAGGGCTTCACTTACCGCGATGACCTCTAGCCGCTGCCGGTAGAGGGAGCTCTCTGCCATGGGCCTGCAGGGAGAGGGAGGCGGCTGCCAAAGGGGTCTCCCAGGGGCCCACACCTCAGCAGGCTCACCTCTCGAATACCCCTCTCTGAGCCAAGATCCCTGAGCTGCTTGGAAGCCAACCAAAACCCAGCACTTTCCTCTATTTCCCCTTTGCACCTGGGAGGGGTCGGGGCAGAGGGCAGGGGTTCTGTGAGGGAGAGAGAGCAGAGACCATGACAGACTGAGCTAAATCCCTTCCTAGGCTTGACAACACCTCTCTGAGCCTCAGTTTCCCCATCTGTAAAATGGACCAGGATAGCTTGACCTTCACCTTGCAGAGAGAGATGGACTTGCAAGGAAGTATCCATGCAGGAAAAAACTTAGGACATAGTGCTCCAAAAACAGTAGCATAGTTTATTATTAATAATAATTTTAGGGAATTCCCTGGCGGTCCGGTGGTTAGGATTCCGTGCTCTCACTGCCGAGGGCCCAGGTTCAATCCCTGGACGGGGAACTAAGATCCCACAAGCCGTGTAGCTCAGCCAAAAAGAAAAAAATAAAAAAATTTAAATAATTCCCACGACTAATAATGTTTTTGATTAATTATAATAACCATTCCCAGGAACTCTCGAATCCCACCAAACCCGAACAAGGTCCTTTCTGGACCTTGGCTCCTACACAGCATCCCTTAAGTGCTGGGGGGTGAGGGAGTCTGAGGAGAAAAGGGTCCATCCCACCATGGACACATGCCATTGCCATGGTAACTCCGGAGTTGCCTCCTCCACCTGCAAGCCACCATCCCTGGGGGCAAGGGTCACCAGGTCACACTGCCTAGTGCCGGACTCTGAACTGGGAGGAGGGGGAGGGGGACTCGCCGTTTAAGGTTTAACCTGAGATTACCCCCATTGTTGTCCTCCTCAGAGCACCCCAGGATCCCCAATTTCCAGCCTCCAGGGCCACCCCTAGTCCATTTGGGCTCCCCCTGGAAGCTGGAGGCTGACTGGTACTGCAGGGCACTTCAGGGACAGTCATCATTACATCAGCCGCTCATCAGAGACATGCATTGAGCACTGACTACGTGCAGGTGCTTCACAGGCCAATAACTAGAAGGATATATGTCTGCGTGTTGGCCCTGACGCTTAGCCCAGGGTGGGCACAGAGCAAGCCCTCCAACATTTATTAAGTTGAGCACTAACTAACCTCATTGCCCAAACTCTGGTGGGGCCTCCCAGATCTTCTCTGGCCTCACCATGAAGGTATAATAGTGAGTTCACATTTAGCACTTACTATCTATAGCACTCTAAGTGCTCTATGGGGCTTTCGCTAGGCTCCCACAGCCACCTCCCCCTCCCCCTCCCTGCCCTGATCTTGAGACACTGTAGTGAACTTTTTGCTGAGTTGACATTCCAACTGAGAAGAAAATCAGCCAACCATTAGCCAGTGCACACCAGGTGCCAGGCACTGTTAAATGCTTTACTCACGGTAACTTATTTAACCCTCTCTACCATCTTAGAAGGTAAGTATCAATAGCAGTACTGTCCCCATTTGACGGATGAGAATACTGAGGCTCCAAGAAGTGGCAAAAAGACTTGTCTAACGTCCCTGAGTCAGGATTGGAACTCAAGGCTCTCAGATCCCAAATACTGGGAACACTGTGGGGAAGAGGGAAGTCTAGGCATCCTCCTCTTGACGGCCAGGAGACAAGAGATCTGTCTGGGGTGTCCCCAATTCCAGTTGGGGCAGGATGCTGAAGTCATGCTTTCCAAGGTCTCCCAAAGGAAGCTCAGACCCCCTGTTAATAAGTTTGCCCCTGGGGGGAAGGCTAAAGTCCCCCCTCTGCTCTCCCACCCCCAAGATGTAATCTCCCTGCCTCTTCCTTGCTGGGGGGAGGATCAGATTCCCATTGCTAGGCAACCAGGTTTGTAGTTTGTGAATAATGCAACGGGGAACCCAAAAGAGTGAAGAACCAAATTGGGGTCCCTGGGGGGAGCCCCTTTTCCAGAACTCTTTACAAACCTCTGGAGCCCCTCCACCCTCTTACTTTAAAAAGCCCTCACACCTCGAATATTAAAATAATCTGCACATTTCGTTAGATGTTGCTTATCTCTAACTCTGCAAGAAGAACATTCACGGTGGTGGCATTTTGCCCCACCAAGAACAGTCGGTGGTCATTTCATTAAGCAGGTGATCATTTCCATTTTCCCATTCTCTTTCCCAGTTTGGGAGCTGTTAACTTTTTCCTGTTGGATCTCAAGCATTTCCTCCCACCCTGGACACTGAGGGATGATTCTAGAGGCAAAACATAGGAGTCAGAGACCTTGACATTCCCGGCCCCTCACCCAAGTAATAGCCCCACCCCCCAGGCTGGACTTTGGGCTTGGGCCTGCCAGCGGAAAGTCCCCAAAAAAGAAGGGGGTGAGGGTTCACACCTCCCACCCTACTTTCTGGGGAGGGGGGGGCATTGAAGAGCCTGGGGGGCTGGCTGCCGGCCGCCCTTCACTCTCCCTGGCCCCCTTAGGAGAGGCTAGCTGGAGGTCTCACCTCCCCTGCTCCGTGGAAAGGCCAGTGTCTTCCATGAGCCCCTCCCAGGCCCTGCCCACTGGCCCCCCTGACCCCAGACACTTACATGGGTGTGGCCGGAGACCACACCTGGCTTTGCAGGGCCATCTCTGCCCAGAAGCCCACGTTCTGGTCCCTGAGTCCAGGACCCACCACCCGCTTGCCGAAAGGTGCCCTGGAGGCTGTGACTTGGCTGTCGGGAGTGGGGGGGGGCTGCAGGCGGGCACTGGGAGAGCTGGTCCAGCTGGTTTGGGCCAGGAGACGGGAGACGCATGGGCCGGGGCGAGGGGGGCCGGGGGCTGGCGGGGCAGTTCTGGGGAGGTACTATCAGCTGTCCTGATCAATTATTTACCAGCCAGTGGCCTCGTTGCTGCACTCAGCTGCCTCCTGGCAAACACACTCTCACATGTGTGGTCTAGCGGGTGGACGGGCGTTTGGAGTCCCTGACCCCCTCAGACAATGGTACCTCCACTTGCCACCCTAGACATTTCTAGTCCAGTCGCCCACCAAGGGTCACCCACCTTTGAGTACTGTTGAACACCACACAAGGGATACTTTTACAGGCTAGCTGCCCTCCCTTCTTGGACCCTGGTTCTGGGGCGAGGAGGAAGGGCTGATCCAGCTAGAGGATTCTGGAGACCAGAGCCTGTGCCCCATGGGAACCAGAACGTCTGGGCTCTGGACAACTCTGGGCAACTTCCCCTAGGTTTCTAGGCTTCGGTTTCCCCTTTGGGAGAATAAGAGAATTAGATCAAACAGCCTCCAGGACCCTGGACACCCCTTAGATGTGATAACTATTGGGGCAGTGTGGTGATGGGAAAGGTCTAGAGAGCTTCCTACCTAAATCTTGAGGGTCCCTGTTCTACCCCACATCCCATTCTTAAAGGGCCAGCACCCCTTTTCTCAGCTGATTATATGTTTCATCCAACCACTCTCTTGGGGAAATCATTTTTACTCTCCAGGCTGGTATCCTGCAGCCCCCAGTGCTTCCCTTATCACAGCCCTGGTCACACTGTGCAATTCTGACATAAACCTCAATGAGAAGAGCCCTTGTCCTGGGCTCTTTGCTTTACTTATTTATTTATTTATTTATTTATTTATTTATTTATTTATTTATTTTATTTTTTTTTGGCGGTATGCGGGCCTCTCACTGTTGTGGCCTCTCCCGTTGCGGAGCACAGGCTCCGGACGTGCAGCCTCAGCAGCCATGGCTCACGGGCCCAGCCGCTCCGCAGCATGTGGGATCCTCCCGGACCAGGGCTCAAACCCGTGTCCCCTGCACTGGCAGGCAGACTCTCAACCACTGTGCCACAAGGGAAGCCCTACTTATTTATTTTTAAAAATTTTAAATTCATTTATTTTTATTTTTTGTGGCCACACGGCACTGCATGTCTTAGTTCCCCGACCAGGGATCAAACCCCCTGCATGGAAGCGCGGAGTCGTAACCACTTGGCCGCCAGGGAAGTCCCCTGGGCCCCTTGCTTTAGAGAGCCTGCTCCCCATGGGGTAAAGGGAATGTACCCAGCTGAATCGTCCCCCCCTGCTCTAGATCCTACGCAGGGTGTCCAAGAAGTGGCCAAGGGCAGCTGTGGGCAGAGGGGTGAGGAAAGAGCATGGGCGTGTGGGATGGGCTCCCTAGGTGCGTGCACAAGGCTCCTCGCTGTGTAGGACAGTTTGGGGTGGGAAGCAAAAGGGGCCAGACTGAGGGCTGGGGTTTTCCTGTGTCCCACATTCAAGTACACAACTCCTAGGGATTCAAAATATTTTCAATTGAACGTGGTCATCTAGGTCATTCTACAAGTATATTTGTCATGATAGGAAGAAGGAATACTATCTATCTATCTATCTATCTATCTATCTATCTATCTATCTATCTATCTATATGCAGCGCCACACGGCTTGCAGGATCTATTTCTCGACCAGGAGTTGAACCCAAGCCTCGGCAGTGAAAGGGCCGAGTCCTAACTACTGGACCATCAGGAAATTCCCCTGAGAGAACATATTTTTTTTTTTTTTTTTTTTTTTGCGATACGCGGACCTCTCACTGTTGCGGCCTCTCCCGTTGCGGAGCAACAGGCTCCGGACGCGCAGGCTCAGCGGCCATGGCTCACGGGCGCAGCCGCTCCGCGGCATGTGGGATCAGGGCACGAACCCGTGTCCCCTGCATCGGCAGGCGGACTCTCAACCACTGCGCCACCAGGGAAGCCCCGAGAGAACATATTTTTAAAAATTAGTTTTTAATTGCGGTAAAATACACACGACAAAATTTACAATTGGTGGCATTCAGTACCTTCGCAGTGTTGTGCAACTTTTGCTACTGTCTTGTTCCAGAACCTTTTCATCACCCTGGAAGGAAATCCGGTACCCATTAAGCAGTCACTCCCCATTCCCCCCTACCCCCAGCTCCTGGCAACCACCGATCTGCATCTGTCTCTATAGATTTACCTATTTTGGACATTTTCTATCAATGGGATCATATACTGTGTGGCCTTGTGTGTCTGACTTCTTCCACTGAGCATAAGGTTTTCAAGGTTCATCCACAATGTAACCTGTGTCAGAACTTCATTCCTTTTTATAGCTAAATAATATTCCATTGTATGGGTGGATCACATTTTGTTTAGCCATTCATCTGTTGATGGACATTTAGGTTGTTTCCACCTTTTGGAGGAGAGACTATCTTTTACTTCATGGCTTGTAGTTTGATTTAATAACTGTTAACTCTTTGGATGTATAATATATAGGCTTCCCTTTGTACCCTTGTCGTGTGTTCCACCTTGAGGCAAGATTGTTCTGTTTATAATTGTGTCTGTCTCCCAAGCTCAACTGCAACTTCCAAGTCTGGTTTATCTCTTTGTCCCAGCATTGGGAACATTCTTAAACAAGTGTTAGGTGTCAGGCACTGTTTTAGGCGTGGGGCAGTTGGGTGAGCATGACAAACAGAAAATGCTGTAATGCAGCTCACTTTGCAGCCTGGGGTTGGGGGAGACAGATAATATACAAATAAAGGAAGAAATAAAGGTAATTGATGATAACTGCAGTATTGGGTGAGTTACAGAAAATAACAGGGATAGGGTTAAAGAAGAGCTGTGTTTGATGTAGGCTGGGTGATCAGAGACCGCTTCTCTGAAGAACCAAGACCTGAATAGCAGAAGCCAACCATGTGATGAGTCATTCCAAGCAGAGGGAAAGGCAAGTGCAAAGGCCCTGGGGGTGGGAATGCAGCTGGGGGGTTTGAGCAAAGCACGAAGGCTGGGATGGAGGCGTGATCAAGGGGGATGTCAGGAGATGAGATCTGAGAAGTGGGAAGGGCCTTCTGAGCCAGGGTAGGGAATTCGGATTTTTCTTCTAAGTCTGGTGGGGAGTCACTGGAGGACAGTGAACGTCTGGGACAAGCGTGGCGAGAAGTGGACGAATTCAGAATATATTTTGGAGGCAGAGCAAACAGCAATCCAATATATGAATGGATTGGGGCAGGGGCTGAGGGAAAAAGAGAAATTGAGGCTGACTTCTACATTTTGGGCATGAAAAACAGAATGAGTGAGTTGCTATACATAGTAGAGAGGAATAGAGTTGGGGGAAACCAAGAGTTCAGTTTCTGAAGTGTTCATTTTGGCATATCTATTAGACTAGGGACTGTTGGATATGAGTCCAAAACCCAGGGAAGAAGTCAGAGCTAGAGACATAAATTTGGGAGACATCAGCATAGGGATGGTATTTAAAGCATGAGATTGGAGTTTGTCAAGGTCTGAGTGTTGGCAGGAAAGAGACTGTATACTTAAACCAAGTAATTGATGAGAACTCAGTAGAAGGAAATAATCAAGGCATAGTGCATACCCTGGATTCGCCACAGCCAGGAGCTGTTACCACCCCATGGACCTGGAGGGAGAGAGCTATGTGGAGCTGCTGCCTGCTGTGGAGGGACACAACCAACAAAGCTTGGAGGAAGGGGGCATGGGATAAACATCCTGACCTCACTCACCTCTCTCCCATCAGCCAAACCCAATGGAAGCCAGAGGGGAAGGAAGCCCATTGATGCAGGTGAACCAGAAGTCTGAGAAGGGGTGCCTGGGAGGTAGGAGGGAAATCAGGAGAGGATGGTGTCCTCCAAGACCAAGGAGCTAATGGAGAGGGAATCAGGGAGGAGCCAGTGATCAGGTCTGGCAAATGGAGGTCACGGAGGTCCTTGGACAGAGAAGGTTCAGTGGCGTGGTGGAACCAAGAGCCCAGTAAGCATGGCTAGAAGAGGGACAGGAGGTGATAAAGAGTCCACTGTAGAGACAATGCATTCCAGAAGTACAGTTTTCATCCTCATCACCTCCCGAGGGAGTAAGCACTATTATCCCCATTTTACAGACAAGGAAACTGAGCCTTGGAGAAGGCTGACACTTAGGTTCTGAGTGGGCGGGAATCAGGTGGGCCTGATTCCAATTGGGTCAATAGAGTCAGAGGAAGGAAGGAGGTCAGATGGTCAGAGGGAGGAGGGTAGCAGCTTGAGATTGGGATCAAGGAGAGAGTAGAGTGGGAGGGTGGACAGAAAGGGGCGTCACCAGGGTAGGCAGAGAGTTGGGGGATTATTGGGGATCCTGAGGCTGTGTAGCCCTCCCCACTTTCTTTAGGTAACTATATCTTTCTTACTGGTCACCCCAAAATGGTGGGGGGTGGAGGCAGGTTTTGGAGAGAGCCCAGGGGAAGAGAGTGGAAAATGTCCCTGGGGGTAGGTCGCCGGCTCCCGGCATCGATCCTGGCCTTGAACGTCACAATCTGGCCCCAGCTGCAGGGAGCTACTTCCTCCCGCAAGCCTGGATACCTCTCTGAGCCTTCCCAGTCGCCTGGGTCCAAGGTGACCGCCTTTCAAACCTCAGCCGCTCTGCTGAGCCCTGGGCGTTCTGTGTGTGCGTCCCTCCCTCGTCCCTCAATCTGGGAGTGCACTTGGCGGTGGACGCCTCGCGTACTTTTCCTGGAGAGGGTGAGGGGAAGGGCCCTCTGGGCTTGGCGCGGGCGCTGGCTCACCGCTCGGAACCTTGCTGAACCCAGGCACTGGGAGGGAGACTGGGGCGGGCGGTGAGGCGGTTCCTGGCGCCCCCTCCAGCCCGAGCTGTGCGCTGCAGGGGTGGAAGGTGGAAGGACAGCCCAGAAGCCGTGGGCGTTGCTGCTGCGCGGGACAGGCAAGGCCCCGGAAAGATGGCTTCGGGGGACACCCCACCAGAGGACAGCGTTCAGAGGCCCAGCCAGGCGTGCAGCTAGGGCCAAGCCTCCGGGCAATGCCGGGGACGTGAGGCCGAAAACGTTCTAGGGTGGCACCCCCTGAGTGAACACTGCACCCAGACTGGCGTCCCAGGTAGCGGGCTAGGTCTAGGGAAGTCCTCTTTTAAACGGGCCAATGCCCTGAGCTGACTTGAGGCGTGCTAGTGGAAGCAATCCAGCGCCCAGCTGAGGCGCCCCCGTCTCGAGGGCGGGGCCAGGGCGGAGCCCGGAGTCCTGCCTGCAGGTGCAGGGGGCGTTGCCCGGCCCTGCCCCCGGGGACAGTTCTTGGAGGCCAGGGGCGGGTCAGAGAAGCGGCCGGTGCAGGCTACGCCTTGGAACCCGCGGACGGCGACTGCAGCCACAGGTGCCGCGCAGGGCGGTGTGTCCCAGCTCTGGGCATCAAAACTCCAGCGCTGGGAGCTACGGCTTCCCAGCTGCTCCCAACCCTGGACACCGAGGCCCCCGGGCCGAAGAGCGAAGCCCTGGGGTCGTCCGAAGAGCGGGGCCCTGAGCCCCCCGGGTTAGACAGAGAAATTCCCGGGCCTGCCGCAGAGCAGGATACCGAGGTCCCCAGGCCAGGAGGCGAGGTCCCCGTGCCCTCCCCAGACCAGGGCGCGGAGACCCCCGAGCAAGAGAGCGAAGTCCTCGGGCCATCAGCGGGGCAGGAGGCAGAGCGCCCTGGACCGACCGCAGCTGAGGGCTTTGAGAGTCCTGGGCGAGGCAGCGACGACGCTGAACCGTGTGAAGCGCGAGGCGCGGGGCTTCTGGAGCAGTGTCCCTCTCAAGGTCCGGAAACCTCCTCTGAGTCAAACTCGGAATCCCCCCAGCTGCGTTTCCTACTGCGCTCCGAGACCCCACAACAGCCCCCAGAGCAGCCGCTCATGGAGACGCCCATCGAGCGCGAAATCCGCCGCAGCTGCGAACGCGAGGAGAGCCTGCGCCGGAGCCGGGGCCTGAGCCCAGGTCGCGCGGGCCGCGAACTCGTCGAACTGCGTGTGCGGCCGGTGCTCAGCCTGCCGGGCCCCGGCTCCGCGCTCCCGCGCGCCTTGGAGCGCGCTCGGGCGGGCGCGCAGATGCAGCGAGACATCGAGCGGGAGGCCCATCGGCAGGCGGCGCTAGCGCGCCCCGAGATCCCAAAGCAGCGCGCCCGGCAGCCGCCTCAGCCGCTGGGCGAGCTCAAGCGCTTCTTCGAGGCTGCCGGCGGGTGCGGCTCCTCGCTGGCGGCGGAGGGCAGCGCGGACCCGCAGCGGCTGCCTGAGCCCGGAGGCCGGCCACGTTCAGTCGTGCAGAGCCGGTGCCCGGTGCTGGCCCGCGCCCCGCCGCCCATCGCACCATCGCTGCTGGAGCAGGAGGTGCGCGAGGTGAATGAGCGCGAGCGGGAACTGCAGCGCCAGCGCCTCAGCGTCTACGGCACCGCCGAGTTCAAGGAGCCCGCGCCCAGCCTAACTGGTAAGCCACTGGCGCCCCTACGCTGGGAATTCCCAGGGCTCCAGCCGCTCTCACCGACTGCCCAGCTCCAGTGGCCCTCTGATCCTCAGGGTCCCCCTTCCTGGCTCCCAGACTCCTCGGGCCCCTCTCAACTCACCTCTTCTGGGCTGCCCATCCCTAAGCTCCACACCCCCGGACCCCGTCGGACTCCCAGATCCAGCCCCCCTAGGCTCGTGGTGGGGGAAGGGAGGAGGATCCCACATGTCTTTGTCGGGTTCCAGGGAACCTTCCCTGGGTTCTGGCACACCTGGATCCTCCCTCTGAATTTTCGGGTTCCTACCTCCCCACCCTGGGTTTGTTTGCCTCTCTCCCCCCTCGGGTTCCTCCCTCCTCCCTCATGATGGAGGCCTCCATGGGGAGGAGGGGGGTGAACGCCTGTGTGTGTTTAAGGGGCGCGGCCGCTCTCCTTCGTCCTGGCCGCCTCCAGCTGGTGAGAGGAGGGGCAATCTCGGCTGAGCGCCCCTTCCCCCGCAGCGAGCAGGGGCGACGGAAAGCTGGCGGTGATCTGGCCTCCCCGCAGAAAGGCCTCGGAGAACGGTCTGGAGCAGGTGGGAACCCCTTTCCCCTCCTGCCTCAGGCGTTTGTCGCTGCCCCCCACCCCAACCCTCTGCGTGCGAGAACGCTGGGCTGGGGAAAGGACCCCCTGGGAAGTCACTCTGCGCTAGGACCCAAAGTCCCGGACGTGGCCCAGGGGTGTCGAGAAGGCGGTGGTCCTGGGGCCCAAACTGCCCCACCCGGGGCCTGGGTGTCCCCACTCGCGGTGCGCGGGCCCCCGAGGCATGCCTTCGGTCTGGCCCCTCTCTCCAGGAGGAGACGAAGCCTTGAGGTTCGAGCCGGCTGGGGTCCCAGGACGAAGGTAACATGCCCGTCAGAGGACCCAGGCAGGGGCGCCCAGGAGTGCCCTCCGGATCGGCGGAAGACCTAGAGAGGGGCTACAGGTCTGAGCCAGGAAAGACGCAATCGATCAGCCCCTCCTCGAACCTGACTTTGTGAAATTGACCAGAATCTTCTATAAAACTGTTAGTCCCAATGGGGAAACACCACTATCACAACCCCGCCAGTAAAACTGCCCCGCCCTCCTCCACCTAACTGCAAACGGAGCTAGCCTCTCCTTCCGGCCTTGACTGTTAGATAGGGGTCACCTCCTCGGCTGTCCCCACTCCCCAATAAAGCCCCTTCTTTCTGGGCAGTGCAGGCTGCTTTTTTCTGGGTCCTCTTCGTCTGCGGTGGGGTGGGGCGGGAGCGCGGCGAGAGGAGCAAGGCTTGAGAAAGTCGCCGGAGGCGCCGGCCGGAACGCAGAATGTCCGCTATCTCCCTGTTCCAGGGCCGCATATCTCCCCCTGCCCGGCCGGGGCCCTAGTGCCCCCTGGCGACGCGGGCGCGAACTGCGGCGTTGGGACAAACGAACTCATGCCCACCCTTTCCAGATTTCGTCAACATTTATTGGTGCCAAACCACATGCCCCGCGCTGGGTGCTGGCTAGACAGAGGTGATAAGAGGTTGTTCCCGCCCTTGGGGACATAAACAATGGCTACAAAAAAAAGGGAGTGGTATTGGTTCAAGCTCCTTAGTAGGGCATGCAAGGCCATTTATAATCTGCCTAGCAATTGCAAACCTCACATGCCTACAGACCTTAGGCAGATATTAAGAGAGAGACAGGGTGTGCTGTAAAACAAATGCCTCATTTCAACAGGCAGGTAGGTGTTCTTCCATATCACCAGTGCTATGAGTGAGTGAGCTTAGTGGTGTCAAGCTTCTGCTTTCCAAAAGCAACTGGAGGGAATTCCCTGGTGGTCCAGTGGTTAAGATCCTGTGCTTTCACTGCCCAAGGCCTGCGTTCAATCCCTGGTCTGGGAACCAAGATCCCACAGGCCCCATGGTGCAGCCAAAAAAATAAAAAACAAACAAAAAAACCCCAAAGCAACTGGAAGTCCAGGCTTTAAAAGAGAAATCTACCAAAATTTAATTGTGACTATTTAGAAAACTTTAATTGGTGGGGGGCAGGAGGGGACAGCAAGCAACACCTGTTTGCAGTAGGGCTTATGGCTGTCAATTGGCAAGCCCTCCTTAATTTCCCTCTGTCCCAAGACAAGGGGTCCAAGGCTCCCCTGGATGGGATTCAAGATAAGCTGTAAGACTGCATCTGTGCAGTATATTCTGCAGTGTTAGTGTATCAGCTTCTTAGAGGTGCGCTGAGACCCAGAAAAGACTTTTAGAATCATTGTTTAAACTCCTGGATTTGTCCAATTCTGTATGCCCTGGGTCTAGCTCACACAGCACGGCACCCCAACAGTAGCTCAGCCCAAGGACCCACCCCTGACCCCATCATCAGCACACTGACCACATGGTTGACCATGACTCTGGGAGGTACAGAGAGAAAAGTAGGAAAGAGCCAGCACTGCCAAAGTGGAAAATGGAAACGCCAAGAACCTGTTCTTAATCCCCAGCAGGGGAGCTAAGAATTAAGTATGTAGAGTTGACAGAACTGCTTAAGTGTAGGCCTGGGTTCTCTAACTTTCTTGCATATTAAAATTACCTGAGGCACCCTTATGCCAAATAAATCAGAATCTGATAGAGGCCTTGGCATCAGTAAAGCTCCCCAGGTGCTTCTAACATGGAGCCAAGTTTGAGAGCCATGAGGTCGATGTAGGCTAGCATTTCTCAAAGTGTGGTATCTGGACGAGCAACGTCAGCATCACTTGGGAACTTGTAAGAAACACACATTCTTGGGCTCCATCCCAGACTTAATGACCTAACCCTCCACATGATTCTAAAGTTAGAGAATCATGGGTGTAGACAGGACCCAAGAAATTAAGCCTGTTTCCTTCCTCTCTCAGTGTTGTCACCACCCACCAGAAATCTAGTTTTAAGTGGCTTGTGGATTTGTCTGAAGGGAGATAGATTAAATCTGCATGTCGCTAGTCCAAATTGAGATGTGCTGTTAAGTGTAAAATACACAAAAGATTTTTAAAACCTAGTACAAAAAAAGAGGGCTATCTCATTAATAATTTCTTACATTGATTATATGTTGGAATAATATCTTGGATATATGAAGTTAAATAAAAATATCACTAAACTTATGACCTCTTTATTTTTCTAATGTGGCTACTAGAAAATTTGAAATTACATATGTGACTCGCATTTGTGGCTCATTTAAAATTTCTATTGGACTGGGCTAGTCTAAACAGTGGAGGGGGGCCTCAAATCCGTGTCAGGGAACTTTAGAACCCCTTTGGACCCGTTCAGACCTGGGTTGTGGACTAAAAAATCCTTGATGCAGTCAGAAACTGTCACCAGAAGCCTCCAATCCCACCCCGAATGAACAAGGGTTTTGGTCCAGTCCTGATTTACTTCACCTCTCACGTTCTTTTTTGTCACTTGTAAACTGGGATAATCATAATACTTATGATAATACTATGTACCAGGGACTATTAGGTAAGCGAGTGTTTTGCTCCATGAAGCAGGGCTCCAAGTCTCTCCTCCCACTCTGAAAATGCTAGGGGGAAGCAAAAGGTGTCCCTTAGTTTAAAGCGGGGGGTTGCTCGCAGCTGAGTGACAGCAAGGACACCCCTGCCCTCGCAAGTGACCAGTTGCTATCAGAAGAACCCAGCTCAGGTCCAGGCTCCGCCACTTGGTCGCCGTAGCTCTCGGCAGGCGAGTTCACCTCTCAACCCGTGTCTTCTCTCCGGTCCAAGGTTGGGGTGAGGTTTAGCGACCCTAAGTTGGATTGCCTCCAGGCTCTCCCACCCAGCCCGCGCCCCGGACACCCCAGGGGGTACGGCGACCTGCACAAGACAAGACCGAAAAGCTGGAAGAAAAGATCTAACCTCGGCTCTTAGGAAACTGATGGCTGGCCTTTTCCCGGGGCACGTTGGGAAATATAGTCTTTTTCGGTACAGGGCAATAATTTCCGGGTCAAAACATAAGAGTGGGCGTGGCCCTGCGTCCCTTCCCACAGTGGGCGTTGAATTTCCCGGCTACCCAAAACTTGAGGTTTTCTGGGTTCCGGTTGTTGACAGGAGCAGCTACTTCCCTTTTTGCTTCATGCGCGCCTCTGCGCACGCTCTGAGCTTCCGTCCTCCCGTCGTGGACTATGGTTTTGTTTCCAGAGACTACATTTCCCAGAAGGCCGCGCGAGTGGGCGGGGCCCCCTCGCCCCAAGGGGAGGGGAGCGGCTATCCGAGCGGACGCTGAGCCTGTGACCTCTTTCTTTCTTTTATTTAACATAAAACCGGTGTGTCCACCCGCAGGGCCCCGCGGCCGGGCCGGACCCAGTGCGGACGGGCTAGCTCGGCCTGGCCCCTTGGAAGGCGAGGCGGAGCTGCACTAGGAGAACGAGTGAGCCCCTCCACTACTCCCTCTCCTGGAGTTTGGAACTGTCAAGCTCCAGCTCCCACCCTCTCTCCAGGTTCAAGACTCCTGCGCGGCCCACGCCGCGGGCCCGGCGGCGCTCGGGGGCCGGGCCGTGCCTGCCTGGCCCGTGAGGATCTGCACCAGCAGGTCGGTGGCCAGCATGTGCGACGGCTCCTCGAAGCCGATGGTCAGCAGCTGCTCGTAGTCCCCGGAAGGCTGCGGGGACAAAATCCTGGGGGCCGGGGAGAGACAGGCCTGGATGTGAGCGCCCCCTGCTACTCGGGAGCCCCTCCCCTTGAGTGAGAGGCTGTGGCTGAGAGAGGCTTTGTTTCAGCTAGGGGTGGGAAAAACCCTGGGGGAAAGTGATTTTCTTGTTGATGAGAAACATAGAGGGTAACGGCTCTGGGAGGCTGAACAACTCTGGCCCTGACCTGGCCAATTACTCAGCTAGCTGTGTGTCCTTGGGCAGGTAATTTATCCTCTCTGAGCACCTATTTCCTTCTTTGTAAAGTGGGGCTAGTAGTATAGACCTCAGTGGGTTGTTACATGAGTCTGCATAAAGCGCTTTTCAGGGCACAATAAAATGCTATCATTATTACCAATGGAAACAGTGTTGGGGGAGGTAGATGGTGTTTGTTTGGGTTCTGCCCCTCCCTCCAGACCCCACGCCCACCTTGCCATAGCCCTAGCTCCTACCATGAAGAAAGGTCATCCTCAGCTGGTCCTAGGGGCACCCATCGGCCGATGGACCACAGCTTCTGAATCTGGGGGCATGAGTTGGTTGGACTCTTGCCTCTGTCTTCCCATGTATCTCTATAGCACAGGAAGTAGCTGGGAGGGGAAGGGGCAGCAATTAAATGTGAGCAGTTTCCTAACTTCTGTTGGAGGGTTTTAATTTTGGAGGTAAGGTAGAAACTCATCAGAAGTTGCCTTCAAGTTCTCAGGTAGGGATATGATTCAATACTGAGGCTTTTTCTCACTGTCAGCCTACTTTTAAGATGAGGGCTTTTATTTTGATGGGGGCATATATATATTTTTAAAGGTGGGGATGACCTTTCAAAGGTCCTTGATTTCCTGCTTGGCTTTCCATGCTTTGATGGTGGTGGTTCAGTGGCCCAAACTGGCATTCTCCATAGAGAGGGGAGGACTTTGATTCTGATAAGGGGACTCACTAATCCACACGGGAATCTTGCCCCTGGCTGCTGGACTCTGGGGTGGTTTCCAGGTTCCAGCGCATCTTCTTATAGAGGTATCGGGGCAAGCGGCTGGCGGTGTAGGCGGCAGGGGCACAGTATCTAAAGATGGACACCTCGTGGGAAGGACTGATGGAGAACCTCCCGCAGAAGAAACAGGAGATGCTGGCAGGAGATGGGAGAGTGGGGAATGAGGGTATGCCCTGGACTCCTCCACCCCTGACCCCAATCCCAGTCTCCTAACCTTTTACCTTAGGGGGTCAGTCTCCTCCAGGTTCACAAACCCAAATGATGCATACATAAGGACCAGCTGTTCCAGGCGCAGAGTCAGCTGTTGGGAGATCTCCAACAGCTGCATGGAAGAGGGGGCATAATGTGATTAGCTGGCCTGCCATGAGCGTCCTCCCCATCCCCCAGGCCTGAGGGATGAAGAAAGGGGCATAGGGTCTGGGAAACCTGCTCCACACACCCCCTTTCGGATCAGCTCCTGCAGGGCTCCAAAGATGGGGGGCACACTCCGTGCAGCTGCCTCCAGGTACAGGAAGTAGGGCTCACACATCTGCAAGAAGGTGGGCATGGCCTTCGCCAGCTGTTCCTTCTGCACTCGGTCCCTGCTGAAGGGAGAAGGGGGCCTTTGCCTGAGGTCCCTGGCTCCCCCACCAATTTCTCCCATTCCACTCACTGCCCACCTGTATCCCTGACCTGGACCCCCACTACAAACCAAATCCCCCAGTGTCAGGCCTTTCTCAGAGCATCTTCCAGGACCACCAGCCTCAAAAACATTTGAAACACTTGTTAAATGCAGACACCCGAGTCCCAAGACTGACTTTGACTTACTATTCCCTGGGTGAAGCCCAGAAATCTAGGGTTTAAACAACCTCCCAGGGGATTCCCATGGACATTGATATATGAGAATCACAGTCCCCTTTCCCTTGGTCTGGGAATCGTATTATCCTTTGAGGCCTCAAACTGGTAGCCAGTAGGCCAAATCTTGCTCAGATAGGTTTTGTTTAGCCTGCCCAGGGTTCAAAACCTAAGCCAACGGTTACAAAGTGGGAGAAGAGTTCTAGCGATTTGGCAACCCCAAGGGCCCACATAATAGCTCGCACTCCCTAACCCCCAATTTCTACACAGTCCTCATAACTCTTCGAAATTGGATTGCTGATCAGCTAGCTTCATTTACCTCCTCTGGCTCCTAATGCTTTTGAGTTTGCAAATCTAGTGTCTGTCACCTATTTTGTTATTCCCTTCTCCGTCTCCTTATCCATGGGTAGAACCTAGGACCCCGTCCAACATCACCTGTAGAACAAGTAGCTCTGGAAATCATCTGCCTTCTTGAGCAGGTAACGGAGCTGTTCGCTGATGGGGCTGAACATGGTGTCCAAGGGTAGGCGAGGAGGGGCGGGCCCGGGGCCTGGGGCCAGAGGCTCAGGGAAAGGCGTAGAGGTGGAGGCCTCGGGCAGCTGCCCCTGAATACCCTCGGGCTCCGCCTGGGGTGAGTCCCCAGGTCGGCCAGTGGGAGGCGACCATGAGGGGTCTTCGCAGGGCTGTACCCCAGGTTCCAAGTCGTCCGGGAGCGGCGTTTCCCCAGGGCCCGCGGGGAGCGGCCCCAAGAACCACTGCCCGGTTGCCATCGTGCGGCGGGAGGCGGGGACCAGTGCTCTTTAAGCCTCCGCTGCTCACATTGGCCGCAGGTTCGACCCCGCCCAGGGTACCTCGGACTTGGCTGGGAGCGCGTCCCCCTCCATCTCACCCGGGCCTCGACCTCTCTGCCGGCGCTGCGTGGAGGGAGTTCAGTTCATTTGAATTTCAACACGCAGGAGGGGCGAGCCGTTCCGGCTCGCGCTGCGCGGCCCGGCCGCGGCGCCTCGCGCACACGCGCGCTCCCGGAACCTGGCCGTGGGGTACGCGCCGGGGGAGGCGACCTGGGCCGCTGCTGGCGCGGCAGTGTCCTGGGGGTGCGACCTGGGGCCAGCGCATTTGACTCTCTGAGGCGGTTTCCTAGGGAGGAGGGGTCTCTACCGAGCGTCCAAACCCCGGGGTTGCAGGTATAGAAAACGAGGACGGCCCCGCCCCACTCGCTGAGTCTCTGACTCCCAGGACACGGAATCTGTATATTTTTTTAAAAAACTAATGGAGTTGAGAAACTGCATTAGAACTTAGCAGCACTTGTGATGTAGTGGTTGTTACTAACAATAATAAAAATTTTCACTTGGAAAAATTTTCCCATCCCATGACCTCATCTGATGGCCCAGTCCTTTCCGCCCCTTTTATGGAGAGGGCCAGGAGGCCTGGAGACCCTACCATGGGCCCAAAACAGACCCCTGCCCGCAACAGTTGTAGGCTGGATTCTTTGTAACATGCAAAGGTTGTCAGATAATAGAGCTATGAAGCCAAACATATTAATTATACTTAAAGACTCTGGGTATAGAACTCAGACAGGTGTCAGGCTGCACCCTGCGTGACCCCGAGCAAACATCTTTGCCGTGATGAGCCAGTTGCCACATCTGTAAAGTGGATTTTTCACGAGCCCTGCCTCATGGGGCTGTGGTGAGACCCAGAGAATGCCCGTAAAGCCTAGAGTTAACTGCTAGTCACTTAACAAATATTTGAGCACCTACTGTGTGCCCAAGCGCTGTTCTGGGAATGGGGAGATGGCAGAAGCAGCAAATATTCCTGTCCTCCTGGAGCAGTTAGCTGGCTGTGGGGCAGCCCCATTCACTACCTGTCTCCCTCCTCAAACAGTTCGGTCCTAACCCAAGACTCCCAGGAGGCTGGTGTGGATCTCCACGTCCCCGACTACATTCATAAAATGGACGCTGTGCCATGTTTTTGTTCTCTCTTTTTTTAAAATTTTATTTAAAAAACCTTCGGTGCAATATTAAAAAGCAATACAGCCAGCTGGAGCGACAATGAACAGAAAGAAATGGGAGGGGTAAGGAAGCTCCAGGGACCCCCTCCCAGCTGCTCCCAGGGGCTGGAGGCCAGGGACAGACTGGGGAGGGGCCTGGGTGGTGGGGGAGGGGGGAACGGCCACCCACCAAAATGAACAGACAGAATAAAACATTTATATAGGAAACATCTGGCTGAACTGAAGAGGATCTAGGGAAGATGGGAAGCCCCCATTTTACTTTTCCAAAAATGTCCTAGACTGGGTGAGGGGGAGGGTTGGACTCCTGGGGTGAAATAAGTAGGCCCTGTCCCACCCGACACTCCTCTATCAGGGAGTCCAGGCTGTGCTGGGCGCCAGAGGTGTGTGTGTTGGGGAGACACAGGGAAAAGAGGAGTAGGCATGCCCCCTCACTGGAATCTGTGATGAGGGCTGAGGGTGTCCCCGACCAGCTCCCGGACTCTGGGGGTCTTGTGTAAGGTGGGGACTGGGCTGGGGCAGGGGCGAGGCTTGGCGCTCAGCCTAGGAAGCCATCGGGGTCGTCATCCTCAAAGTGGCCTTGCTGCAGCACCTTGATGTGGTGCTCGTAGATTTTCAGGGCTGGGCCGAGGCGGATGGACAGGCCGGTCAGCACATCTGTGCGCTGCATGAGCAGCAAAGACTTGCCATCGATTTCCTGGGTGGGAGAGAGAGAGAGAGAGAGAGAGAGAGAGAGAGAGAGAGAGAGAGCGCGAGCGAGCGAGCAGGGTCAGAGCACACACCCCCACTAAGGCCCTGGAACGCTGGGGCTAAGTTGAGGGTCAGGAACTCACCTGCTCTTGGAAAGCTGTTGCCTGCTCGGGGAAGCCGGCCTCGGTGAAGTACTCTACCACATCTGTCACTGTCCACTCCACAGGATCAGCCGGCTTCTCCTTGCGCCCAGAACTGTGTTGGAACAAAGGGAACCAGTGAGCAGTGATGCTCCTCTGGTTCTGTGATACACACCTGGGCGGCACCCCTGTGTCTCAAACACCCCAACTTACGGACAGCCAAAGGGGGTCCCATCAGCCCCAGGTAGGGCTGGTTTTCCTGGGGGCAAAGGCACGGGGGATGGGGAGTCTGGCCCAGTGGCAGCAGAGGCTGGGAAATAAAAAGCATATGCCTGTGGTTTTGTCTTGGGGCTCGGTTCCTTCCCACCAGGCACCCTCCCCCACCCGGCGGGGTCCTTACCTGATCCCCCTTCCTTATTCATGGCGGCCATGGAGAACACCTGTCGGGTACCACTGCCTGGTGCTGGCCCCCGCCCTTCATCCTGGCCCTGGTGGGGTCCACAGGGTGTCCACTCCTTGATCCTCTCCTTGGCACTCTGAGGGCCCCGCTCGCCATTAAGCTGCTGGTGCTGGGCACCTGCAGGACGGTCACCCTCGGGCACCTCGGAGCCCTCAGACACTTCGTCTTCATCATCTTCATCTTCATCATCTTCATCCTCCTCTTCCTTCTCAAGCACTCGCTCTTCTCCACCTCTCTGGTGCAAGGGAGACAGGCACGCAAGGTTAGTAGCTGTTCTGGCCCTGGGCCCAATCCCTGGGATCCAGGACCAAGTGGTGTGCCTCACTACCACCTTTAATATCAACACGGACTAACTTTTACACATTCACTCCATGCCAGGCTCTGTGTTAATAAAGCCCTCAGTAGCCAAATCTCATTAAACTCGCTCAACAACCCCAAGGAGTCGCTACTGTTATTAAGTCGCGTTTTACAGCAGAGGAAACTGAGGCTGGGGAAGATCAAGTGACTTGCCAAGGTCACCACCCGCCGAGCCCGCCGGGAAGAAGCGCAAAGCCCCGGCCGCCTGCGGCCCGGTTACTACCGGGATTCGCGCCCCGCTACCAACTTCGCCCGCACCTGCCCACCGCGCGGCGCCCCCCTCCGCGGCGCGCTCACCTTGCTCCGCGACGCGCGGGCGCTGGCAGCCGATGGTGCCCGCCCGGGCCTGTCCCCGCGGGGCAGCGCGAGCGCTCCGAGGCGGGTGCGCTCCAGGCGGCCCCGCGCCGCCGCCTCCTCCTCTAGCAGCCCCTGCACGCGGCCGCGGGTTAGGCGGCCGCCGGCGCCGCCGCTGCCCCCGAGGTAGCGCACGACTTCCCGCAGGCTCACGGGCCGCGCCGGGCCGCCGGCCCGCGCCGCGCCCCCCTCCGGCGGCTGCTGTGGCTGCGGCGGCGGCTGCTGCTGCTGCTGTGGCGGCGCCGGCGGCTGTGGCGGCGGCGGCAGCGGCGGCTCCCGGGCGGCGACGGCGGGCGGGGGGGCGCGGCGCGGGCCGGCCGGGGGCGCCACTGCCGGAGGAGCAGCGGGAGCGGGCGGCGGCGCGGCCAGGGGCGCGGCCCGCTGCGCGCGGGGGCCCGGCTGCGCGGGGCCGGGCGAGGGGGGCGCTGTGGCGGCGGCAGCGGCGGCCGCGCGGGGCGCCCGGGCCGGGGCGGCGGCGGCGACGGGCGCGGGCGGTGGCGGCGGGGCGGGCGTGGGCGGCGGCGCGGCGGCGGCGGCGGCGGCGGCGGCGGCGGCGGCGGGGCCCCCGCGGGGGGCGCGCGGCGGGGCCGGCGGGGTGGCTCCGCGCCGGGGCGGCTGGACGCGCGCCGCGTTGCGGTACGAGATGCTCCCCTTGTAGCTGACCCGGAGCACGGCGCGCTGCTGGATCAGTTTCTCGAGCTCGGCGCGCGTGCGCTCCGGCTCCGGGCCGTGCCGCCGCCGCACCATCCGGCAGATGCGCTCCAGGTCCGGCCGCGCCTTGCGCGAGCGCAGCGAGTCGATGGTGTCCAGGATCCACTCTTGGTAGTGCGGGGAAGCGGCGGACGACGAGGCAGCGGCCGCCGTGGTGGCGGCCGCCGCCGTCTCCGGCGGGGGTAGGGCCGGGGGCCCCGCCATGCCTCCCGCCCGGCCCGGCTGCACCGTGCGCGCTGCCTCCCTCCCAGCGCGGCGCCCCCCTCCCCGGCTCCCCTCCCTCCGCCGCTGCCCGCCTCCTCCGCCTCCCCCCCCCGGGGGGCGCAGCGCCTCGGCGGAGCGGCGGCGGCGCTGCTGTTTCTTTGCAAAAAAAAAAAAAAAAAGAACGAGAGAGAGGGAGCGAGAGAGAGAGAAAAAACAGTGAGAGAGAAAGAAAAGAGAGAAAAATATATGCACACACTCACTCACTCGCACGCACGCACACACAGACCCGCTTCTGCTGGGCGCGCGCGGGGCCGGGGATGCGAGGAGGGAGGAGGGGAGCGCGGCGCGGCCGGCCCCTCCCCGCCGCCGCCGCCGCCGCCGCCGCCGCACGCGCGCCCTGCGCCCGGGACACTCCGGCCCCCCTTACTTCCCTCCCTCCCTCCTCCCCGCCGCCCGCCTTCCTCCCTCCCACCCCCACGCGCCCGCTTTTAAGGTGGAGCCCGGGCCCCCCGCCCGCCCCCTTTACCCTGCGCTTTCGCTCACTCAGGCTCGCTCCGGCCCCCCCTTACAACTCCCGCGCGCTTTTTAAGGAGGCGCCGCGGAGTTGGCGCCGGGGCGGGGGCGGGGGAAAGCGGCGGGCGGGGGAGGGGGAGGGGAGCGCCTGGGGGAGGGGAGAGGGGGCGGGCGGGGCGGGCGGGCGGTGCTCGGCCGCCCTCCAGCCATTGGGCGCGGGACCCAGACGTCCCCGGCGCCCAGCCCCCCTCTCCACGCCTCCCCGGCGCGCTCCGCTCCCGGGACCGCACTTACCGGGAACTCGCCGCCCGTGGGTCGGGCCACCGCGCTCTGCCGGGGCTGCGGGGATCCTCGGACCACCGACGCCTCCGCGCCCCTTGGGCGCGCTTGGCTCCGCGGGGAGGATGCGGGAAGGGGGGCGCGCACCGTCACCCCCACCCCATACCCCCCTACCAGGGCCGCCCCCGCCGCCGCTCGGCCTCCCGGCGCGCCGGCCCCAGCTTCTCCCTAGAGCGCCCGCCCTTTCGGCCTCTGGCTGGACGCAGAGGGGGCGCGCCTCAGAATGTGGGGACCCCTAATCTGGGGTCAGAGGGCAGTTTGGCGCCCCCTTCTCCTGCGGGGCGGGGAGAGTGGCAGAATTCCAGCTAAACCCGGTTTTACAAGGACTGCAGACCAGGTGCTGATCAGCCTGGACGCTGTGGTCCGAAATTCCCTTTCCAACCCCCTGGGGGTGTGTGGGTGGGTGACCGAAGTCAGGAACACCAGCGACACTTTTTTTTTAAACAAAACTTTATTGATAATAGTTTTCAAATATGTTTACAACAGCACACTGTTCAAGAGGAAGTTGCGTCCTTCGCAGCACACAGGTTGAATCGCCCCCGCGCCCACCCGGGGCCCCACCCCAGGCCTGAGAGCTCCTCCTGGGATGGGGAGAAATTATGAGAGGGACAAATATGGGGATGAGTGGGGTGACTCCCGACTTTTCTATTGAGAGAAAAAAACCACAATGGGGGGGCGGGGAGAACGGGTGATTGACAGCGGACAGCTAAGCAGAGGAGGAGCGCCCAGGATGGGAGGGGTGGGGGCGGAGGCTCCTGGGTGAATAAAACAAGCAGCCCCTCCCCAGCAACCTTGGTCTTGAACTCTGGGCCGTCTGCGGGGTGGGGGGGGGCTTGGCCTCCTTTTGCGGGGGTGGCCTTCCCAACTGAAAGGAGGCTGGACATTAAAATCTAGTTGAGAATAAAATTAAGAAGTTTGGGGAGAGTGTTACTGGGAGGAAAGACCCTGGGCTCGGGGCTCCCCCTCTATCTTTTCAGGGGACAACTCCTCTTTGGCAGGGAGAGGGGCAGCTGCTTTGTCTAGGTCCCGAAGCCCACGGGTGAAGACAGGTCTATTGGGGCAGAAGGGAGTGGGGACTTCCTAAAGGGGCTGAGACCCTTCCAGGCTTGGCAGGGGACCCCGAGGGGGCAGGAGGTCGGGGGAGATTAGCAGCTTGGGGGAGAGGTTGGAACCCCAGCTCCTTCCTTTACAGTCTGCTTCCCAGCCTTGTTAAAATGGATTTGGGGAGGAGGGGCATGGGAAGGGGTGGGAGAGGAAGGAGCGTGGGAGGCATTGGTGGAACTTAAATAAGATTGTAAATTGTTTTTTTAAAATATTGTATTAAGTAGCCCGCTGAACATGTCACTAAAATCTTTCCTTCCCTGGCAAGATTGCTCTGAAGGGAAGGTTACCCTTTCATTCATTTGCCCTTAGAAAGTGGTGCCTGTGGTTTTTTTTTTTTTTTGGGTGGGGGGCAGGTGGCTGGAGTTAAGTTTGGGCCCCTCTTTCCACACCCTGTCCCTGACACACCAGCAAGACCTGGTCTGACCTGAAGAAGGGAAGAACTGAGAAACTCGTTTAAAACAGGCAGAAATGGGCTAGGGTGGGGGTCTGTGGGGGAGGAGGGAGGCAAAAGCAGTAGGGGGGACGGGGGGGGCCAGGAGGGAGAAGGGGGTGAGGGGGAGCAGCTGGTGTTTCCCTCCAAATATCTGGGCTTCCTGCTCCCCCTACCCTGGAGGGTGGGGCGGGGGCGGGTGAAACTAGATGCAAGGGACTCTGGGGCCCTCTGGCTGTTCAATCCAACCCTCCCACCCACCAAAAAAAAAAAAAAAAAAAAGAAACAAAGAAAGAAAACCCATGGGGGCACAGGCACACCCCTAAAACTCAGAAAACTCCTTGCCACACTTCTCACTGATGGAGACTCGGATCTCTTCCTCCTCATAGTCGTCAAAGTTACTCGTGTCCCCAGGGCCTTTAAACTTTGGTATGAAGGGAGCTTCCACCTGGAGAGGGGTCAAGAGCCATTCAGACCTCAGCAGTCAACATAATCATCGTTACAACAATAAATGCGAATGGGCTAACATTCATGAGATCACTTACTCTGACCCAGGCCTGATCTTAGCATTAGGGTATGGACTCATCTTATCAACCCAAGAATCTTATTATAGCCAATTCACCCACGGGGAAACTAAATTCCAGAGAGGGAAGTCTGTTCAAGGTCACAGAGTGGCCAAATGACCCCACAATTCTGTTTCTATACCCCCAATGCTCTAAGTTGCCTTATCTAAACTGACCCAGAGCCCGCAGCCTATTTTCAAATTCCCCTTCCCTTTTCATCTCTCCATTGGCAATACTCCCTGGCTCTTGCCCACCCCCCTCCAAAAGCCTCAGAGCACAAGGGGAAGGGGGGGCCTACCTTCCTTTGGTAGATGGCGATCCAGTCGGTCGTGGCAAACCACTTGTGGTTCTTGATGTCATTGACCCCGTTCTTGAGGTTCCCAAAGCGTTTGGTGAGGTCCACCTGCAGAAGGTTCCGCAGCAGATCCTTCAGGTCGGAGCTGAAGTGGGACGGGAACCGCACCTGGAGAGGGGGTAACACAGACAGATTGGGAAACTGATCTGGAGCTTGGGGAGCCCAGAACACTGCCTTCACCATCCAATTGTCTTATTGGGTGGAGGACCCCAAACCAGAGTGTGCATCGGAATCCCGTTAGAACAGCTTGCTGGGCCCACTGGAGTTTCTGATTCGGGATATCTGATTCAGGTGGGGCCTGAAAGTCTGTATTTCCAGCCACTTCCTGAGCCATGCTGATGCTGCTGGAGAGGTAAGAGCTAGGAGGTTCCCATTTTATTCTTCTGTCTGCACCATGCGGCTTGTGGGATCCTAGTTCCCCAACCAGGGATTGAACCCAGGCCCTCGGCAGTGGAAGTCCACGGAGTCCTAACCACTGGATTGCCGGGGAAATCCAGAGGTTCCCATTTCTATTTCCTGAGAGGAGGAAACTGAGGCTCGGAAGGATTAAACAGCTTGCCCAAGATCACTCAGAGGAGCAGGGCAAGTTGGTTCCGTCTGGGGTCTGCTGGACTCCAGAACTTGCATTCTTAGCCACTGCTTCCTAAGGCAGCTCTGCTAGGGTCTGGGGACTTCAGAAATATTCATGCTTCTGAGAGAAATAATTGTTTGTCTATTTCTCTCTCTGCATAGCTAAGGCTCTTCCATTCTCTGAGGCTCAGTTCAACTCTTCCAGAAACTTTCCCCAAATGCTTTGAGTCCACAGCTTTGTATGCAAGCAGTCACTGGATTTAGAGCTGCAAGAACCGACTTCCAGCACTGCTCTGCCTCTTCCATGCTGTGTGACCTTGGCCACGGCCCTTAACCTCTCTGGGCCTGTGCCTGCCTCTCTGGCACGGGGCAGATATCCCAGGGCTGCATGAGGGAGATAATCCCGCTGAGGGTGCGTGGGAACTGTGAAATGCTACAAAGAAGGGAGTCACGCTCATTTCTCTCCCGCCTCGAAAACTTCTATGGCTTTTTCTTCTTTTTTTTTCCCCACTCTGGGCCATTTTCTTGGCAATTTCTGTTCTGCCTGGTGGTAGACACCTCATCTTTCCCTTTTTTAGTGACCCCACTTTGCAGGTGGTGATTCTCTCAACCTCTCTGAGAGGCAAGTGGCTAGTTCCCCAGTTCTGAGATGGATAAGACTCAGAGAAGCGAAGACATTGGCCTGAGGTTTCAAAGCCGATGGGTGGCAGAGCTGGGACTTAGAGCCAGTTCAGCCCACCTAGGCTGAGCTGGGAGCCACTCACACCATTTCCTGGGCCAGATGGAGGGATGGTTGGTCCTCCTGGTGAGGTGGGTGAGCTGCAGTGAGAGGTGGGGTCCCCAACCTCTTTTGAGACGATGCTGCCGTGTGATCTTGAACCAGACATGTCCAATCTCTGCACCTCGGCTTCCTCACTCCCTCAGAGTGGTGGGGTACGACCGAGGGGGTGCATGGGGCAGCGGGTACTTAATGCACTCCGGGGCTCTAACGGTTCCGCCACCCCTTACCCACACCCTGCAAGTTAGAAAGTCTGCATTTGGGAAAGGAGGCAGGGCCTTATGTCCAAAGTGACTCCCCGGAGGGGTCTGGGGTAGCGCCTGGGAACTGAACATGCTTGCTTTTTTGCTGTGAAACTTGTGAAAATTCATGCTAACGGGGCCGACTAGAGACGAGACCAGCCTCCTGGCAGGCACGGCAGGAGTTTGGGTGAGACCTGGGGTTTTGAAAACCCTTAGGATTTGGGCACTGTGTCCAGAATGAGACAGCGAGGCTGTGTGAAGCGGTGGCCTCAGCTAGCGTAGTGCGTGTGCCTGGCTTCGCCACCTGGCCTGACTTGGCCAACTTCTTGATTGTTCTTTTCCTGTTTTTCTTTGGCCGCCCCACACAGCACTCGGGATCTTAGTTCCCCAGCTGGGGGTCGAACCTGTGCCCCCTGCAGTGGAAGCAAGCTCAGAGTCCGAACCACTGGACCGCCAGGGAATTCCCTAGGCTGTTCTGACAATGACGATCAGGGCTCCACAGTGAGCAGGACAGGCAGGGAAGGGTCAGGCTTAGGCCTGAGCCCCCATATCCGGGCCTCACCTTCCCAGAGACAATCTTCTCATAGATCTGGATGGGCTGGTCAGCGAAGAAGGGCGGGTAGCCAGCGGCCATCTCATAGATGAGAACCCCCAGGGCCCACCAGTCCACAGCTTTGTTGTAGCCCTGGAGCGAGAGGAGGGGAGCAGGTGAGGGGAGAAGGGTGAGGAGGGGGCCGCCGGCAGTGGAGCAGGCCTCAGAGCGGTGGGAGGGGTAGGGAAGCGCCTACTTTACTCAGGATGATCTCGGGGGCCAGGTACTCGGGGGTGCCGCACAAGGTCCAGGTGCGGCCTTTCACACGCTTGGCGAAACCGAAGTCTGTCACCTGTGGGCACAAGAATGGGCGGTTGGCCGGGAGGGTGGGAGGGTTCAGGCTGTGGCCACCTGGGGCTGCCCCTCGCCCAGCCCAGTGGGCACCTGAATGTAGCCCTGCTGGTCGATAAGGAGGTTCTCCGGCTTCAGGTCCCGGTAGATGAGATCGAGCGAGTGCAGGTACTCAAAGGTCAGGACGATCTGGGCTGCGTAGAAGCGGGCATGGGGCTCACTGATGGGGACAAGCAGGGAGAGGATGGGTGAGAGTGGGTGGCCACACCAGCAGGACCTGCCCACCCCCTAATGGTCCAGCAGGTGGGCCTATCGAGCTGCCTCCAGCCCAGCGATTAAAATGCATCAGCAGAGAAGCCTTATTCATATACAGCCCCAAACTGGAAAGAGCCCAAATGTCCATCCACAGAGGAATGGAATCACAGATTGTGATAGATTCCTATAATGGGATCCTACCCAACACCACCACCAGGACAAACGATGAATATACCCAACAATGTGGCTGGATCACAAAACGATTATGTGAAGCAAGAGAAGAAAGGGACAGAAGAATATGAACTGTGTGATTCCATTTATATCAAGTCCAGACCCAGACCAAACACATTTGTGGTGTTTGAAGCCAGAAAGGACGTTTGCCTTTGTTGGGGTGGTGATTTGCCAAGAAAGGCATTTGAGGGAATTTTCTGGGGTGGTGGTTACACATGTGAATGCAGCTGTCAAAACTCATGGAACAGGGTATTGAAAACCTGTGCACTTTATTGTATGTAAAGTGCACATCTATATAAATAAGATAGCACAAATTTTAAAACGACACGAAATTGCCCACTTACATGGTGACGCCTAAGTCACCGTGTTTGTTTTGTTTCGTGGTGGCTGAGACATCGTAGATTCCTCAGCTCGGGGGAACAAGAACCCACAGGGACCTGAAGAGGCCACTTCCACGGACGACACCCATGCACACCCCAGGCCCAGGGTGGCAGAGGGCGTCGGGCTCACCTGAACCTCCCGATCCGCCGCAGGTGTGAGAACATCTCCCCACCAGGCACGTACTCCATGATCATGTATAAATTTGAGTTGTCCTGCGGGAAGCAGCAGCTGATCAGGGCCCCACTCCCCAAGCCCCAGGCCCCACCTGAAGGCAGGTGTCAGACACAAAGCGACAACAACAATTTTGGTTCCCATGTGAAGCGCGTTCCAAGCGCCAGGCACTGTGCTCACTGATTACCTGTCTCATTTCATTCTGCCCGTGAGAAAGAAGGGGCAGCCATGATCCTGCTTACGGGGGCCAAAAGTGAGGGCTGGCTAGAGGTACATCAGGGACCTGGCTGGCATGCCTGCGCTGCAGAGAGAACTCTGTGGTGGCTCCTGTCTGTGACTGTCTTGAGCAAGGCTCTTGGGGCCACAGTTTTGTCATCTGTCAAATGGGACCAGGATGGGCTACAGATTTTGTGAGTCCCCCCCTCAAAATAAAAGTGAGGCCCCTTGTTAAAAAAATGATTATGAATTTCAAGATGGTGGCAGCAGAGCCTTAAACAAAGCCTGGGGTCCTTGTGACTGCTGGGGTCACAGGCCCCGAGGGGCCTTTCCCAACTCTCACAGTCATGGCTTAGGACGGCACTCAAATCAGCTCACGCAGGGTGCTCATGATGAGGTTGGAACTGTCATGGCAGCCCCACCACGTGGGGCCTGCCATGATCCCCATTTTACAGATGAAGAAACTAAGGCTCATGGGGGTGAAGTTTCTTGCCAGGGTCACACCGCCAGGAAGTGCAAGGCTGGGATTTGAACCCAGGCTGAGCGGCAGTTTGTGGCTGTGTGTCAGGTTCCTGCTGTAAATGGATCAATGATTTTGAGGGATGTTATCCAGGTTGGGGGACTTGCCCAAGGTTATCAAGCTATAAGTTGGCAGGCCCAGCTGAACTTGGGGTCTATGAGAGCCCCAGGCTGACTTGCCCTCCACCCCCGGGGGCCTTCTTCACCGCTCCCCGATCAGTGGGTCTGCCTTTTCGGGCAACCACTGGTTGTGGTTGGCTGAGCCCCAGCTCTGGGAACCCAGAGGCTGCGCCACCCGGCAGTGGCCCTGGTCTGCGGCCGCTGGGACCCCACCTTGAACGAGAACTCGAGTTTGACAAGGAACGGAAAGTTGACCGCTTGCAGGATGCGCTTTTCGTTCAGGGTGTGCTCGATCTGCTTCAGCTTTACCACCTGCAGGGGTGGGAGAGGAGCGAGGAGCGGGTGTGAGAGAGCTCTTTTCTTCCCTGCCACCCAAAAGTAGATGTGCCAGGGCCGGGCTGGGTCCTCCATCCAGAATCGTTTGAGTGCCTGGGGCCTGTCAAGCCCTGGGCTGGGTGCCTGTCCCCACATGGCATGCAGTTCAGGGCAGGAACACATGAGTCACCAGGCCACAGGGGTCAGAGCTGTGGTGGGGGAAGCTTGGGGCCTGTGGATGCCCAGATAAGGCATCCGGTGAAGCCTGGGGAGTCAGAGAAGGCTTCCTGGAGGAAGGGGCAGCTGAGTTGAAACCAAACAGACAGGTGGGAGTAGCACCCAAGGGGTGGGGGATTTAGAAATACCTTCCCTGCATCTAGAGGACACCCCGCCCCCCACAACCACTTGAACCCAGGGCTAATTCCTCCTCAGCCCTCAGCTGTCCCCAGCAGCCGTCTCACACTCTCTGACAGGAGCCCTGAGGGGTATGCAATGGGAGCATGCAAGTTTGGAAGCCCAGATGCAGAGAGGGAGGGTGCCGTGCCCAAGTTCACATGCAGCTAGTCAACATCAGTCCAGCCTGTCACACGCAGGCAGCCTGGCCCCTTGGTCAGCTCTAAGCCCCACTGCACTGGGGCTTTTTCTGCTTTGCTCACAGCTACATCCTTTGGGTCTATACCTGCACTGTCCAGTAGATTCCTCACTAGCCACATATGGTTGCTGAGTACTTGAAATGTGGTTCGTTGGCTGGGGAACCAAGTTTAAAATTCGAAGAATCTAACATGAAAATTTAAGGCTTCCCTGGTGGCGTAGTGGTTAAGAATCCACCTGCCAACGCAGGGGACACGGGTTTGAGCCCTGGTCTGGGAAGATCCCACATGCCGCGGAGCAACTAAGCCCGTGCGCCACAACTACTGAGCCCGCACACCACAACTACTGAAGCCCTTGAGCCTAGAGCCCGTGCTCCGCAACAAAGAGAAGCCACCGCACTGAGAAGCCCGCGCACCGCAACGAAGAGTAGCCCCTGCTCTCTGCAACTAGAGAAAGCCTGCACTCAGCAACGAAGACCCAAGGCAGACAAAAAGAAAAAAAGAAAAAAATATATATATATAGTGAAAATTTAGGGACTTCCCTGGCAGCACAGTGGTTAAGAATCCACTTGCCAATGCAGGGGACACGGGTTTGAGCCCTGGTCTGGGAAGATCCCACATGCTGTGGAGCAACTAAGCCCGTGTGCCACAACTACTGAGTCTGCACTCTAGAGCCTGTGAGCCACAACTACTGAGCCCATGTGCCACAACTACTGAAGCCCTCGTGCCTAGAGCCTGTGCACCGCAAAGAAGAGTACCCCCCACTCACTGCAACTAGAGAAAGTCCATGCACAGCAACGGAGACCCAACTCAGCCAAAAATAAAGAAAGAAATAAAGAAATTAAAAAAAAAGAAAATTTAAAAACTGATACTTGGCACAGTTACCAGACAACTTTCAAGCCTGTTTGGAACAACCTGGGCTATGTGAATCTGCTTTTTCAATTTCTCTACTTTTTCTTGTCTTTCCAGTGAAAATTAACATCTGAATGGAGTTGTGTTATATGTGTAAAATGCACGCTGGATTTCTAAGACTTAGTACGGAAAAAAAGAATGTAAAATGTCTCATTAAGGATATTTCTACACTGGATACATACATTTAAATGATAATATTGTAGATATACTGGCTTAGTTACAACATATTGTTAAAATGAATTCTGCCTTTTTTAAACTTTTAAATCTAGGATTCTAGGGAATTCCCTGGTGGTTCAGTGGTTAGGACTCCATGCTCTCACTGCCGAGGGCCCAGGGCTCGATCCGTGGCTCGGGAACTAAGATCCTGCAAGCCACGCAGTGCTACCAAATAAATAAAAATAAATAAAATGAGGATTCTAGAAAATTTAAAACCGTATGTGGCTTGTGTGATATGTCTCCTGGATGGTGCTGCTCTAGAGCATCGCCTGGCAAAAAGTAGGGTTTCAAAAATATTTACAGGGGCTTCCCTGGTGGCGCAGTGGTTGGGAGTCCGCCTGCTGATGCGGGGGATACGGGTTCGTGCCCCGGTCCGGGAGAATCCCACATGCCGCGGAGCGGCTGGCCCCGTGGGCCATGGCCGCTGGGCCTGCGCGTCCGGGGCCTGTGATCCGCAACGGGAGAGGCCCCAGCGGTGAGAGGCCCGTGTACCGCAAAAAAAAAAAAAAAAAAAAAAAAAAAAAAATTTACAAAGGGCAGGGGGTGGTGTGATGAATTGGGAGATTGGGATTGACACATATACACTAATATGTATAAAATGGATAACTAATGAGAACCTGCTGTATAATAAAATAAAATAAAATTCAGAAACAAAATATTTACAGAAAGAAGGTCTGTGTAAACATCGCTTCCCCCAGGAAGACTTCTGGCTTCCTCGATACAGGCTAGGTGTCTGAGCCCGTGTGGGCTTTACGTCTTAGGGTACTTTTCCTCCTGGGAAAGCTTCCTGAAGGCAGCATGGTACCCTTCCCGCCCTTGGGTCTGGTACATTACGGAGGCTCAGGAAATAGCTGGTGAGTGGATAGGTGGGAGGACCACTCCAGGTGGTGGGAAGAGCCCAGGCAAAGCCCTGGTGGCTGGGACCAGGGCCTTGTGGCAGGGCTGGGCTCACCTTCTGTTTGTCGAGGATCTTCATGGCGAAGTGGTTCCCGGTCTCCTTGTGCTTCACCAGCATCACCCGCCCGAAGGAGCCCGTGCCGAGGGTCTTGATTCGTTCAAACTGATCCAGATGGGCTGTATTCTGTGGGCACAAGGGTCTGGAGGGTCAGGGACCACCCCCCGACACCCCGTCTAGCCTGCTAGGCCAAAGTTCGGGGTGTTCCCTCTGCAACCAGCAGAGGGGGCCCTGGGGACCAGGTGGAGCTAGGGGGGTGAGGACAGGGGGTGGAAAAACAAGATGGCGGAGGGTACATTCCTCAAGGCTGGTGGCAGGGGCCAGATCCGGCCCTGGCCTGGGGCCCAGGAGCTGCTGGCAGCTGCCTGGGGGGCAGGGGCTGCCAGTTGGATGGGATTGGTGGGGTGGGGGAACCTGGCAGTGAGTGATCAGGTGCCCCCATGGGCATCTAGGGAGAGAATGAGGGCAGGTCTGGAGCCCTCCACAGGGCCGTAAAATCCTAGCCATGGCACAGGGATGCAGTTGAGGGGCAGGGGGCCGTCAGCTATCCCTCCCAGGGCTCTGTACCCAGGGGGCTTACCTGAGCAGGATTTTCCCATTTTTTAAGAAAATCTTCTTTGGCTTTGGCTAAGAATTCTTTCACTGAAAGGAAAAGAGGAGAGAGTGAGATGGAGACCCCATCTCGTTGGCGCGGGCCTGGGCTACTCCTGGGGAGAGGCCGGTTTGTGGAAAGTGGGGTGCAGTCGTCTCAATCCAGAGCCTGACCTTCTCCCAGTGCCTTCGGGTGTCCTGGCTGAGTCTGACGGTAGCCTGGTGGGGGGGCCCTGATCTGGGCTGGGGTCTGGGGTCTCCTTTACTACAGAGAGGTGGGGTCCAGCCTCAATTCTGTCCCAAATGGGGGACAGGGCAATTCGGGGGTCACTCTCAGGGGGACAGAGAGCGGCGCCCAGGCCAGCCCACCCCCACTCGCCCCAGTTCTGACTGACATTCCAGGGCCAGGGGACGACGCCAGCCGAGGTATTTATAGCCTCGGGATTTGGCTGTTCCTCTGGCCCCTTCTCTGGGGAGGCCGGCCCAGGGTGGAGGCCTCTGGGGCTCGGGTAGCAGGCGCCCTTGGGGGGTTCAGCTGTTGCCTTGGCCCCCGGCTGGCTCCATTCCCACCTTTGCCAATGGAGGGGCCCTCGTTCCAGAGCTCGCTCAAGGGAAGCCTCGCCTGATGCCTGCCCCCTACAGGCCCTTCAGCACCCCAAGGCGAACATCACCGTCTGGCTAACATTGAAGACTTCCTGGCGGAACCTGGGCTTGCTGCTTCGCGTCCACTATCTCATTTGGTTCACTTGTCAACTTTCATTTTAACCATTCTGTTTACCACCCTAGGAAATTGCGGCCTGAAAACAGGCATTCCCGCCCATGTGGAGAGGCAGCCCGGCAAAACAGTTAAGGGCCAGGATTCTGGGATAAGATCAAGTTCAGATCCCAGCCTGGTCCCTGATGAGCTATGTGACCTTAGGCAACTGATCGCACCTCTGGGCCTTGGTTTTCCTCATCTGTAAAATGGGGATAATAATAGTAATGACCTGGTGGGGTGGTTGTGAAGACCGAATGAGTTAATCTTGGCAAAGGGGGTTTGGATGGTGGCCGGCACAGGGGTTAGTGCCATATAAATGTCAGCTATTAATTTTGCTTTTAAGTAGTTTTTAAAATGGAGATGTAAAATACAGGAGGAGCACTGAGTGCTCAAATCTTAAATGCTCAACCTGATGGATTCTTACGGTATGGACGTGTCCTTGTAACCGTCCCCTGGGGTCAGGCGCGCTGTTGTTCAGGGACCCTCCCTGAGTGCCAGCTCTGTGCTGAGTGCTTTCCATGCTTAATTCCTACACTGATGGCTCAGAGCTGCTATTACTCTCATTGTACCCATGAGAAGACTGGTCTCAGATCACTTCCCGGACCCCACTGCCCACGAGGTTAACTGCTTTGCTTCTGACTGGTTGCAGGGCACCAGGATGGCCCATGGACAGAGCTGTCCTCAACCCTGATGTTCCTGGGACGGATGCCACCCTGAGGGGTCCTGCACACTGGTACTTTGGCCTTGCCTGTCAGATATCTGCCTATCTCACCCATATGCAGTGCCAGGAACCCCCACAGCCTTTTGAGTAGCCACCCCCCCGCCCCCCATCACCCGCAAGGCTCTCCCTCAGCATCTGCAGAGAAGAGCCTTCCATGGAGCTGCAAGCGTGGCAGATGGAGGAGAGACTGTGGGCTAGGAAAGCCCTACAAAGAATGACCAGGCGGAGAGGGGGTGGTCAAGGAATGGCCGAGAGTCCTAGGCTGGTGCCTGGCTGAGCCACCAACTGTCTGAGGCCTCCCTGAACCTGGGGGCTGCACCACATCCAATGCTTTCTCTGGCAGAATCTTTCTTGACACACAACACATTCCTTGGAAACCTCCAAACGTACACACTGAATTCTGGATGAAGGTGGGGGTGAAGGCACCCTCTTGGGATTCTACCGTCACTCACCCAGAAAGGCAGAGAGGAGCGAGTTTAAGAGGAACCCAGGAGAAAGCCTGGTCCTGCTTCCTCTTTTGCTCTCAGCAAAATCCCTGAGAACTGCCATGTCCTGTTTTTCCCGCCTTGGTGGGTCTGTCTGTCTGCTGGTACCCCACTAGGAGGCTCCACGCGGTGCCTTGATTCTGACACAGCCCTGTTCTGGCCTTTCGAAATGCTGAAGGGCCCAGGCTGTGTGCTCTCTGGTGCTATCAGCTTGCCAGATTTGGGGATGGGGCACAGGGTGTGGCAGTACCAGAAAGAGTGGGCAGATAAAGAGGGATAATGATGGGGGGAACCCCAGCCAGGAGCCCCCATACTCACCTCTGCTTCCTGCCTCTTCCAGCAGAGGGCAAAATGGGGGGTAGAGTGGGATGGGGTGATCTGGGGCCCATCTACCCCTGGCCAGCGAGGCTCAGGGTGCTGGCTCTGCTTAGGTGCCCAGAGGCTGCAGCGCAGGTAGCCCAGGAAACGGACAATCACATGGCCCCAGAGAAGCAGCTGCAACCACAGCTGGAAGGTGGTCTCTGAGTCCCCATCCCAGCCTCTACCTGACCCCAGATCCATCCCAGGCCTCCCTAAGCTCTCCTGGAACCTTCCCTTTGCAGGGAAACCAGGAATACGCAGAGCCTCGGAGCTGGCTTCCTCGGGAAGGCCTCGGGGGACAGGGGAGGAGGAGCTGGTTGCCAGGGAAGCATTTAAAGGTACCTGCTCCCGCTGGCCAAGGTTTGTAAAGGCCCCTCCTTGGCAGGAGGTGGTGGGAAGATTGTCCTGAGGGTGTCCCTCCTCAGGCTGGCCTGCCTGCCCTGGGGGTGGGGTGCTAAAGCTAACTTCCCGTTCCAGGGACTACACTGCTCCCGGGCTGCCAGGCCCTGCCTTTCTCAGTGGGTGCTGGACTACCCTGAGGATGACACCCAATGTGCCCAGGGCAGTGCCCACTGGGCAGAGGGGAAGGAGTTAAGGCTCAGGCCCAGGCAGCAGCTGGGGCCTCCCTGGGGGCCAAAGAGGCCCCAGAGCTCCGTTAATTAGCCGAAAGAGCAGCTGGAGAGAAAGGCGGGAGTGGGGGGGGGGGCAGTGAGAGCTACCCTATCTCCTCCCCCAAGTGCTCTTTGAACCTGGAGCCCCCAAATTCTGCTACTTTGAGAAAGAAATGGGTACATCTGACTTTGTCTTGCTTCTATGCAGGGGCGGAGGGGGGAATGGCATCCTGGGATGTCCTTGGCCTCTATCAAACCTTGCCCTGTGCTTGGCTCTGCTCTCAGCCATGCAAGTCCAAACCGGAAACGAAACGCTAAACCCCGGGGTGGGGGAGGGGGAGGCAGCCTTGACCATCTTCCTCCTTCTTTCCAGATCCCAAAAGAAGTGGAGGGTCAGTGGCAGCTTCTCCCGAGAGTGCCTGGCACCCATGGCCCCTGCTGACAACAGGAAGTGGCAGAGAAGGGAAACCCAGCTGGCTGCTGTCTTTAGAGCTTGTCAGCCGGCCCATGTCTCCACAGGAGGGGTGCCAGCCTCCACCGTGGTCCGGATTCAATTGGAGCGCAGAGAGAGAGCATCCCTCAAAAAGCCAGGGCCCCATCAGGAGGCAGGAGCCCAGCCTCAGACCCCCCCAGACAACAATCTCAGGACCTGCTACTCCCCGAAACCTGGTTGTCCTGGAAATTCTGGGGCCGGAAAACCAAGCCCTGGACTGGACCATCCCCCAGCCTGAGCTGGACCCCAACACTGGACTGGACCGACCCGCAGTCTGATGGACCCTCATTCTATACTGGGCCACTGTCCATTATGACGTGGACTCCATCACTGAGCTGGACCAACCCCCAATCTGAGCTGAACCTCAACACTGAGCTGGACTACCCCATTGCCCGGCTCTGAGCTGGACCCCCGCTCTGGGTGACCATCCCCTCCGTGTCTGAACTGAACCACCCATCTCGCCTGCTCTTCCCCAGGCCCCCCAGCTCAGGGTTGTTAGTAAGGGAGGGTTTCTAGGGCCAGCCAGGGGTCCACAGACTTTTCCTCTTCACCTGTTCCCTAAACTCTACTGCAGTCCTTCCCTGACTTGAGTGTCAGAGAGTGCCTGGTAAGTTGCTATAGCAACAGGGCTCAGCCTCACCATTGCTGGGGTTGGAAGCCATCACTCAAGTCTTCCTCTCAGGTCACCAGGACTATGGTGGCTGGGAAGGCTCATGAGACCTGCTGCACCAGCTTGGCTGCCCATCCCCAAAGCCCTGCCTATAGGGGGAGCCAGGGAGTTGCGGGGTGGTGTCAGGAAAAGAAAGTCAACCTGGGGCCAGTGGGGGTGCAGGGAAGGGGCAGAGAGGACCCTCAAGCTTCTGTAAGCCTGGTTGGGCTAAAGGAAAAGCTGCCTTGGCAGGACCCTCTTGGGCACCCATACAACTGCCAACGCACAGACAGTGTTTGGCCCTCTGGGACTTCTGTAGTACGTTAGAGGGCCACAATTCTTCCCATTTAGGGACCTCTTGGGGGGCAGTTCTCACTCTCGGAGACTGGATCTGCTTGTCCCTGGGACCTGGGGGGGGGGGGATGGTATCTGGAGGGCTCCTTCTCACCAGACCTGTCCCTTCTCCCATGGACCAGCTCTCAGGGGTGCCTTTGGTCAGGGCAGCCAAGGCCTGAGCCCCACTTGGCCGCCTGTCCCAGGGCCTCTTGAGACCACTGCCCACTCTCAATTCCTCCAGCTTGCTCGGGGCCCAGGGCTTGGTTTGTTTTTCTCTGCCCTCTTAGCATCTTACCCAGGCCCCTGCCAATGGCTCTGGCAACTTTGGGTACAGATTTCCCTCACCCCACCCCAGGGCTCATTCTGGATCCCTATCCTCTTGGGAGGAAGCCAATGCTGTCCTGCCCCGGCATGGAGCCGGTAGTATAGGGGGCTGCGGGATGCTGAACTGGTGCCTACTAAGGCTCGGTCATCTTCCTTACTCCAGTAGGGCTGACATCTGGCAGATGAAATTCAGGTGCCCCCTGCAGGCTGGCCTGGCTACTACTACCCCACCCCCAGCCGACCCTGGTTACGAGAAGGCAAATTTTGTCTTAACTCCATCCTCTCAGAATTGGAGATTTGAAGCGAAGAGGGGCTCCCTTCCTCATCCTATTTCCTTCTCTGAGAGCCCCTGCAAGCCTCTGGAAGGAAGTACAGCTTAGGGCCTTTCCCAAAGTGTGACATAGGTCCCCCTGGCGGGGCATGAAATGATTTTGGGGATGTTTCACTTTTCTAGTTACATTGTATTTTAATGCATATCAGAGAGAATATCACTGGCACAGCAATCCTGTGATTTCATTTATAATATTGCTTAGGACAGATCAAAATTTACATCTGAACAAAAGCGAGTCAAAATTTTTATTTAAGTTAACAAAATAGAAGTGAATATAGTAAAAATCAGGGAGGCGGCTTGAGAATGTTTGAGTTGGGAAACCCTGGGGTCCAGGAGGTTGTCTGGTAGGTGGATCTGGATGTGAATCCTGCCTCTGTGGCATCATCTATGTCAAACTCAGAGAGCTTGTTTGGAAAATTCAGATAACAGCCCGCTATGAAAAATCACTCGAGCAGATAGATCTGTGGAGACCATTTAGCCTGGCACATCCTAGATGCCCAATCAACAGTGGCTCTATTTCACCTTGATAGTCCATTCCTGGGTGTCCGGCCTGTGCTCTGAATTAGTGGTTCCTTCCGAAGCCTCTGATCTTTTCCTTAGGGCTCCTTTTCCTTGTGTGGCTTTCCACCCCCACTCCCCACTGCATGTGTTTGATACGCCTTGAAAGTTTTCCAGGACTATGTCATCTCCCCAACTTTCAACTGAGCCACTGCAATGTACAGCTGCCTGCCTCCACCTTCCACCTCTCAGCCGGCCTCACCTGCTGGGGGCCCGGCCCCTCCCCCTCTGCCTTGTCCCCTCCAAGCTCATGCCCAGACCTTTTTTGGTCACTACCCACCTGCTCCTCTGTCATCAAGCGCTCAGCTACAGGCACTTGCCTTCCCGTCCCCCACCCATCGGTGACATGTCAGGCCTCTCCATGGTTGCTCAGTGACTCTGAGTTCTGCCATTTGAGTCTGGGTGGGAATAAAGTTCCCTGGCTTTCATGCCTGGGTCTTTCTGGGAGGGAGCATTCAGGGAACTCAGACACTGGGGTTTGAGACCAGTAACTGGGAAGAGCGTATTTTGATGTGGCCATTCCTTTTCAACTCTATTTCTGGGTAACTGGAAGGGGATCCTAGCTGAGGTCCAGCTTTAGGCCTGGAGTGATGACAATTTAAGAGCTGGAGGACTTGAGGAAGGGGCTGGAGACCATTTCTGAAGGCATTTCCAGATAAAGAATCTCTTTCCCCGGCTGGCTGGAAAAGGCCAATATATTTGGGAGCTGAGTGGGAAATAGTCCCCTCTCTGGCTAACGCTGGGAATGATCAGAATCTGTTTGTCTCTTGGCAAAGCAAGTCATTAGACGTCAACCACTTCTCTTCCCAACTGCCATCGCTTGATACCTCCTTCTCACCATCCCAGCTCAAGCTGAATGAGCCTTGCTAAACCCAGACCCTCTTCATCCTCTACTTTTCATCCCAAGCCAGGAGCGGGTGAAGAAGCCTGGGGGACTGGGTGAATGACAGAGCCTCAGTTGTGAAACAACCATTTATTGAAGGGCCCTCCAAGGAGCCTAGAGCTCACGGAACAGCAGGAGATGGGAAGGGGCTCTCTGCTGACACCCCACCCCCCGCCCCAACCCCGGAAAGAGGATGCAATGAATTCCAGCAAGATCGGCTCACTTGGCTTTTGAAGCACAGAAGTAGTTCTCTAGGTTCATAAACAGTCTGCTACCCCAGCCAGGGACAGACGCTTGCTTGGAGGAGGAGGCACAGCAGAGAAGCAGAGTGACAGAGTGAGAGAGGGGCAGAGGGACCCAGAAAGATCCTGTCCCCCATGCCAAGTGACACAGAAGAGAAAAACAATGCTGGAGGTGGCTCTGGGAAGTGCTCAAAGGGGACACAGTGGGTTTGGAGGGGGGCTGTGATAAGGTGAAGAGGGGAAGGGCAGGAGAAAGATGGCGGGGGCTGGAGGGGGGGAGGGGTGTGGTCACCAAGTGGCCAAGGTCCCTGCGGGGTGGAGGCATACCCCATAGCACTCCCAGACTGGCAGAGGCCTGGGTCGGGGTTTGGCAGTGGGTCACATCTGTGTAAGAGGTGAGTGAGGAAGTGGAGGGATTAGAATCTGGGGAGAGGGACCAGGAGAGGAGACAGTGGGGTGGTGACAGGGCCCCATGTGGGGCCCCAGCGGTCATACGTACCATGGTTGGCAGTGACAGCTGGGGGGGAGCACAGTCTTTGCAGTGGGGGGCGGTCTTTGGCAAGGGGGCTCCTATGGGGCCATCTGCGGGCCTTGGGCCCCAACCTTGGACAGGCAGGGGAAGGGGCGCTGAGGGGTAAGCAGAGAGAAATGGGGGGGCGCGTAGGGGGAGGGGCCAGGCAGTGATGGATAGGGAGGGGGCTGGCAGCGCGGGGCCGGGATCGGGGTCACGGCCCGGGCACTCACCGCTCTCTTGCTCGCTGCCCTTCTTGGCCGCGGCGGCGTTGCCCATCGCGGCGGCGGCGGCCGGGGCCGGTCCCGGAGCTGCGGCGCGGCGGGTGCTGGAGGCGGCCCGCGGCCCCGGAGCGCGCTGGGCGGCGGCGGCGGCGGCCCCTCGGGTTGGCTGCGCTGGCTGCGGCGCCGCGACCCCCGCCCAGCCCCTGCTTCCCGCGTCTCTCCGCGCCCGCCCGCCCGGGAACCTCAGCCCAAGTCCGCTGCTGCTGTCCGTGACGCCCCCGCAGCCCGCAGCTCATTGGCCTAGGCCGCCCTGACTGACGGTGCTGCGCCGCCGCCCATTGGTTCTCCGTGACCCTCCCGTGCTGCCATAGGCTCTCGGCCCCATGACTCGCCCCTAGGACGCCTGGCCACTCGCGCGCTTGCGAGGCCCCAGCTGGGCGGGCCTACGCGTCTGATTGGCCGAGGCTCGCGACAGGGCCTGGGGTCCGCCCAGCGAGGCCGCCAATTGGCGGAGGCGCGCTGTCCGGCAAGCCCCCGGCAGAACGTTCAGTGTCAATCCGGGGGTGAGAGGGCGGGGCGGAGGTGCCGTCTGCTGCCCGGGCCCGCCCGGCGGGGCGGCGGAGGCTGGCGGGCGGCGGCGGAGCCGCGCTCCGAGGCCCAGAAGGCGGTCCAGGCGGGCGCTCGCCCGGGTCCGTGCGCGCCGCAGTCTCCCGCCCCCGCTCAGTGCTGCAGCGGCTGCCGGCCAGCCAAGGTTGGCGCCGCGGCCCCCCCACCCCAACCCCGGCGCAGCCGCTGTCCACCTGCCAGCGGGGGAGGGGCGCGGCAAGCGCCGCGGGTCATAGGTCTCCGGCCGCCAGCCGTCGTCATTCATAAGGCCTGGCGCAGGACAGCAGCAGCAGGCCCAGGGTCCATGCCGGGGTCCTCCTGGGTCTCCCTCAGCTACAGCCCGAGCTTCAGGAGGATGCTGAGCTCCGGGAGGGGGGCGCTCAGGAGCCATCCCTTTGCTGGGTGCCCACGCTGGGCTCATGCCAGTAGTAAGAGCTGGCACTTGTTAAATACATTACTTCGTACCACACTCCTGTCACGTAGGTACTAGTCTCATCACTCCCATTTTACAGATGAGGAATCTGGGGCACAGACAGACTGAGGATTCCCTCTGTCTGGGCAATGCAAAAGGAACCTCTTCTCCTGGAGCAGAGGAGTGCAAGATAACCCCTTTTTTCAGGGTGCCCTTTAAATACAGCCTGAGGACGGTCTGTTTCCCATTGCCACATGTCTGACATTCAGGGCCAGATCATCCTACGCTGGGGTGGAGGTGGGGGGCTGTCTTGTGCACTATAGGGTGTTCAGCAGTATCTCCAGTCCCTCTACCAACGGCACGCCAGTAGAACTTCCCTCTCTTCCGGCAGTTGTGACAACTAAAACCATCTCTAGACATTGTTGAATGTGCCCTGCGGGGCAAAACTGCCCCCAGCTGAGAACCACCGAAGTAGAGGAAGGCCCAAACAGGAAGTGACACGATGGGCAGGAGACTGGATGAGCCAGCTCTCCTTGGCTTGGGGAGGCTAGCTCGTCTCAGGTCTACAAGCCAACTCACTGCTCTGCCTCTGGACTTGTATACAACCTGCACCCCACCCAGCAGCTGTCTGGACCTATGTTCCTAAGTCCACCACAGTCTCAGGGAGGGAAGAGTCTATGTTTTTCTGTGAATTGTGGGGAAATGGCTCATCAGCCAAACCACTCCACCTGGGGCTGTGGAGTTACAAAGTAAGGCTAAGTAAAATTTACTAAAAGTGTTGCTGTGTGTATCCTTGGAGCACAATGTTAACTAATTTCTGTGGGTCAAGGTCAAAGTCTGAAAAATCACTGGTTATGCTCTATCTACAGAACAGCTGGGTTGCTTAAGTTTTGACAAAGAAAAACCCCTCCCTGGACCTCAGTCTGGAATACAACTATAACAAGCAAGACTAGAGTAAGAAGCTGAGCAAGCGGACAAGGAGCAGTCAACCTACTGGCTGGGGAAGGAGGCTGCCCGGTCATGAGGAGAGATGGACAAAACTGCCTCAGTCTACCCAAGACAAAAGCAGAAACAGTCTAGATGAAGTGCTTTTTATTTGTAGACCAACCAAACATATTTAATATAAAAACCTTTCAACAGACAAACTACCATCACAACAGCATCCATGTAGCAGCGAGGGGATGTGGGCAAGGGTGGGGAGCGTGGTGGAGGGGGGAAGGTTTTCAGGGTCCCTCCTGCTTCTCTTGTCTGCACTGTGGCCTCTGAGAGCATGAGGTCTTAGCAGAGGGCAGATCAAGGCAGCCAGAAGCAGAGGGGCCCTGATACCGATATTGAGACAGAGCACAAAAGGCCCCTCCAACATACCATCTTCCCACAAGGGCAGCCTCCAGGGAGAGCCAGATCCAGCTGGGAGGCAGCAGGAAGGTGGCTGCGACTGAGGGGAGCATCAACCATCTTTTCTCAGCATCCTGCTGATCACCCTTCTGGGAACAGAGTTTTCCAGAGGGCTACTGGATTGAAAAGACCTAAAAATCATCCTAGGAGAAGGACAGAAATTGTGTCCGAGTCCACCTTCTACCAAGGCTCCTGGCCTGTGACTCCAGAAAGCTGGGTGGGTCTGCTCAGATGTTTGGGAAGGAAAATGAATGACAGAGCCTTTGGCCCAACAGGGCTGAAGCCTTGCCAGGCATAGACCAAGAAATCCTCAAGGCAGGCCAGGGAGGTCTGTGGGAAGAGCTTTGGGTCAACAGTACTATTGGAGTGCAGTGACACAGTGGCCCGCAGGTGGAGTTTATAATGTGTGTGGAAGCGAGAAAGGACACGAGAGAGAAAGAATTAAGAACTGAAGTACCTGCTTCTTTCAGGCCTGGGCAGTAGAGGTGAGATGATCCTCTGGGCCGGGGCTGGGAGAGAGAGACCTGAACCCCTTCCTTCCTTGGTGCCAAGTTTGACTGGCCTGGATATAGTTGATGGCCCCAAAGTCCTCCACGTGGCCTCCCTGAGACTCTCTGGTAGGCCCGGCTGCCCCCTCCAGATGTGCCAGGAGACTGGCCCGCAGTCCCAACTGGGCCCAGGTAGGGCCTACAGTCCCACAGTTAGATGCAGTCCATGGAGTTCTCAGGGAGGAGCCCAGGGATACAGCCAGGGAGACCTAAGCCCTTGATGGGAGTGCAGCTGAGGGGGAAGCCACAGCCCAGGGCTGGGTCGTGGTTCTCTATGGCCTCCAGCCTGTCTGTGTTGTTGTCCCAGTTGATGTGGAAGCGGGTCACCCGGGGGTTTGAGGTCAAGATGTTCCGCTGGAGCTGGGGCAGGAAAAGGAACGTAAACCCTCGTTAGCATGCCCTCGCGTTACTCCCACACAGCAGGGCGCTCTGAGATCCCGCCCCACGCCCAGGAAGACCAGACCTTGTTTATTCCATCCCCACCAACAATATGTGGAGAACTCCAGGGAATGCCTGTGCACCATGATTTAGGGCCGGGGCCTATCTAATCTTGATTCTGTGAGGCAAAATTCTGAGAAACAAAGACCTTTCTCTTTCCTGTTCTAGCCCGGCGCTCCAAGAGCTGAGCACTACTTGAAAACCTTAAGAAGTGACCTTGGCTCCCAATTCCAACGACTCAACTACCCCCAGGTGCCAAGGAGCCAGCCTGTCTGAAGCAGGAAGCGTGGAGAAAGGACCCACCTGAGAGAAGTCTGGCTTTTGGGGTGGGTTCTCCCGCAGCTCAGGGTTAGGGTACTCATTGTTGACGTAGTAGCCCACTCGGATGAACTCCTGTCCGTGGTAGGTGCAGGTGATGAGGACCACAGTCACACCCACGGCGTCCGTCTCAGGGATGAGGGATGGGTTGGGGGCATCGGCCTAGGGGAAACACAGGCCGGGCCTTAGAGCGCTGATTGCCAGTCACACCTTGACCGGTAATACGATTCTCAAGCAACGTATATTTACTGAGCCAAAAGTATGGGTCTCTGCCCTCAGGGGTTTTCAATCCAGCGGTGAAGACAGAATCAACCACACGAATGCCTGTAAAGTGCCGAGTGTGACAGGTACCATCAAGGAGAAGTATACGGTGCTCAGGAGTGTAGTAAGCAAGGGGGAGAGCGGTATAAAATGAGGCTGAAGAGGTGAGCAGGTGGGTACCAGTCAGTTAAGGGCTTGGGAAAGATCGAGAATGTTTAGCAGGAGACAAGTGTGGCATCACTCCTGCCGTCTGAAAAGATGACCCTGGAGGCCAGTGGAGCTGTGATAGGAAGAGGGCTAAGTGGGAGCAGGGAGACTAGGCAGGAGGCTACAGAGGTCATCCTGGAGAGAGGACAGTGGCTTAGATCAGGCCGTAGAGAAGAAGAGAGAGTGGACAGATGTGGGGTGTGTTTTTAAGGACGGGATCGGCTATATGACTGGTGCAAAATGAGACCAACACAAATGAAAACACAAGGGACTTCCCTGGTGGTTAAGAATCCGCCTGCCAGTGCCGGGGACACGGGTTTGAGCCCTGGTCCGGGAAGACCCCACGTGCTGTGGAGCAACTAAGCCCATGCACCACAACTACTGAGCCCATGCTCCGCAACAAGAGAAGCCACCGCAATGAGAAGCCCGTGCGCTGCAACGAAGAGTAGCCCCCGCTCGCCACAACTAGAGAAAGCCTGCACGCAGTAACGAAGACCCAACATAGGCAAAAAAAAAAAGCAACAAACAAACAAATGCAAACACGAGGCCTCGTGTTCAAAAATTAGTAAGTTTCAGCCAGTGACAGCAGAACATCATACCAAGAGTGGGGCCCAGTGTGACTGCATGGGTCGCATGCCTAGGAAGCCGGTCCTGGCTGTGGGGTAGGTTAGGTGGATTGGATATGGGTGGGTGAGGGCTTAGGTGATGGGATGAGGCTGCTTAGATTGGGGCGAGAATAGCCAAGATCAGGTAAGTGAATGGATTTGAGCAGAGGCTCTCAAACTTTAGTGTGCCTAAGAATCACATGAAACCTGCACTTCTGACAGCCCCTGTGATGCTGGATTAGAGAGCTACTGAGCAGCTACAGTGGATCCTCATTATTCAGGCATTCCGTACTTGCCAATTCTACTACTTGCTACAATGTATTTGTAACCCCCAAATCAATATTCAGGGGCTTTCACGGTCATTTAAGGACATGCACAGAGCAGGGGTGGGTAGAACCAGGCAGTCTCAGACTGTAAACACGTGTCTTTTCTGCGGTCTCAGGGCCACAGTTTCTGCATTTTTGTTGGTGATTTTGCTGTTTAAAAGGGCCCCAAAGCATAGTGCTGAGTGCTGCCCTGTTTCTAAAAGCAAGAAGGGATGTGCTTCATAGAGAAAACGTGTTAGACAAGCTTTGTTCAGGCATGAGTTATAGTGATGTGGGCCATGCGGTCAATGTGAATATCAACAATACAAAATAAGTCGTCTTTAAACAGAAAAACATGAAACAAGATTATGTATTGACTGGTTGATAAAAATGTGACTCGCAGGAAAATAACGCTGTATTTCCTCTAGGGGCAATGATTTAGTATTCACTAATTCACTAATTCAGTGTCTGCAGTAACTTTACAGAACATAACTCCCGTGAGTAATAAGAATCAACTGTAAATCAGTGGCTCATGGTAACAGTTATGACACAGCGGTGGAGGAGAGGGAGGTGTCCGAAATACCTTTGAGAGAGGTCAGACAGTGCTTGAGAGCAGAGCTAGGATTTGAACCTGAACTTTGACCAATGAACCATTCTGTGTGCTTTTGGGTAGAAGAGGATATTTCTAGGTGTCAAGGCCGAAGGCCTCATCTTTCTTACCTGAAAGACGAACATGTGTCTCCCTGCTGGGACAGGGCCGACCAGCACTGAGTCTAAGATTTGATCAAACTCCTCACTCTCGGCTGAGCCAACGTAAATGATCTTCCATTCCAGGTCTGCAAGGATACAGGGTGTTAAGAACTGAAACGGCTTGACAGCAAGAAGGCTGGGAAAGGGCCTTCTCATGTTAGTTTTGGATAGGTCCTTAATATATTGATAGGTTTTTATTCTCAAGGACACCTGACACCCACTGGGCACTAAGTGCCAGGCACTGTGGTCCCGATCACTGGGGCAGGCGCGAAGCTCTATTTCCGGTGGGGAAATTTCTCCTGTGGGCCTAGCTTTGCCAGGCGACCTTGACTCGGCACCTCCGGGGAAACTTGGGCCTCTCAGAGCCTGAGGGTGAACCGTATGGCAGAGGTTGAATTAAGAGCCACGTGACAGAGGCGTGGAGGCGTGCTGAGGAGGGAACAGCAGGGAGTTGGGCCATTTGAGGGCCCTGCCCACTGGGTGCCAGGATAGGAAGCAGCATCCTCTTTCACACACAGGGACCAGCGCCACTGAACTGAGTAGATCCCTCGACAACTGGGGCAGGGCAGCAGACTGCAATCCAGTAGGACAGCCAGCCGGCAGGAGGGGAAGATAAGGTCGCTGGGGGAGCCAGCCAGTCCCCAGGTCCTCCAGATCCAGCACCAAGTCATGCCTGCTCTCAGACATTAGGGCAACAGCGACTCAGTCAACAAATATGGCATCATACGGCCACCCTCTGAACCCCAATTTTCTTGCATCCCATCCAGTCGGGGACTCACATTCCTGGGTATGTTCCGGCAAGATAAAAGGGAAAGTGCTCAATGAGACCCTGCCCGTCCATCGCAGGAAATTCCCAGTGACTGCGGCCTCTTGCAGGAGGTCCAAGTGTATCAGGGGCAAGGTCATGCTACTACATGGAAATTTGGCAGGAGACCTGAAACTTATTTTAGGTTCTTTGAAATTACACAACCTATGGCTCCAGCAGCCGGGGAAAGTTTCACAAGCTGTGATTTTCGCAGGAAGCAAACTGTCTTAGAAGCTGCCCTGTTCCTTGGTCTAGTGTCCCACAAGAGCACCCAACTTTGGAAGCACGGCAATGCCCGGCCATGACTAGGGAGGTTTGTCACCAGGGCTCCGTGCCCTTTCTCGATACACTGGCCTCCTGTCCTTCTGCAACTGACACCCAGGCCTTCTACTCAGGGACCCTAACAGATCTGTAGGAGGTGGTGGCCATTGGGCTCACTGGGGTTCAGTCAAACTCCAGTCTCTTAGTATTTGCAGGGAGGAGTTAAGTTTACTAATTTATTTTTATTACAAGTAGTGGCACAACCAGAAATAACGTTTTTGGATGAAAAGAAAACAAGCTAGCTCTGTTCTCACCTTCCTAACATGGCTTTATCATTTGATATCTTTCCTTCTGGCCTTTTTTCCCATCACCAGGGGAGTCACACATGTGTGCATTAACTAATGTGCTGCAGGGGGAGACAAAAAAGAGATTTTAATAGAGCAGGCCGGGGTGTATGCCGTGGGCTCTCAGCGTTCAATACTGTCGGCAAGGGAGTTCCCTGGTGTCCTAGTGGTTAGGATTCTGGGCTTTCACTGCTGTGGCCCGGGTTCAAACCCTGGTTGGGGAACTGAGATGCCACAAGCTGTGTGGTGCAGCCAAAAAAAAAAAAAAAAATACCGTCAGCAAAACCTAAACTAAAATTTTGTTTACCGAGAAAGCACGTTGGCTGACCAGAAGAGAGAAATGCAGGTGGACAAGCAAATGGATCACGATGGCTCCCTCCACACAGGCCAGAAAGAAACCAGAGAATTAACCAAGGACTGCAGAGAAATACTCAAGGGTTAGAGGAGCTGATAAGATCACCTATGGAAGACAGAAGATGACTGAAGTGAGGATCTACAAATCGGAATTGCCTGAAACCTGCTCAAGTGTCTTAAGCAGAAGCATACTGAGGTGACTTCATTTTTGAATGAGATACGGGGCATCAATCACCAACACAACACAAACTGACTTCTCCTGAATATGGGACACGGTCACACACATGTAGTATTGTGTGCCTAACCTTCTGAGTAATTTCACGGGTAAAATGACTACATTACTTTTGTTTTTTCTTCTTGGCCATGCCACATGGCTTGTGGGATTAGTTCCCTGACCAGAGATTGAACCCGGGCCCCCTGCAGTGGAAGTGCAGAGTCCTAACCAGTGGACTACCGGGGAATTCCTTACGTTACATTTTGTCTTTATGCCTTAACTTTATAATCTAACCACTGCACAGGATGGTGCTCTACTATGTATGAAAACAAAACCCAAACCAATGATATGATGAAAGACATGTTAAAAAAAAATATATCATAGTTGAACTAGCTGGGGAATCTGTTTCCTGCCTTAAAAACAACAACAGGACTTCCCTGGTGGCGCAGTGGTTAAGAATCCGTCTGCCTATGCAGGGGACGCAGGTTCAAGACCTGGTCCGGGAAGACCCCACATGCCGTGGAGCAACTAAGCCTGTGCGCCACGACTACTGAGCCTGCGCTCTAGAGCCTGCGAGCCACAACTACTGAAGCCCACGCGCCTAGAGCCTGTGCTCCGCAACAAGAGAAGCCACCTCAGTGAGAAGCCCATGCACCACAACAAAGAGTAGCCCCTGTTCGCAGCAACTAGCGAAAGCCCGGGCACAGCAATGAAGACTCAAGGCAGCCGAAAATAAATAAATAAATTTATAAAAACAACAACTTATCTAGCAGGACTTTTTCTGTTTATCACTTTTCCTTTGTTCGTAATCATACAGATGAACCTTGGCCTGACCTCAGGGTGTTAGATGTGGGTCAGAACACCTGGCTCCAAGACTTATTCAAGAAGTACCTGTTGAATTTCTCAACTAAACAAGGGAAAAACACACCCAATGTACTGAATGTAGACCCATGCCTTGGAAGCATCTGGAAAGATGCTGAGGAGAAAAGAGAGCAAAAAGGGTTCAGAACCCTTGAGAAATGGGTCAGACTGGGGATTGGGCGTTCAGCTCTTCAGTTGCCAGTGTCTGAAGTCACCAGGTAACAAGACTGAGATTCCTCCAGAATCTGAGACTTCTAGAGCCAGGCCCATTCCATCTGTCTGGGAGGCAGGAAACAAATTCTGTCTGCTCTGTGGGAAGAGGCAGAAAGGGAGTTGGCAGGTTAGAGTGAAGGACAGCTCAACAGGTACAACCAAAGAGTCTAGATTTCTAGGCCAGAGTTGGCTTTCCAACTGGAATTTCTCTGAGCAAAAGCTTTATTGTCCAGGCATAAATAATAACAGCACCCCCCTTTCCCTCCTCTGAGTCCTGTTTATGCTCCACTTCTAAAATAGGATGCCTTCTTTCCCAGGTTATAGCAAAGATAAAGAACCCTGGACACAGAACTCAGAGACAAAACCTAGGGTTAATAATTCTACAAACCGGCTGTGTGACCTTGGAGAAGTCATTCCATTTCTTTCTATTAAAAAATAATAACCAGCAGATTGATTTTAGCCTTTCCTGCTCTGATTCTATAAACAGATTAGTAAAGTAACAGAGCAGGAGCTTTGTAGGAATGAAAGTACTAGATAATGACCATGCAACCATTTTTAAATGCAAGAAGCACAAACAGGCTGATTGAAACCCGATCTCCTGCCATCTGGGAACTGTGAATCCCTTAACCTATTAGCTCCTTACATCTCCTCCTGGCTTTAAAATTAAATCTTATTCCACAGGGTCATTCTACACCTTATTTATTTATTTACACCCTGCCTTGTTCCAGAAAGGATTTAACTGGGCTTATTCTACAGTTAGTCACAAGCAGACCCCTTAATTTAAAAAGGAGAGAAACTGGGGAGAGACTGGTCCAATGGCCCAGCCCAAGCACACACACATTGTATCAACCCCAGGCTACTCCACAGGGCTGACATGCAGGCAAACCACCCACCTACCACTGAGAGGTGCTGCTTAGCACACCCTGGCCTCAAAGATCTCCACCTCCTCAGCCGCTGCCTCTTCTCTTAACCACCAAGTGGAGAAGAGATCTAATGGAGTACTTCCCCCTGAAAGTCGTGCCAAGACTCGCTGAAGGACCTCAGATTTTTCGATTTTTATAGACCTTGACTTGAAAGGCCTTTTACTCTTTGTGGCTCCCGTCTTCTCATCTGTGAGATGAGAGCCATGTCCACCTTTGTTACACAGATGAGTAAGTACATCTGTGAAAGCACCTTGGAAAAGATGCACAAAATGTTGTGACCTCCCAGATGATTGTTTGAAGCCAGATACCTTCACGGCTCAGCCTGGAACACCCACCCCGCAAGACTAGGTCAGACCATCAAAAATGTTGGGGGCATTGCTGCAGGAGGTCAGCAGGAGTCTGGCAGGCAAACAGTAGGAACCAGCTAATGCTTGCCTGGCCATGCCACCCCTCAGATTTGAGTATGCTCACTGAAGCCCACAGTCAGAGAGGCAGAAAGAACAGGAGCTGGGGAGATCAGGTTATCCTCAAAGACTGGAGCCAGAAGCCAGGCCATGCCTCCCCGGGTGGAGTAGAGGGTTGGGGCCAGACTAAGGAGGGAAGCCAGGTTCTAGGGTATGTGGTTTGGGGTAGAAAACAAGCAGAAGTAGCTGGGGTTGGGGTTAAGTATCAGCAGGTAGGGGAGGAGATTATGGGGAGACAAATGGGGAGATGGGGACGAGTGAGGTCTTGCCACAGGGCGAAAGGATCTTCACAGGGAAAATGGGGGAGGGGGCTGAGGTTTCCATATGGGAAATTGGGAGGGGGCTGGGGTTTCCGTTGCGGAAATTCGAGGGGCCTGGAGGTTAGGATCGCCACAGGAAAAGAGTGAGGTGGGAGTGTCTCACCACAGGGGAGAGGGGATTGGTGGGGAGGACTGGGTGGCTGCAGTGGCAGTCTACCCGTACAGAAACAGAAGGTGGGGCGTTTCTTGCTATAGGGAAGACGCGGTGGCTCAGTGTCTCTGCAGGTTAAAGAACGGAGGCTGAGAAGGTCTCTACATAGAACACAGGTGCCCAGGAGGAGCGCCACAGTAGAAAGAGGGGAATGATGAGGTCTCCACGGGGGAGAACGGGAGTAACCGTGGGGGTGGGGGTAGGGTAGTCTCCAAGGGCAGGTTGGCACTGGGAGGGGGTTTGGTTCACCGGAGATCTCGGTTGGGGGAGGGGGGGTGTGTTTCACAGGGTTGGCCTCGGGGTTGTCTCCAAGGGGAGGTCGGGGTTGGCCCAGGGGAGAGGGGGTCTCCACACGGGCCCAGCCTCACCGTCTGCTAGGGCCTCATTGCACTCGAAGCTGATCTCGAACCGGAAGGGGCTGTGGAAAGGGCACGGATTCTCCAGCACCGCCACGTTCAACACCGACACCTTAGCCATCGCCTCGTCGGGTCGCAGCCGGGGCCAGAGCTGGGGCCGAGCCCGCGTCTGGGTCCTATCGGGTCAGCGGAGCAGCGTTGCCCGAAGCCGCTCCCGCTCCCTCCCACCGCGATCTAAAGTGCGTATCTCCTCCGCGCGCCTCCTTCAAATAGCAGGTCCCACCCTCCGGCTAATCACAGTCCACGCTCCACGACTGCGCGAGCTCCCTCCCCCTCAGCCAATCCTGGAGCGTCGGTCTGCGCGCCGAGACTCCCGGGACCAATCCGTGGAGCTCCCTCTCCGGGATGAGGGAGGGAGGCGGGACCGTCTCTTAGCTTCTTTGGGTGTCCGCGGAGAACCAATCCCCAGAGTCTCCGACTCGGAAGTCTAGGGAGGGGTGGGCGGGGTCACGGCGCAGGGCCCCTCTTGGCCAATCCTGAGGGTCCCCGCACCAGTGAGGTCAGCGCTTAGCCCCGCCCTTCCGGGAGACGCATCCAGCTGGGGACAGCGCAGCCAGCCTCCGAGCGGTGGCGCGCGGCGCTCGCTTAAGAGGGAAAGAAGGGCGGTGCTCGACCTGCGGTGATTGGCAGGCAGGAGTGGGGCGGGAATAAAGCAGATTCTGTGAGAGGTTATTGGCTGAGATGGCTGCGGGAAGCGGGAGGGGAGAAGAATCGGCCGGGGATTCGTGGGAGTGGAGCGGAAGTCGGCTGCTGGCGCGGTTGAGCCGCGTGTGAAGAGGAAGGAGGAGCGTTTGTACCTTTGGCGTCTGTCAGCTGGTGAGCGTTGCCGGAAGTTTCTCGAAGGGGGCTCCTGGCCCCTCGGGCCCAGCGGCCTGGGAGAACGTTGTGAACGTTTAACTCACCCTTGAGGGGAGACGGTGGGGCCGATACGCGGCGCGCTGAGTCCTGGGGCCGGGAGTCGGGCCTGGTTCGAATCCAGTTCTTACACCCTCGGGAGCCTCTGGGGAGGTTTCATGTGGACAGCGCTGTAAGTGGGAGTTCGAGTCCGGCCTTTGCCAGTCGCTATCCGAGGCCACGTTTCCCTGCCCATTGAACGGGGTCGTGAAAATTGACTTTCCTAACTTATGATTACATAATACGTCTAGAAACTTCTCTCCACACTCCCAGGCGTAGGCCGGACCACCGTGGCCCCCAGCCTGGAAGACTCTAGGGACCTCCGCACTCACTGTGCTTCCACCAGCGGCAACATACCTAATTTTACACTTTTCTCTAGTAACCACGTTAAAAAAAAGTTTTAAAAAGTTAAATTAATTTTAATATACTAAAATTAATATAGCCACAATATCATTTCAACATGTGATCGGTATAAAAAAATACAACAGAGGTATCTTACTTTTTGTTACTTAGTACTAAGGCTTTGAAATCCTGTGTGTTTTACACTTTATACCACATCTGTGATCCGGACCCTGCATTTTCACCGGAAATAGTTTAGGTTTCATAAAATTTACAGTTGAAATGTAGATTCACATACCCAAGCTGTACCCAGCATGCTTAAAAGTTTCCCATGAGCTCAGTCTTCTGTCGGTGTTAAATTGAAATGTTGATTGATGAAAGTTAAGCGACGGGAATGTTCTGTTTCACAGCGGCACTAAGCCACATGCAGGAGCTCGTGATCCCCTGTGGCTTCTGTATTGGACAGTGCAGATCTGAAACAAATTGGATCAGTCACCCCCGCCCCACTTAAAATGTGAGTGGTTTTCTGTTGTTCTCAGTATGAGAATATTGTCTTCAAGACTCTACATGCTTTGTTTACTAACACCCAGCCCCCAACTTCAGTCCAGCCAAACTGACCCTCTTTTAGTTTCGTAAAAATCTGACATGGCAGCCCCACCTCTTCTTCCAGCTCTTGCCATGACTGGTGCCTTCTTGTTATTCAGGTCTTTGCTCAGATGTCCTCTCCTGGGAGAAACCTTTCCAAGGGTCCCCTGGACAGTGTTCAGACTCAGAGTGTAAGCCTGAACAGTACTGTTTCAAGCCACTAGCATTTTTTTTTTTTTTTTTTACTTACTAGATTGCAGGTTTATTATAGAAGGATCTAACTCAGGAAGAACCAGATGAAAGAGATGTAGAGGGCAAGGTATGGGGAAGGGGGGGTTGTGTGTGGAACTTCCACGCTCTCTGAACTTCCATGCTCTTTGAGCGCGCTCTCTCTCCCCATTGTCCACGTGTTCACCAACCCAGAAGCTCTCTGAACCCTGTCCTTTTGGGTTGTTACGGAGGCTCCATTAGGCATGATTGATTAAATCACTGACCACTGGTGATTGAGCTCAATCTCCAGCCCTTCACCCGTCCCAGAGGTGGGGGTGGGTTGAGCAAGCCACTAGCATTTCTTATCCAGCCTCCTCTGTGGCCTCATGATGCTAGGCATTATTATTATTTTTTGTATCTCTATCTCACATTAAGTAAAAAAAAAAAATTTTTTTTTATTATAAATTTGTTTATTTATTTTTGGCTGCATTGGGTCTTCGTTGCTGCATGTGGGCTTTCTCTAGTTGCGGTGAGTGGGAGCTACTCTTCGTTGAGGTGCACGGGCTTCTCATTGCGGTGGTTTCTCTTGTTGCGGAGCACAGGCTCTAGCTACGCAGGCTTCAGTAGTTGTGGCACACAGGCTCAGTAGTTGCGGCTCGCGGGCTCTAGAGTGCAGGCTCAGTAGTTGTGGCACACGGGCTTAGTTGCTTTGCAGCACGTGGGATTTTCTGGGACCAGGGCTCGAGCCCGTGTCCCCTGCATTGGCAGGTGGATTCTCAACCACTGCACCACCAGGGAAGCCCAGATTTTTTTCCCCCATTGAAACGATTTGGCTGCAAGAAAATTCACATTACAATCAGTTATGATTTCTTGGCAGTCACTGGGCATCCTTGGGAATTTTTGTGACTTGAGAAAATCTAATTTTCAAATTATTTCCAAATGTAATTCGATTGTTTATGAATACAAAATTTGATGAATGAAGTTGTTATGATATGTTTTCTAGACATTTAATTAAACATTTATTCATTACAACTTCGTAGTTTTCTTTTTGCATCGTGGAACTTTTTTTCCTTTATTCCCAGCCCCAACCTTTTCATAGCCTCTGAAAAGCTCATCAGCCGTAAGCATTACGTCTGTGGTGCTAATGAAGAAAATGGCCCTGTCTATAATGCCTTCTCCCTACAGCTGGCTGAATAATCTTCAGTTGTAAACCAGATCATGTCATTACCCTGCTTAAAACCTTCAAAGGCTTATCATACTTAGAATGAAACTTACGATCTTTACTTTGGCTTAGGAGGCCCTGCACACTGGCTTAAGCTGACCTCTCAAGCCTCAGCTACCAGTCTCCCTCTTGTGACCACTCTCAAGCCCTGCTGGCTTCATTTCCCGTCTTTCAATACACCAAACTTATTCCTGCTGCAGGGTTTTGCACTTGCTGTTCCTTCTGCCTGGAATGTGCTTCCTTCAGATAATTGGGTGGCTGTCTCATTCTCATCATTTATGGTTCACCTCAAATGTCTCTCCCAAAGAAGCCTTCTTGGACCACCCTAGTTAAAGTAGACCTCCATTAATTACAAAAACCTGCTTTATTTTTTATCTTAGGAGCACTTACCAGAATCTGTAGATTTGTTGATTTTAATTGTGCTTCTTTTTTTTGGCCGCACGGCTTACGGGATCTCAGTTCCGCTATCAGGGATTGGACCTGGGCCAGTGGAAGCGCCGAATGCTAACCACTAGACCACCAGGGAACTCCCTAATTGTGCTTTTTATCTCTCATCATCCCTCAGTAGACTGAAAGCTGGTTGAGGACAGAGATCTCACCTGTCTCACACTGAAGTCTCAGTGTATTGCCAGAGCTTAGCATAGGAAGTCTTAAATAAATTTTTTTTTAAAGTGTAAATCCATATAAAGACTTAGCATAGTACCTGGAATGTGAAGAGTACTCCATAAACACCATAAACATGGACTGTTAGTAGCGCATAGTAATTAGGAGATAAGTCATCATTTTTCTTATGTAGTATTTCAGGTGCGCTCACACTCAAAAACAAGCATAAGAAATGCCATGACAAATATGTTTTTACCCATTACCCAGCTTAAGAAGTAAAACATTAGCGATGCAATTGAAAGGTCTTATATACCCCTGCCTGAAACCTGTTCCTCTCCCCTTTTTTTCAGATGTAACTGCAATCCTGGTTTTGGTGTTTATTTTTCAGTGCATGTTTGTATATCTTTAATACGTGCCTTTAAACTATGTATAGTATCGTATGTCATGTTCTACAACTTTATACAAAAGAGTCAACTATAGCAGGCCTGAGACTGCTCTCCTTAGAAAGGCCTGTTTGCAAGGTTGGCCCTTGGTTGGTGTCTAGGAACTTGGATTTCAGGAGGGTTCACACCATTCCCTAAATAATACAAGGGGCTCATGGTGCCTAAACTGTACAAACAATGTGATTTGGTCGAACACCTGCTTTCCTTCTGGAGTCTGGAAGTTTGGTACTTGACCAGCTGCCCCACCCGCCCCCCACCCTAATACCCTGGGCACTGTATCTCTAAGGAGCTTTCCTGGTGGACAACATTTCACACGTGTTGTCACAGCTCTGCTATAGGAACTAAGCATGTCCTTTGTAACTCCACTGGGAGAGGACTCTTGGAAGCTTGTGCCTGGTTTCCTCCAGACTTCGCCCCATGCACCTTTTCCCTTGGCTGATTTTGCTTTTATCCTTTCACTGTAAGAAATCATACCCTGGGGAATTCCCTGGTGGTCCAGTGGTTAGGTCTCTGAGCTTCCACTTCAGGGGGCACAGGTTCAATCCCTGGTTGGGGAACTAAGATCCCACATGCTGCATGGTGTGGCCAAAAAAAAAAAAAAAAACAAAAGCAAAAAACTAAAACAACAACAACAAAAAAGAAATCATACCCTGAGTAGGCTATATGCTAAATCCTGTGACTCCTCCTAGTGAGTCAGGGATGATCTTGGGGACCCCCAACACAGTATCATACCACATATATCCTGACAGGGCTGGAACTAGGATGAGGAAAGCAAGGGCACAACATTTAAGGAGACACACCCTCCAAGTCACACAAGTGCCATCCTGTACCTGCATGACTCTGAGGGTAAGTGCCTCCTAAAACTTTCATTCTAGACACCTAACTTGCTTCACTCTGGTCCCAGCCCTACCTTCATTTTTTTTTAAAATTAATTAATTAATTAATTGTGGCTGCCTTGGGTCTTCGTTGCTGCGCGCAGGCTTTTTCTCTAGTTGCAGCAGGTGGGGGCTACTCTTCGTTGCAGTGTACGGGCTTCTCATTGCGGTGGCTTACTCTTGTTGCGGAGCATGGGCTCTAGGCATGCAGGCCTTAGTAGTTGCCGCACATGGGCTCTAGAGCACAGGCTCAGTAGTTGTGGTGCACAGGCTTAGTTGCTCTGCGGCATGTGGGATCTTCCCGGACTAGGGATCGAACTCATGTCCCCTGCATTGGCAGGCGGATTCTTAACCACTGCGCCACCAGGGAAGTCCCCCAGCCCTACCTTCTGAAGCTGCTTTTTTGGGGTCAAACATAATGCTTTTTTTAAAAAATAAATTTATTTATTTTTGTCTGTGTTGGGTCTTCGTTGCTGTGCGCAGGCTTTCTCTAGTTGCGGCGAGCGGGGGCTACTATTCGTTGCGGTGCGTGGGCTTCTCACTGCGGTGGCTGCTTTTGTGGAGCACGGGCTCTAGGGTGCGCGGGCTTCAGTAGTTGTGGTACGCGGGCTTCAGTAGTCACTTCAGTAGTGACTTGCGGGCTCTAGAGCGCAGGCTCGGTAGTTGTGGCGCACGGGCTTAGTTGCTCTGCAGCATGTGGGATCTTCCCGAACTAGGGCTCGAACCTGTGGCCCCTGCATTGGCAGGCGGATTCTTAACCACTGTGCCATCAGGGAAGCCCCGAACATAATGCTTTTCAGAGGTATATATATGAGGTATATATATGACACGTGTATAGCTCTAGTCGTTTATTTTCACTGGTGTATGGCTGTGCTGTCTGATGTAGTAACCATTAGCCACATGTGGCTATTTATATTTCAGTTAATCAAAATTAAATGAAAAATTCAATTCCCCAGTCACTTAGCCACATTTCATGTGTTTAATAGACACCTGTGGCCTAGTGGCTACCACATTAGACAGCTTAGATAAAGAATACTTATGTGATCACAGAAAGTTTTGTTGGACAGTGTTTACTTATCCATCTACCTCTTGCTTGGTATTTAGCTTGTTTCTGGTTTTCTACTCTTACAAACAGTGCTGTAATGTTTATTGTTGTGCATGGCTCTTTGTGTACACATGCAGGAGTTTCTCTAGGCTACATACCTAGGAGTTGAATTGCTGGGTTTTGGGAATATTCACCTTTACTAGATATTGCCAGTTTGTTCTTCAAAGTGATTGTTCCAGTTCTCACTCCCACCAGCATTGTTGCTATTGCTCAGTGTCCTTATCCATACTTGCTATTGTCAGACTCTTACATGTCTGTCTTTATGATGGGTGTGAATTATTGGTTTCAGTTTGCATTACCATGATTAATAGTGAGATTGAGCTTTTTTCATGTTTATTTACCATTTGCCTTTCGTGAATTGCCTGTTCATATCTTTGCCCATTTTCCTGCTGGATTGTCTTCATCTTACTGAGTGCAGGAGTTCTTACATCTGAGGCATGCCTTTTCATTTGTATGGTGTCTTCTGATGTTCAGAATTTATTATTATTATCATCATCATCATTATTTTAATGTCATCAGAATTATGAATCTACTTATAGTTTGTGTTTTTTTTGTGTCTTGCTTAAGAAATCTTACGCTGCGATCAGTAAGATATCCTATTGTATTTTCTTCTGGAAGGTCTACTTTTCATATTTAGCTTAAAAAACAAACAATCTGGAATTTATTTTTGTTTATGATGTGAGGTAGTTTTAATTTTTTTCATTTGGATAACCACGTGTCCCAGCTCCATTTATTGAGTAGTCCAGTGGTTCTCAAAATGTGATCCCCTGGGGATCCCCAAGAACCTTTTAGGGAATCCATGAGATAAACTATTTTCATAACAATTCTAAGGCATTATTTGCCTTTCTCATTTGTGCTGTGTTGTTTGTGCACTGTTGGTACAAAAACAATGGGTAAAACTTCTGGCCCCTTAGCAGGAAACAGTGCAGTGTCACCATATTGTGGTAGTGGTTGTCATTGTATTCCTCACCACCACACACACACACACACACATGCTCAATGTTAAAACAGTTTCACTTAAGAATGTCCTTGAAGAAGCAGTGAAAGTAGTAATTGTGTTAAAGCTTAGCCCTACAGCAGGTCTTTCTAATATTCTGGGTGGTGAAATGCGACGCTTGCATAGAGCACTTCTATCGCATGCTGGAGAATGATGGTAGTTGAGGTAATGTACAGTTGTTTGAGTGGAGGTGGAACTGCTGACTTTTTTCATGAACACAGTTTTTACTTGAATAATTGCTAATTATTAATTATTCAGACTAGGATATATGCTATGTATTTTCTCAAACAAATGCAGTGAGTGGTCACTTGGAGGAAAATTAACAGTGTGTTGCCAATGATAATATTTGAGCTTTTAAGCAAAACTTAGACATTTAGGAAACTTTTATTCACCACCATCAGCCTGACAACTTTTCAATATTTAAAGGTTTTCCTGATGAGATCAGTGGTGATATTATTAACAGATATATTTAAAAAATACTGTAGAGTGAAATGTAATAACTCAGCATATCAATATTTTCCTAAAGACCAATGCATGATGTTACAAAATCAGTCATAAAAGATCAATTAAAATTTGTAAGATAGACCAATGGGTTTCAGTGTAACAGAGTATGAAAAGTTTATTGATACAGTTTCATATTCAACATTGTAACTAACTTTAATACACCACCACTTGTTGAGTTTTGGTATAGTAGCAAAGTAAAATATCCCCAATTAGCTGAAAAGGCTATGACACTCCTCCCTTTTCCAACTATGTATCTTTGTGAGGCTGGCTTTTCTTCACATACTTCAGCCAAAACAGGATATTGCAACAGATTGATTGCAGAAGCCTGATGTGAGAATACAGCTGCCTTTCATTACACCAGACAGTAGGAGTTTTACAAAAATGTAAAACAATGCCATTCTTTGCACTACTTTGTTTTTAAAATATGCATATAGTTACTTTTTAATAAAATAGGTTATTTATTTTAACATTTAATAGATTTATTAACCAATTTAATTTAGTTAAATATTTAAAAATTTTGCTCAGTTTTAATTTCCAATTCAGTAAATATAAATAATCTCTATCCCCATAAACAACAGCTCATTAGGGTCCCCATTAATTTTTATTTTGCGGTACATGGGCCTCTCACTGTTGTGGCCTCTCCCGTTGTGGACGGAGCACAGGCTCCGGACGCGCAAGGCTCAGCGGCCATGGCTCACGGGCCCAGCCGCTCCGCGGCACGTGGGATCTTCCCGGACTGGGGCACTAACCCATGTCCCCTGCATCGGCAGGCGGACTCTCAACCACTGCGCCACCAGGGAAGCCCCACATTCATTTTTTAAAAAAAGATTTAATTTTTTTTTTTAGAGCAGTTTTAGGTTCATGACAGATTTCTCATATACCTCTCCCCCTCCCACATGCATAGTATCCCCCATCATTAACATCCACCACCAAAGTGGTGAATTTGTGTACAATTGATGAACCTATATTGACACATCATTATCACCTAAAATCCGCAGCTTACGTTAAGGTTCACTCTTGGTGCACATTCTATGGGTTTGGATAAATGTATGACATGTATTCATCATTACAGTATGATACAGAGTATTTTCACGGCCCTAAAAATCCTCTGTGCTCCTCCCAGTCATCCCCCTCCTTATCCTCATGAATTTTTAAAAGGGTAAAGGGATCCCAAGACCAAAAAAATATAAGATCCTCTGGATTAATCCATCCTTTTCCTAGTGATTTGTAATCTCTGCCTAGAGCAAGTTTCCATCTAGTCACAGGTCTCTTCCATTGGACTTTTTGTCTCTTCCTGTGCCAGATACCACATTGACTTAAATATTACCACACTATAACCCGTCTTGGTAAGGCTAGTTCCCCACCTTGTTCTTTCTTCTTCCATTTGTGCTGGTTATTCTTGGTCTTTGTTCTTCCATAGAAAGTGGGGCACACAAATACTTTTTCCTATTACAAAAGTAATACATATTAATGCAAACAATTTTTAAAATACAGAGTTGCGAGAAAGTTAAAATTACCCTGTTAATATTCTGGTGTATAGCTTTATATTCTGCATATATTTTATTATTATTTTTTAAAGTCAATTAAAAATTATTTTTTCTTTTTTTAAAACGTTTATTTTTTGGCTGCATTGGGTCTTCGTTGCTGCACGCTGGCTTTCTCTAGTTGCAGAGAGGTGGTGCGCGAGCTTTTCACTGCGGCGGGTTCTCTTGTTGCCGAGCAGGGGCTCTAGGCACGCGGGCTTCAGTAGTTGTGGCGTGTGGGCTCAGTAGTTGTGGCACTCGGGCTCTAGAGCGCAGGCTCAGTAGTTGTGGCGCACAGGTTTAGTCGCTCCGCGGCACGTGGGATCTTCCTGCACCAGGGCTCGAACCTGTGTCCCTGCATTGGCAGGCGGATTCTTAACCACTGTGCCACCAGGGAAGTCCCTGCATATATTTATATTTATATTTATACACACATACACACATACACTTGTATATATACACAGTTTCATATTTGTATACACACACTTTTTGTATATACATGCCATCAAAACAAAAGTAAGGTCATACTTTACCCTGTTTTTTATATCTAGGTTTTTACCCTTAGTATTATTATGAATATATTTCCACGTCCTTTAGTGTTCTTCTGCATTATCATTTTGAATGGCTGCATGGTATTCTGTTTATGGATGTGCATTATTTATGTAACAGTTTTCTTTGCTAAAATTTTAGATTCTCTCTTGTGTTTCACTCTTAGAAGCCTTACTACAGGGAACTTTTCTTGTCGCTGTCTTCATGCACATGCATGGTTCCTTAGGATCAATTCCCAGGAGAGGACTGGTTGGCTTAAAGTGAGGGCTTCAGTTGTGAGAAGCTGGGATCACTTGGACAGAGGCAAAGGTTGATGGAAGACAGTGGGGCAGGACAGACAGAAAAGAGTAGTGGTTGCAAGGGTTTTGGTCAAGGTGAGTCCCAGTGAAGTAAGAAGGGATATAAATGGGGGAGGGTCCTGTCATCACAGCTCATTGCCATGACTGAGATGTTTGAAAGGGTAAGAGAGAAGCAGAATAAGCCTGAGGATATTGTAGGGATAAAGGAGTAGCCTCAGCCTGGCACCCCTAGGCCTTCCCAAGAGTTCACGGGAGAGAGGAGGTTTTCTCAACGGCAGAGGCTCCAATGCTTTGAAGCCTTTGGGGATCTGAAGCGAATCCTCTGTTGCTCTGCATTAAGACCTTCCCTCTGGCTTAACTCACGTGAGTCCACTCTGGACAATCCTAACATACTAGCTACATAGGGACCATCAGGGTGTGGCATGATTAGTGGGCATCTCTGATGTGGGGAGCCAGATAGTCAGCTTCCCTTAGTGAATGCCGAGTGGGGTTGGTGGGCAGCGATGGGGCCTGGGCAACTGCAGCTGGGTGCAGACAGCCCTCAATGCAGCCCCTGGGACAGGAAGACCAAGATGGAAGCCTGGTCCATCTTTCTCTTACTAGCTGAGTGAACACGGGTATGTTCCTGAACCTTTCTGGGCTTCAGCTTCTGCAGTTGTATATTGGAGCTAACTAAAACCTGCCTCACTGGGTGGTTGAAAGGATTAAATTGGACAGCATATGTAAAGCATCTACAGGGTGTGGGCACTTTGAACTGCATAGTAATCTTATTTTTTTGAGTAAGTCATTTACTCACCCTAACTTCAGTTTCCTCATCTGATATATGGGGATAATATATATCTTGTGATAATTAAATAAGATGAAATGTAGGAAAGAGCTTTGAAATGAATATCAACATAAATGTTACTGTTCCTGGGCACATGCTAATGGTTGCCCCAAGTGTGTACAGGTGCCGCTAACAACCACTGAGGGTCACAGGTTGTCAGGCACAGCAGGTTTCACTGTGTGGGTAGAGGAGTCGGATGTGTACAGTGCCGGGAAAGTAAAGGACAAAAAGGTGGAAGAACTGGCTGTGTTCTCATCTTATGCTAGGATAAAATTTCAAAGTCAGAGCATGAGGTCAAAATCATAAATAATTAAGTTTACGCTTAAAGCTCCTGAATTTGCTCACAGAGCATCTCTCTGTAAGTCTAGTAGAACCAGTTCCTCTTCAGCATAGGATAGGGTTGGGCACCAGCTAAACTGCTGAACTTAGATTTCAGGGCCATGCTGAAGTAACAACAGCATCGCACAGTGAGGGGTGCATGGGAACTGAGAGCAGCTGAGGGAATGGTCTCAACTCTCATCTCAGGCCTACTCTGGGTCCTGTGCTCCATTCAGCTGTGTGTCCTTTCACAGATATTTATTGAGCACCTAGTGTGTGCCAGACACTGTGCTAAACAGTAGGGAACAGCAGTGAAAAAACAGACCATTGTACATTATTTTCTGGTGGGGGAGGCAGACAATAAACAAGCAAAAAAGGCAGTTTGTGAGACGGGAGCACTATGGGAGACAAAGCAAGACAGGGGTTAGGACGTTCTGGAGTGGCCAATTGCAATTTAAATGGAGTAGCCTGGGAAGGCCTGCTGGGAAGCTCTTGTTTTCATAAGCCCTAAAGGGAGAATAGGTGAACCCTAGGAACAACCAGTGTAAAGGCCCTGAGGCAGGCAGGAGTTGCCTGCATGTTTGTGGACAGTGAGCACCCCAGTGTGGCTGGAGTGGAGGGAAGGAGGAGAGCCATAGGGATGAGATCTGATGCTGTAGGGCCTTGTGGGCCATTGTGCTGACCTTAGCGTTTCGTCTGGGTGAGAGAGGAGGCCTTGGAGAGTTTTGAGCAGAGGAGGGACAAAAAATATGCTTACTGAGATCATTCTGTTTTGTGTGTCCCCTGAAGAGGGACAAGGGAGCTAGTTAGGGGACTGTTACAGTGGTCCTGGTGAAAGACGGTGGTGGCTTGAACCAAAGTAGTGAGAACTAGTTAATTCTGGGTATTTCAAAGTTAGAGGCACTACTGCATCTACTGTCAGATTAGATATGGGGTATGAAACAATGAGTGAGTTCAAGGGAGGCTCCAGGGGTCTTATCTTGAGTCTCAGGATGGACTTGCCGTTAATCAAGGTGGGGAAGCCTGTGGGAGGAACTGGAACAGTGGTGTGTGTATACATGTACGTGGAACTGGGTTTAACTTTGAGATCCTACCAGACACCCAGGGGGAGATGTGGAGTGGGTAGTTGGATGTAAATGAATCTGGATCTCAAGATGGAAGTTCAGGCTGGAGCTCTACGTTTGGAAGTCATCAGCATGATAGATAGTACAGCTGACACTTGAAAAATGCAGGGGTTAGGGGTGCTGACCCCTGTGCAATCAAAAATCTATGTATAACTTTTTTTTTTTGGCTACACTGTGGCATGCGGGGAATCTTAGTTCCCAGACCCTGTGCCCCCTGCAGTGAAAGCATGGATTCTTAACCACTTGGACCACCAGCGAAGTACCTCCATGTATAATTTTTTTTTGGCGGTACGCGGGCCTCTCACTGTTGTGGCCTCTCGCGTTGCAGAAGACAGGCTCCAGACGCGCAGGCTCAGCGGCCATGGCTGAGCCGCTCCACGGCATGTGGGATCCTCCCGGACTGGAGCACGAACCCATGTCCCCTGCATCGGCAGGCGGACTCTCAACCACTGCGCCACCAGGGAAGCCCCATGTATAACTTTTGACTCCCCCAAAACTTAACTACTAATAGCCTACTGTTGACTGGAAGCCTTAACCATAACATAAACAGTCAATTAACACATATTTTGTATATGTATTATATGCTGTCTTCTTACATGAAAGTAAGCAATAGAAAAGAAACTTATTAAGAAAATCGTAAGGAAAATACATTTACAATACGGTACTGTATTTATCAATACCGAAAGCGTACATCATTTATTTACAAGATGAATCGTCTGTCAGTACCTACATCAATATTGTCTTATAAAAAACACTGTAGATATTACACATATTACTAAGACTAGACATCAAAAATGAAAAGAAAATGTGAAAAAAATTCATTTTTATTTACAGGTATAATGATTCATGCACTGAAAATGAAGAAGCAGCAATATGATTGCTTTATGGTAGCCTAGTGCAGTCGATGGGGCTGTGTACGGTTTGTCAGTGTGTGCATAAGTTTTGATACATTTTAACTTTTTATAATAGATATGTGTGTATTTTATGGTAGTAAATGATAAAATAGACTAGTATCTACATATATTCTGTGCATTCATGACATGCCTCAGTTTTTTTGAAGGTTTCGAGGTTACATGGTTCATTTGCGAGTTTTTTCCAATTGTCGCAAATCTCCAAGAATTTTTCCAATATACTTATTGAAAAGAATCCTCATCTAAGTGGACCTGTGTGGTTCAAACCTGTGTTGCTCAAGGGTCAGCTGTATTTAAAAACCATTTAATGAGATGAGATCTCCCAGGGGGTGAGTGTAGGTAAAGGTCCAAGGCTGAGCCCTTGGGCACGCCAACATTAAGAGGTCAGGAGATGAGAAGGAACCAGTGTGGAGACTGGGAAGGAGTAGCTGGGGAGTGGGGAGGAGGAATGGCTGAGTGCGGCATCCTAGACGCCAGTGTTGAGGGCAGAGGGGCATGGAGAGAAGTGCTTGCACTACTTGGTCATTCCTCTCTCTCTGAGCACTGTGAGAATGTGAAATACACATGATGCAATTCCACTGTGCTGTCTTGACCGAAAATGCACCATTCCAGTAACGTGTGGGAGTCTAGAAATAGCAGCTGGAATCAGACAGGCACAGCATACAGTTCCTATGCTATGCTCTAATATAGCCTGTGGACCGAAATCCAGGCTGAGAAGGGCTTGAGGCGCAACATGGCACAGTGGCCTGGCCCACAGAGACTTGGATGTGCATCCAGGTGCTATAAGCCTCAGTTTGTCCATCTGTAAAATGGAGCTCGAATAACCTCCGCCCAGAGCATTTATGAGGATTCAGAGAGAAACTGCACCTGCATTGCCTAGCAGGCCCTTGAACCTACCAAGTTCTATAAACATGAATGATTCTGTGACTCACCAGTCCTCTGCTGTGGGTTCTAAATGCGGCAGTGCAGGTTCCTCACTCGGTCACAGCCTCACGGGGATGCTCTGTGCAGATCCACTCACCTGTTTCTTGCCTCCCCCCGCAAATGAGTCACGCTACTCTTGTCATTCCAAGAAATCTTAATTTCTTTATTGTTTGATTTTTTTTTGACTCAACAATTTTTTTAAACTTTTTTTTCTGAAACGTTCTTGTTGTTATGAGCCTTTTGTTTTGTTCTCGTTAAATGCACTCGACCCAAAATTGGTTTGGCATATCGAAAAGGAGACCAAGGAGGGACTGGGGGCATGGGAGAAGAGGGAGGAGGCCCAAATGGACAGAGAGAAATTGAGGGTAAGAGAAGGGGAACACAGAGACAGTGAGAAAGACACAGGGAAAGAGGTGGAGACACAGAAAAAGGCAAGGAAAACCAAAACCAAAGCCAAAAAACCCCCACCAAACCCAGAGAAAAATAAGATTTGAAAGCAAATGAATTCAGGAGCCCAAGAAAGGGAGTAGGAGAGGAAACCAAGACCCTTCCTTCTTTATACCGTCCCAGCTGGAGTGGGGGCATCAAGGCACCAGGTCTGGTTGGGGTGGGGGGACACCTGGGCTCTCGGGGTAGCTTTGTGCTGGACTGCAGTGGTTTCCAGCCCTACCAGGGGGCCCTGCCACACAACTCTGAGGCCTGGGAATCCACCTTGGTGATTCTGGCTGGAATGGGAACCAAGGGACCCGCTGTACCCTCTCTCTCCCTTTGACTGTCAGAGTCTGGAGAGATAAAAGGAGGACTGGGCAGGGGAGAGGACGCAGGAGTTCCCCTGGGAACTCCCCCAGCCCACCCTCTCTTCCAGACCTCTTTGCTGGTCAGAGGCATTCTCTGACTCTAGCTGGGCTGATGCCTGGGCTGGGCCCACTCTTCCATCTACCCTTGTCTCCCACCATCTCTTCACAGGTCTCTAGCCACCCCTCCCCAAAGAGGAGTTCCTGGCCTAGTGAAGCCAAGGAAAGCCACGGAGCTGTCTCCTGCCCTCCTCACAGAGCCATCTGCGCAAGACCGTTCCTATCCTTACTTCACCTGCCCATCCAGACTCACCCATGGTCTGGTGAAACGGGTTAAAACTCCCTACCAGAAAACAGATGGAACCCACCTTTACCTTCTCCCCACGCCTGTCCCCCCATGTGGGACAAACCACCATCTTTGGGTCTGGCCCCTTCTCCCCTATAACTGATGGGGACAAGCCAGCCCTAGCTCCTCAGGAGAAGGGAGGGGCTTTTTAGCAGCAAAAAGGGTCCCTCCAGCCACCTATCTGTCCCTTTCCCTCAGTTCCTCCCCGGAGTTCCTCCCCATTAACCCAAAGTTCATGGCAGCAGCAGGCTGAGACCCGAAGATGTTTGAAAACTCATGGCACTTGTGAGAAAAGAGGGAGGGACAAAAGAGATGAGGGGTCAGAGCAGAGGTGGAGGGCCACCCCTGGGGAAATGGCAAATGACAGGGCTGGGCTAGTATGGCAGTGGGACTATGCTACCCCCAAAGAGTTGGGGGGGGGGATGTTGCTGGGAAGGCCAGGGTGACAGACTGGAGAGGGGACTGGGAGAGGTATTCGGGAGACATCCCAAGCCTGGAGCTTCCAGCATCTGCAGGTTTGGGGTTGAACCCTCTGAACATGGGTGTCCTGACCCCAGCCAGGCCCTGGTACCTGGCTTTGTCTCCCCTGCGGGGGCGTGTTGGGTAAGGAAGGCAGTCTCTCACCTCTCACCTCCCCACCCCGTGAAGGAGAACCACCTCACCTCCCCCAGCCCTCCCTCCTCAGTCATCTGTAAACCCTGCTGCCCTCATTTTCCTTCCCCTCTCAACCTCTCTAGGCGGGAAATCGGCCCCTTCCTCCCAGGCCGAGTCCCAGAAGCAATGTACAAGAAGCAGGAACTCCAAGGGACAGCGCAGCCACCTTGGCAAAAGCATCTTTGGGTGTGAGGGTGCCTCCCCCGGGCCAGTGGGGAGGGGAAGGGGAGACAGGCCCCAAGTCCTGGGGCAGGCAGTGAGGTACACGCCCCAGGAGGGCTGACTGATGCCAGGGAGAGGCAGATGAGGGAAGGAGGCAACAGAGACGGGTGCCGGGTGCCGGAAAGGAAACGGGTTCTTTGTTTCGATGTTGCTTCTAGATTTTGTTTTCTGTCTCTGGATTGTAAAAAGCTGCTCTGGCGGCCCGCCCACCCGGCTGGGGATGCACACGTACACAGAGAAGTCCTGGCTGCCAGGGCCCGGCGGCGCAGCTCTGCTCCGGAGAAATCCCGGGCTGGCCGGGCCGCAGGCTCCTGGTGGCTTCAAGTGATGAGATTTTCTTTCTTTCTTTTTTTGTCTTTTTTTTTTTTTTTTTCCTTTTCCATTTCATTGAAATATTTACAGCAATGGGGACGGAGGAAGAGGAGAGAGGGAAGGGGTAAGAGGGCCCCTAGGGAAAGATCCAAGCCCAGGACCCACTCCCCAGGGAGATCCAGACCCAAAATCTGCTCCCCATAGCCAAGCCCACAGGACTGGGAACTGCTCGAGTATGGCCACCCCTGTGGGCTGGGGGCCCTGCGGGGAGTTGTGCTTCATCAGGAGTCGCCCCAAGGGAGGGGGTCATTGGGTGCACTCAAGGAGGGCTGAGGGGGCAGGCTTGCTGGGAAGGCTGGGACGAAGAGCAGAGAGAAGGAGCTTCGGAGAAAGTTCCACCTTTAAACCACCAGCCACAACCGCCCATTCCTCTTGCCCTGGGGCTTTCTCCCCGCTAGGGCTCTCTCCCTGGTCAGAGGCCCCAGTCTCCGTGGAGCAGGGAACTGTAGTGCAGAGGAACCTGTCCATCTGTCCTGTCCCCACTGCTCCATCCCGGTGCAACTGGCAGCACTCTGGCTGCAAAGAGAGGAGCAGCTGACGGGTTCCATCCAGCAGGGCCTTTGACCCAGGGAAACCAGAGCCCTCACTTCCCTCCAGGGAGTAGGATGAGTAGGGGGTGGGAGGGGGAAGTCAAGAGTGAGCTGCACCCTTCCAATTTCTCCTTCCTCACTCCCCTGGGGACCTCCTGGTTCCTCACTGCACTTGCCCCAAATTGAGCTGGTGCACACGGCTGGTGGGAAACCCTGTCTGTGAACCCTGCACCTCGGGCCCCCAGAGCAGAGCCCCCAAGGGGCCTGGAGGGCCCATGGCAAAGGGGCACCTGGAGAGAGTGGCCCAGCAGCCAGTCTCCATCAGCCTCCCTCTGCCACCAGAGCCCTACCCAGGGTTCAGTCCCCGGCCTGGGACACCAGCCCCTGGTCCGTGAGGTCCCTCAGAGACTGGTAACCAGTTGCATCTGCCCATCCCCATCGGGCCCTGGCCCCTCGAGGCCTGGGGCCGCCAGGTAGCCCTCGTGGCTGGGCCGCCGCACCTGGTAGTAGCCCTGCAGGGGGTTCCGGGCCACCAGGGCCGGCGGGCGCGAGGTGTAGTAGATTTCGGGGGGGCCAGGGGGTGCAGGTGGGGGTGGGGGCAGAGCCTCACTGGGCCCCTCGGGGCTGCTGTCCGGGTAGGAGGGCGAGTCCCGCAGGTTGGCCCCGCTGGCGTAGAGGGAGTCCCGGCCCGGAGGGGAGGAGAGGGGCCGGCTGGTGGCCCCGTCCTCCACTGTGCAGCTCTCCGACTCGTCCAGATCGCTCTGGTACAGCACCGACTGGGCCCGGGGCAGCAGCAGTGGCTCCTCCAGGGCCTTGTAGAGAAGTTCGATCTCTGCCCGGTCAGCACCCCCGGGCCCGCCTGCCTCTTCCTCGCCGCTGCCCCCTGGCACTGGCGGCACGGGGGGCTCAGGCGGTGGAGGGCCCCTGGCTCCGCTGCTGCCACCCCGAAGGTTGTTGTGCACCAGCTCCGAGATGATCATCTTCTCGAAGGCGGCAGCGTCGGCCAGGTTCCGGCCTCGAGGTGGCTCGGGGGCCCCATCCCCTGGAGGGAAGTCCCCGCTTCGCAAGGAGTAACTGTTGTTGAAGTTGCCATTGAGGGGCAGCGTGTCCATGCCGCAGGCTTCTCGGCCTCCCAAGGGGTGCTCTGCAGGCAGAAGGGAGCTGCTCAGAAGGAGAGCCGGGCAGTGAGAGGGGCGCAGGCCACAGGGACGGGGGTGCCTGCTTTCACCTGGCTTTCCCTGGGTTCACCCCTGCCCCAGGGGACTGGGGTCTTGTATTCCCTCTCTTCCTCACTGGCAGTTGAGGACACCAGCTCAGCAGAAGACTAGTGGAGGTACGTGTGGGGACCAGTTCCCCCAGGGTCCCCTCGCAGCTGGGGGCTTAGAGTCTCAGCAGTATGAGGAGATCTGGGTGACCAGATCCCTTTCCAACGCTCTGTCCCCCCCATCACCTTCATTCCCCACCTAACGCGACACCCTCTTGCCAGCTGCCAAGCCAGAGACTGTCTGTGTGTGTGTGTGGGGGGGGGGGGGCACTCGAGTTCTTCTCTCTAAGTTAGGCCATTTGAGGAGGCCACTGTCACGTTCCCCTCCCGGCCTTGGAAATATTACTAGGAAACAGTCACACTTACTGGGTTCCCGGTAGCTCCCTGCAGGTGCCGGCCAGGAGGGAAAAGAGAGAAGGAGAGAGCGGGCTCAGGATGCCAAGTCTCGGCTCCAGTTCAGGAGGCACAAGGATGCCACCTGACCTGGGCTGTCACCCTCTCCTGGCACCACAGTGCTCTCTCACCTGGGGAGTTGAAGACGGCGGGTGAGGAAGGATTGAAGCCCACCGACTCGGCAATGAGAGTGTTGTAGGGGCTGGTGCCCCCACGGGGCTGCAGCACAGGGTTGGTCAGCAGATGGTTCCCCATGGTACCTGCCCAGGAGGTCAGAGGTCACAAGGCGGCCAGGAGACCTGGGCTCGGGAATCTTGAGGGACTGAAGCCGGGGGTGAGGGATCCAGTCTCACCTCGGTTCAGGGTGGGTGTGCTGTTGATGTCACCCGCCATGAAAGAGGATTCCGTCTGTTTCCTCACGGTGTCGTTCCACATCCTCCGGATTCGGCTCTGGGGACACAGCTCAGACGTGAGGGGGCCCTTGGGCCGCCCACCCTCCACGATCTTTCTGAGACCACCTGCCTGATGAGCACCACCAGGGACCTGGGCAGAGAACTGCCCTGCCTCTTGGGCTCTCGGTTCCAACACTCGGCCCCAGGGAGCCCTGCCTGGCGCCCCAGCCCCCGGCCTGGATACCTGGGTCCCCGTGTAGTAGCGGGTGTTGCTCCGTATAGCTGAGGTCTTGAGTGAGCCGTGAGCGCCCCCGGGCGGGGAGCGAATGCAGCAGTAGGAGTGACGCAGGCACTTGCTGTACTCCTTGTGCACCTGGGGGGGCGAGGAGGACAGGCAGTAGGCGCCCCCGCCTTGGGGGTCCAGTGACCAAGCTGCTGGTGGGGATCAGAAGCCCCACTGTCTCCTGTCTCCCAACAGCCAGCCAAGAAGGCTCTCTTCTCACTCAGGCCCATCCTCCTTTCTCCACCTCCACCAATAATTTCTCATCCATTCATTCACTCAACAGATCTTTAATGAGCATCCTCTATACGCCAGGCGTGCTTTAGGCCCCGAGGACAGACACAAATCAGACCCAAAGCCCTACTTCTCAGAGCTGGTATTTTCTAGCAGACAGAGACTGAACACGGGTGAAACATCAGTGCGTTATGTAGGGCATCTGATGGTGTGAGGTGCTGCCGAGAACCATGGCCGGGAGGTAGGCAGTGCTGTTGGTGGGGGTCGGGGGCACGATTTCAAAAAGATCAGGGGAGGCCTCACTAAGGAGACATTTCGGCAAAGACCTAAAAGAAATAAGGTAGTGGGCCCTGTGGATATGTGGGGAGGGGCAGGGGACAAGCCCTGGGGAGGGTCCATGTCTAGGTGTCTGAGGGAGCAGAAGACAGAGAATGGCTGGAGGGAAGGGAAGAGAAGGGGAAGCCCAGGTTGGACCGTATGGGCCTGGGGGCCTCTGTAAGGATGTCCCTGTGTGTCTGATGAGGACCATGGGACAGTTTTGAGCAGAACAGTCAACCTTGCACCCAAGACTTGTGATCACTGCCTCCTTCATCCCTTCCTTAGCCTTACCCCCCTCACTGTCCCCTAAGACCAACAACAGTCTGACCAGGCCTCCCCACTGCCTTCAGGATATGAATCTACAAACGCCTTGGCTCAGTTTCCCTGGCTTTAGTCTTGAGTCTACTGCCCGTACACTCTTCTCCACATTCTTCTGCTTCTGTTATCTCCTTAATTTATTTTTTTTTAAGATTCAGACTGTAACACACTTTATTTTAAAAAGAAACTTCCTATCACCACAAAATTCACATTTTATCCCACAACTATTAAAGTCGGAAATGTTCTGTCTGGGTGGCACCCAGAGTCATCTCCCTCCACATGCTTGACTTGTGCCCTACACCCTGGGGAGGGTCCATCAACCATGTCCCTGCCCTGTGCTCTCCCAACTCCCCAAATCTGCCTTGCTTTCTCGTTCCTCTAGGCCCCTGTATCTTGCTCTTTTCCACAACCCTCTGCACCCCTGCCTAAATCCTCCCTGTGAGCCTGTGCTTCCCTCCAGGCAGACACAGGTCCCGCTACAGAAGGCAGGCACCTGGTCCCTTCCCTGGACCTCACCTTCTTCTGTAAGGCGCAGTGAAAGACGAAGATGAAGACCCCCTGGAAGGCGTTGAAGGTGGTGAAGAGATAGGCCATGACCACCGACTCCTTATTGATGAAGAGGAGGCCGAAAGCCCAGGTGAGGCCCAGTAGGAAGAGCAGCGCAATGGCCCCCAGGGCCCAGGATCTGGGGAGAGGTGGAGAGGGAACAGGGACATCAAAGTCCCTGCCAGCAGAGATGCCTCCCCCAGAGCCCTGCTGCGTGTCCCTCTTTGAGCAGGCCTGGATGCTGCCCTGGGATGAGCAGGCCTGCCCAGTGACACTTTCACCCAAGCTGACCCTGAGGGGCAGGCAGAGGTCAGGGGTCAGGGCTCTGTGAATGGCCAGTCATTCTCCTGCATCCTTCATCCTTTTGGCCATATTTCCAGACCTTTAAACTATCTTTTGCTGCCTATCTGTCTTTAAGTTGCCCTGAAATGGACTTTTTTTTTTTTTTTTTTTATGCCGAGTCGCATGGCTGGTGGGATCTTTAGTTCCCCGACCAGGGACCGAACCTGTGCCCTTGGCAGTGAAAGTGCAGAGTCCTAACCACTGGACCGCCAGGGAATTCCCTGGACTCACTTTTTGAACTCAGTCTCACCCTTAGCAATTATGTGCCTAAAACCACAGCTGGATGTGCTAATACCATGTTTTCTAATACTCGTTAAATAGATACATAACAAACACAGTAAAACACCATCTTTGTCCTTAAAATCACAGTATGTGACACCAGAGGCGAGAACACCACCTTTCAGGAAACGCCGGGAGAGGCCTGGAAAGTCCCGGGGCACGGGTGGGGCGAGGGGGTGCTCACTTAATGTTGTCGAGGCGACTGGAATCGGGCTTGAGCACGGAGGAGCTCCGGATCATCTTGTGCAGAGTCACCATGAGGAACACCAGGTTCACCTGGGGGCGGGACAAGGGGAGGGGCTGGGCCAGGGTCCCTCTGCCTCCTAGCGCCAGCTCCTGGCCAAGTCTCAGGCACGACCCCCCTTCTTCAGGGTCCCCTCTGCTGCTGTACCTGCCCCCAGGTGCCTGCCTACTGGTGTAACTGTTAATGTGGCTTCGGGGCCGGGGGGCAGGGCCCATGGCCTGACACAGAGCCGAGGCTCAAATCACAGCTCCTGGAAGGACGGACCTCAGTGCTGGAGCTCTACAGGCCCACTCTGCTCTCGTTTTCTTAGTTGGCTGCTCAGTTCTGATGCTTTTCAAGGGCTTGGGGAGAAGGAGGGCCTTGGGGTCAGAGCTAGGCTGGATGAAGGACAGAGACTCAGTACTGGGGGTACCGCCTTCCAACTTACCACGATAACAAAGGAGACAGGCCCAATGAAGCTCCAAATGAAATAATTGTCCACTCGGAGCCAGCAGCTGTGAAGGAAGCAGGGCCGGGGTATTGAGAGGTGGGGGGGGCGGGGGCGGGCTCTTCCCTCCCTCTGACTCCAGGAGCCCAGGGACTCTGCTGGCTGCGGCCTCGGGGATCAGGAGAGGGGAGGCCAGTGCCCTGAGGGTCCTGGCCCGAGGGATGCTGCTGAGCAGGGAGCCAGCAAGGGGGAGAGACTCGGGGGGCGAAGGGAGCACTCACGCCTTCTCGGTGCCGTAGCTGCGGTAGTCGATGGCGGCTGCGATGCCCACCACCAGGGCTGGGAAGCAGTACCCGCCCAGGTAGTAGTATTTGGTGCGGGAGTACTCGCTCTCAAACACCTCCACCAGCAGCAGATAGAGGTGCACGCCCTCCAGGCAGAGCCAGGAGAAGGCAGCCAGGAAGAAGTAGTGCAGCAAGCCAGCGAAGATGGGGCAGGCAATCTAGAGAGTGGGGAGCACCACGGGTGAGGGGCTGCCCCGGCCGGCCGGTGTTGTCTCTCCCCCCATCCTCTCCTGCCCTGGAGTCCTGCTCACCTCATACTGAGTCTTGTCTATCCCAACCAGGAAGAGCAGCTCGGCCAGGAAGAGGTTGATGCACAGGTTCTTGTGGATGGTGTTTCGGTCAGTCTGCAGTCCCCGCAGGAAGCAGAAAGTGGAGATGCAGATGGCCAGGCAGACCAGCGAGATGACGATGCCCACCCAGGTGATGACTGACAGCAGTAGCTCGTTGATGCGGCCCTGGTACTGCGGGAAGGAGCAGGGCGTGTACTTAGCGCCTCTGGTCTTGCACGTGGCCAGGGCTCAGCTTAGGTGCCAGCTACGGGCAAGGCCGTGGGCCACGAGCACCACTGGTGCAGCCCACCCGGCCTTCTGCCCCCCTGGCCAACTTGCCGGCCCCCACCCCTCTGCAGGCGGCACGCTCACTTCCTCATGCTCTGGAAGGCTCGTGGAGAGATGACAAAGGTGACACCAACGTGCTTCTCCAGAGTGCCTTGGGAGAAGGTGGGACCGTGACCAAAGAGAACCAGACGTGTGGCCTCATGCCCCGGGCAAGACTCAGGCCCCCCATGCCCACGAAGCTGGCCTTCCCCGGCACCGCCCATGCAGCACTTTCTATGATGCCATGCAAAGCCGGGCCAGAAAGTGGGCCCGCCCGGAGGAGCGGAGCACTGGCCAGCTTACGATCTCGCGGTGAGCCATGAGCACGGCAAAGTTGGTGAGGTGGCTGCAGGCACACGTGGTGTGGGTCTTGTTGGACTCCACCAGGCGGCAGCCCTGCGTCGACCAGTAGCCCAGCATGGAACGCTCCGAGTAGTTCCAGAAGGAGCAGTTGGCATTGAAGTGGTTCTTGGCCTGTTGTGTGGTGGTGACCGGGGGGTCAGATCCGGGGAGTCCCACTCCAGCCCGCACACCCGGCTATGGGGATAGTGACAAGCAGGAGACGAGTGCCTGGGGCTCTGGGCTCCAGGTGACAGTCTGAGACCTCTGGGGACAGAATGGCCCAAGCTGCTGAGGTGGGGGCTGGGGCCCCAGGGTGGGGTTGTAACTTGCTCTCGGGGTGGGTGAACACACAGTAGGGGGGGATGCACAGCCAGGGACAATGGAGGATGCTGGCACCCTCACGGAGAGAGGGGGCGCCTCCGCTCACCTCCAGGTGGGCCACAGTGAAGATGACAGGGTCCATGAGGAAAACTCGGCTGGACTCCTTGTTGATGGACGCTGCGATGACCTGGGAGTTCACCACCAGGGAGGCGCCCCCCAGGCCCCCCGCGCCCGCTTCACCTGCCAGCTTCACCGTGGCATTCTCGGTGGACAGGAAGAGGCCCAGGTTGTTGTAGAGGATGAAGACAACTTTGACCACTCCTGGGGAGAACAGGCACGGCAGGGTGTGTTGTCAGCCCCTGGCTGGTGTGCAGCTCCACCACGCTGGCCGCCAGGACCTCTGAAGCCAGGCAGGCTGCAGCCCAGGCAAGTGGGGCTCTGGGAGCCCTTCTGTGGGACCCCTGCTCAGTTATAGGCAGTTCTCAACGGCAGGGCAGTGGGCCGGGACACACAGGCTGGGTCCCCGGCCCACCTCTCACTGTGTAACGTTGAGCAAATCCCTGACCTCTCTGGACCTTCATCTCAAATGGCGCAAGCCTCCCTGAACTGCCACTGCACAGGAGTGAGCCCTACTAACTGCAAAGTGTGCTCGGCTCTGTGGGGCTTCGGGGGGGGGGTCTCCACGAATCCCCTGAAATGTTAACACTAGCTTGAATGAAGGACACCTCTGTGTGGCCACGGGTCCCAACCTCCTTCCGGATTCTTCAGTCCAATAAAAGCTGAGAACCGCCGTCCTCTGCGAGAGGAGCAGGGGTGCCCGCACGGGGCTCAGGCACTGACCGTTGCGGCTGTTCTGCTTGATGGTGTTGGCGGACAGCTGGATGGAGTTCTCGCTCGGGTACTCCTGGGGGAACACCAGCTCTTGCACTTGACCCTCTGTGTTCAGGACTGTGACCTCGAGGACTGTGGGGACAGGGGACGGCAGGGCACACAAGGTTGGGGGTCTGTGCACAGTCCAGAGGCCCGGGCTGTGGCAAGAGGCCCGAGGTCGAGGGCCAGGGTATCCCCCACGGTCTCCGGGCCGAGGGGGCCCCCACCGTTCAAGATTTGCGCCCAAACTTGCCCTAGCGCGATTGCAGCACTCACCCACGTTCTGCTTGGCGGCCAGGAAGCGGGCAGGCTCCCTGACATTGTCGGCCAGCAGGAAGGCACCCTCCTCTAGGACGTCCAGGAGCATGGTGGCCGTGTGCACCTGCTCGGTGGCATTCATGTCCTTCCAGGACTCAAGAGCCTCTGGCCGCAGCAGGTTGTCCACCGTCTCCACCACGGCCTGCAACGGTGCGGGGGCAGCTCCGTGATTCCCCCTACATCCTCCAGTTCCCTGGGCTGGGCTCTGTGCCCTTTTCTCCGAAACTCCATCCCCAGCGCCACCTGGGGCCTGCCCAGGAGCGACAAGGGCTGCCCCACCCCCTCGGCCAGCAGGAGCCCTTGAGCCTCACCTTGATATAGTCCTTACAGGTTCTCTCTCGCTTGTGCATCTGGGGAAAGAGATGGAGGTGCTCTCAGGGCTGGTCTCCCAGCCCCACTCCTCTAACCCCGACACTCATGTCTGGGCCCCAGGGAGCTTGCTCTTCTGCCTCTGCTACTGACCTGGGGCTAAGCGAGAACCATTCCTAAGGGAGCCCACACCCCCAGGACCATCCAGGGCAGTTCAGGAGGGAGCCCCAGTAGACCTGGGGTCTGTCCTTCCTTCTCCCGTCACCATGGGTGGCAGCCCAGCTCCACGGTAACAGGCCAGCTATCTCCTAAGTTCCCAGGGCAGTGCCCCCTGCCCTGCTGGCCCTGCTGCCAGGCTCTACCTTGTTGTAGTTCTTGCCAGCTGACTCGCGCTCGATGGGCCGCAGGGCCTGCAGCTGGGCATCCAGGATGTCCAGCAGCTGCTCCATCAACTTCACAGAGGAGGACACATCACCCGCATAGATGGAGCCCCGGGTGTGGCGGGCCAGCTCGCTGGCAATGTTGGCTGCGTTCTCCCCGCTCTTGATCTGTGTGAGGCGGGAGTGGGATGCCCCGGCTCTGTCAGGGACCGTTTTGCTTCCCTCTTCACGCGCCCAGCCTGCTCAGCCCCTCTCATCCCTCTCTCTGCTGCCCCTTCTCCCTGTCTGCCTTCTCCCTCCCCATCTATCTCTGCTCCCTCTGCAGGCCAGGGAGTGGACCCCTGCTTGTCTCCCCAGTTGTTCCATTGCCCCCACTGTGCCCTGTGCCCGGGCACCCAGGGCCTGCTGTGTGAGCACGTGCGCCTGACTGGGAGGGGCAGCTTCTGCTGGTACCTTCTGGGCCACCTGGTTGACCCAGGGGGAGGTGCAGTTGCTGAGGTCAGGGCCCCGGGGGTTCCAGAGCCCCAGGGCTGGTAGACACTGGAAGGAGGCAATTCCTGTAGGGACAGACACACAGGAACAGAGAAGGGAGCCACAGGGAAGGAGAGAAGGATGGGCCAAAGCAGGGAGAAAGGAGATGACAGAGAGAGGGGGACGAGTGGGTGAGGAGAGAGGTGAGGGGAACACGGAAGACCAGACATGAAGCAGGCCGGACAGTCAAGAGAGGTGTCACTCTGAGGTGACATAAGCCACTCCTTCTTCCCCTAAACCCTCCCTCTGGGCTCCTCTTCCGTCTTTGCCTACCACAGTTGGAACCTTCTAGCAAAGCTCGCCTTGGAAGCCCCCCCCCCCACGAAGCCTCTTCTGACCCTCCCCTTGGGATCCCTAGAGCATGCGGTCTGGCTCCACCCTCTCTGGGCACTTCAGCTGCTGTGTCCTGTCACCAGCTGCTCCCGGGCCTCTTCCATTTCAGTCTGAAGCCAGGACTCAAGTTACCTCCCGTGGGCTCCCCGCAGGGTCCACCCAGCGCTTTGCACGTGGCGGGTGCTTAGTATCGCAGGAGGGGACGGGGGACGAGGCATGGGGCACTAACTGAGCTGCTGCTGTGTCCTGGGAGCTCTGCTGGGCTCTGGGGACACAGCTGCAGACATCAGGCGTGACCCCTGCATGAAACCCACACTCTGCCAGGGGAGATGGACAGGTAAGTGCATCTACGTTGAGCTGAGTTAAGGGCATGTCCCCCGTCCCTTCCCTGGCCAGACCCAGCAGTGGCCACTGCCCAAGCCAGCTGCAGCGGAGGTAACCTCGGCTCTGCACTCACCTCGAGTCCCCTTGGGGCAGGGCCTCTCCACCAGCATGCCCTGCTGGGTGGCCGGCCACTGGACCCGCCGCACCTCTCGAGGTTCGCAGAAGAGTTCCGGGGACACGTGCAGATTGGGGGCGGGGGGCCGCCGGGTGCTGGGGGCGGGGGCAGTGGCTGGAGGTAGGTCAGGTCCCAGCTGGTTGACGGCACCCACGGGGTGCGTGGTGAGGGGTGCCCGGCGGAGTGGGGTGGTGGCCGCAGGCGAGGCTGTGCTGGTCAGGGGTGTGGGCCGGGCCGTGGTGGTCGTGCTGAGGGGTGGCGAAGTGGCTGGGCCTGGAAGGGAGAGGGGATATGAGATGGGGTTACCCCCACGCTTCAGGCCTACTGAAAGATATCCTGGTCCCCACTAGGTCTGGGAGAGCTCCCCTGGCCCCTGTCTGCCCACAGAGGTCCCTCGTATCCCTGGGACCATCTGAAGCATTGGAAGGTGGCAAAAATTCACTCATTTGTACTTTGAAGTCTGAGAGAGCAACCACAGAAGACGGGCCAGGAAGGAGGTGTCTGGAGGCTGTTGTACACAGCCACCTCCCATCCTCATTCTACTCTTACTCTGGGCTCTCTGACCTGGCCACGTCCCTTCCCTCTGGGGGCCTCAGCTCCTCCTTTTGGATTAGATGGGACTCCCTGGAGCCGTGGGGCTGCTCAGAGCTGGTTTGGGGCAGCTGAGGGGGCGGAATGAGACTGTGGAGGGGCCCCGAATCCCGGCCAACATCGGCGGCTCGGCTTTGCTGTTTTACTGATACTGGGCTTCCACCCAAGATTTTGGTTGAAGAGGTTCCAGGGCTCGAAATGCACAGGCCTCTAGGAGACATAGCACAGCTTGGTTAGGAGCCCAGAGTCCTTGGTCCAGATCCTCAAAGGAGCAAGCTAATCCCATACTCACCCAGTGCTTGGGTTTCCTCATCTGTAAAACGGGGCAATGATAAGCCCCGTCTCCTAGGCTGCGAGGGTCAGAGGAGTTAATTGCGTGCTTAGAACAGCCTCTGTCACCTTGCCATGTCACACTGTCATTGCCTCCAGGGCTCCCCCGAACCCACCTCCAGGCCCCCTAAGATGTCCCAGAGTGCACCCCCCGACCCTGGGACCTAGGAGGCGTTTGGGAGCGAACTTGAGCTGTCCTCACCAGCACTGGGGTCGGGTGGCCCGAACTCCAGGCTATAGCGCACCACGAAATAGTTGTTCCAGACATACAGCTGGTTGTCACGAGGGTTATAGTCAACGGAAGAGACGAACTGGTAGGGGTTGGGGAAGGCCAGGCTGACGGGCTCCTCGCGGTTGGCGTTGGTGTTGAAGGCGTAGTCCACGCGGTTGCCGGCCGCCTCGCTGTCATCATCCACGTACACGGAACGCAGCACGTAGAGGACGCCGCACACCATGAAGGCGTTGGACGCCGAGCGCTTGTCGTAGCCGGTCTCCCACGTGCCCTCGAAGCGCAGCGTGTAGGGGTTGAGCTGGCTCACCACCAGCCGCCCGTTGTTGCCCTCGGTGGCGTAGATGACCCACAGCCCGTTCTCGTCCACGGCCAGGTCGATGTCGGTCTTGCCCCCCCAGCGGTAGGGCGAGGTATCGTGGTAATTGGCCGTGTTGATGACCGTCTCCCCGCTCTTGATGCGCGTGCGCAGGTCGTACTTGACGATGTTGCGCGTGCGCTCCTTGTTGTAGAAGACGGCGCCGTCATAGACCACGAAGCCAGTGCCATCCACACGGTTGGGCAGGCGGTAGGTGGTGGTGTGGCGCGCCGCCACGTAGTCCTCCCACGAGGCGTACTCGGTCAGCGTGTCCGTGCGGTAGGGGATCCAGGGCATGACGTAGATGCGGTCACCCGCCTGCAGTGGGTCCTTGCACCATGCGCCAGACTGGTGCTCCGACTCGTGGGTCGAGGTGGGGTCCAGCACCTTCTGCAGAGTCCCTGGGCACACGAAGACTGGGCCAGGTGGGTGGGCGGGGAGGACACGGGGAGAGGAGCAGGGGCAAAGGAGGGGGAGAGAGAGAGGCAAGTTGGTCACGCGGCCAGGGGGGTGCCAGGCTGTCCCCTCCTGCTGCTGCAGTCACGGTTGCTTGGTAGGGCTGGTGATGGGAAGGGGGTTTCCGGGCTGGGACCCCTGCCCCGCCCAGCTGCCCCTCTCCCTGGAGATGTCAACCCTGGAGGCCATTAAGAGCAGGGTTAGTGGTGGGAGGTAGTGCCCCTCTTTCCTTCCCTGGCTGCTAGAGACCCCACAGGCTGGGGATAAGGGGTTTGGCAAGAGGCATCCCAGAGACGATCTCGTGTGCCTTAAGCAGGAGTGGAAAGATTTCCTCACTGCAGCCACTGGTGGCTTTGAGGTTCCAGGGACTCAGGGCCCTGCCCCTTCGCCATCATCTGCGCCCCTATGGAAGAGCTAGGGGTCAAGGGTCCCATCCTTCACCAACCACACCAGGACACAGATTTTTTTTTTAACTCCATTTTCTTCCTCCTGCAAAAACTGCAAGGTAGAGTGATGTTTCCGTACCCACTGTGGGTGGGTGTCAGGAGCGCACTTCTATTCCAGGGTGGGAGAGGCACCCGAGGTTCCTGATGCAGCCTGTGGCAGCCCCCACCCCCAGTACCCATGAAATCAGTAGCTGAGGAAGGGTATTCGGAAAAGTCCAGCCCCTCCTGAGGGTGCCCAGCCCTGCCCCCAGCCGGCAGGGTCTCTCATGGGGGTTTTTCAGCAGCAGACACTGACACTGGTGCACAGGGGTGAGGGGGAGAACTTGGGGAGGGAGAGGACTCCCGGGAGAGTTGGGTGGGGGGGAGGAGAGCTGTGTGGAGGGAAGAGAGACAAGGTGGTGGTGGTGGGGCTCGGCGAGGTCCTGGCTCCAAGGGAGGCACACTGGAGAGCACCTGGGAAGAAAGGGTTAGTGCTGGCGAGGAGAGAGGGGGGTGAGCAGAGAATTCACTCCAAGGCCCAGGCCCGACTGAGGGTCCCTTGGGGGGGCAGTCCCAGGTCCAGCTCAGAAGGGGCAAGGGAGGGAACCAGGTGCTAGGATAAAGACCCAGCCCGCCCCCAGCAGGCCCCGCCCCCCCACCTCCCCTGCCCTGACCCCGATTTACCTGCAACCATCCCCGGCTCGGGAGGAGGGACCAAGGCAGCGCTGATGTCAGAAAGGTGGGGGGCCCCGCCCCACCCCCCCATTCCCTGAAAAGGAGGAAAACCTCAACTGCATCTCGTTGGCCACCAATAGCCTGCCCACCCTTGCCCCGTCACATCCCAGCGCCGCCTGCTCCTAGCCTCCCCTTACTGACCCGGTGGGGTGTCTGGACTTTCACAGTGTGGCCAGGCTCCCCTCCTCCTCCTGTAGAGGTGATGTCCCTCCATCCAGGATGGCTGGGGGCCTCCCTCTCACCTCCCTGCTAGCAGAACCCACGGACAGGCCAGGGTGAGAGTTTGTAGTGAATTCTCTGCTCCTGCTTGGTCTGTCACCGAAGCAGCTGGCCCCGAGGGGACAGGGAGGGCTGGGACTTGGTGCCGGCGTGGGGGGTGGGGGCTTGGACACTTCTCATTCCCCCACTTCCAGCCTCATTCTTCAGGAGGCTCAGGTGGGCGGGTGCGGAGATCCAGTCCTCCCTTCACAGCAGCAGGGGGACATTTTGACCCAAGGGTCTCCAGGCACAAGGCAGCCAGGAGCATGCCCTGTTTTAGGAGGGGGAGGGGAGCTTGGGGCTCCACCATCTCCCTGTCCCCAGTGCCCTGAGGGGTTGGCCTGCACCTTCTGTTCAGCACACTGGCCTCTGCCCTTTTCCCCTGTCCCTGGGTCTCCCCTCTCCCCAAGCTAGGTCCCCCGCCAGCTTTGTGACGACTGAGCAGATGTGCTTGTGTGTGTGGGGGGGTGGGCAGTGGGAGGTCTCAGAGCCTAGCCTGGTCGGCAGGGCATGGCGGAGGAAAACGTGGTTAGAGGTTACCCTGGGGAAGGGGGAGAAGATGAGGAAGGGTCTGCCTGGGGCCTTTGCCAGCAAGGACCCCCTCCCCAGCACCAAGCTCCCAATACCTCCTCTGCCCTCCAGCCTCCTCCCACCCGCCCTTTGAAGAGAAAAGATCCCAGGCTGCCGTATCCAAACCACCACCGGGCCTGCAAGAAGAGTGTCTGGTGCTGGGTGGGAGAGAGACTCCAGGAGAAAGAGAGGGAGAGAGTGGAGGGGTGCAGTGAGGGGCAGCGCGGTGGGCTGGTTGCCCAGGCCTCTGTGAGATGGGGGAAGGGACAAGGGGGAGGGGAGCAGCTCGGAGGGACTCCGCCCCACCTCCCTCAAAGGGGATGCTCCACCGACCACCGTAATTTCAAGGCAGAAGTGATCCTGAAAGGTCATCCCTTCCATCCACGGCCCCTGCTGCCTGCCTCGGAGCTGCAGATTTCCCAAAACTTTCAGGGGAGGAAGCGACCATCCCCAAGAGCCCAGGCCTGCAGCTGCAGCCCTGCCCGACTCCACTGACGGACAGCTCTGCCCCCTACGGAGTTCTACCCAGCCCCCGCTGGAGGTTTCACCCGCAAGAAATTATGGTGCTCGTGGAAGTCCCCGACCTGGCCTATACCTCCCCCGCCCCCCTCTCCCTGGTCCTCTAACCACAACAGCCCAGAAGAAACCCTGACTGCAGCTTCGCAAGTATTTCAGAACCAGAGAAAATGCTCCCCCGCCCCTCACTCCCCCAACCTTGAGGCCCGCCCCCACCCCCTCGTCCCGATTTGGCAGGCTGCCCTCCCCGGGCTGGGGACAGCTTATACCCCTCCCCAGGGCTGGGCCCCCCGCTGGTGGAGGACAGGGGTTGGGACTGGGGGAAACTGGTACTCCATGCTCCAAAACAGCTCTGGGCCTTGGAAACGCCAAACCAGAAGGAACTGAAGCCGCCAGGAGCCAGAGAGAGAGAGAGAGAGAGAGAGAGAGAGAGAGAAAGAGAGAGGAGGAAACTGCTCCCCAAAAGGAAAACAAAGGTGTCCCCTCCACCCTGCCTCCCCGAACCCCGACACATGTTACAAAAGCGGGGGGCAGGAGGAAGAGAGGAGAGAGACGGCTCACCCGGTGCCCTTCACCCCTGGTCAGGAGCCAGGGAAGGGGGTCCCTCCCTCCCCACCCACCCTGGATGCTTACACACTTCTCCTGAAGGAGGCAAAAGAAGTATGAGAGAAGGCCAGGTCCCCCCCGGCCCCGCAAGGGCCAGGGACTAGGAAGGTGGGCCGGGGGGTGGGGAGGCTTGGGGGGAGAGAGAGAGAGAGAGAGAGGGAGGGAGAGAGAGAGAGAGAGAGAGGGGCAGAGAGAGAGACGGAAGATCCTGCCCGGGCTCAGAGAGGAGCTTCCTCAGGTGTCTGGAGGGTGGAGTCACCCGGCTGCACCAGGGCTTGCCCCACCAGGGGGACACTGGGGTGGGGAATAGCGACTGGACCAAGTTTGGGGTGGGGGGAGAAGAAGGGGCCGGAGGGGAGGGTGGGTCACATAAGTATGGTGCAGGTAAAACAAAGTCTGAGTTAGGGGTTAGCATTGGTAACAGTGCGTTTACCTTTCTGCTCCACTTCTACTTTAAGCATCGGAAGAGAGAGAGAAAACAAATTGAAAAAAAAAATGTGCAAGAAAAAAAGAGAAAAAAAAAAGATTAAATTGCTTTCGTTTCTTTTCTGGCAACACGCCCCCTTTTCCTTTCTTTCCTCACTCCTGGTTCCCCAACCCCGAAGGTAGCATCAGCCCCCGCCCCCAAGTCCTTTCCTTCAGGGAGGGTGTCAGGGAGACAGTCACAGGGAGGGGAGACACATGGGAGGACAGAGACCAAGAGAGACGAGGGGTGGGGGGGGAGGGGGGTGTACAGGCAGGCATGGGGGCAGAGCCCTCAGATGGGAAGGGGCACCCTCAGTGCAGTGGGGACTGGGGAGGGGAGCCCCAGCTGGGAGGCGGCTCCGCTTAGGGGGGCACCAGGCAGGGATGGTGGGGAGGGTGAAGGAATCACTTAGATCCCCTTCAGCCTGGCCTGCTGCCCTCCTGCTAGAACCAGGGGCCCAGGGGAGGGGGTTCAGTGCCTCCTGGGGCCTGGTAGCCTCACGAGAGAGAACACATTGGACTCCTTCCCCTTCTGTGCTGGCCTTGCAAGACTCCAGCTGAGTTTCCCCAAACTCTCAGAACCCCAAACAAGCCAACACACAGAGAGGGTGGCAGCATCAGACACAGAATGACGGAGAGGCAGACAGGCAGAGCCCCCTGGGCCTCAAAGAGCCCGGTGGGGGAGACAGAGGCAGAGAGGGAAGAGGCTGGGGTGGGGGGGACATCACAGATGGGGCAGGACAGCAGGTGGGGCACAGACACGCTCCCACACTCCCCCGGGGCAAGCCCGAGCCTCAGTTTCTCTGCCCAGCTCCCCCCTGGGGTCCCAGGAGCCGGGAGCTCCCCAGCCCGCTGTTGGGATGGGCGGGCGGCACCTGGGGGAGGAAGGGGGCATGGTTAGACTGTGCTCTGCTGCAAGGCAAATCCACTGTTAGTCGGGCCTGTCCGGTATGTGTGTGTGGCAGGGAGCCCTGCATACCCACCGCTCCCTTCCCACGGTAGCCCCTGCACCCACCCCTGACCAGCACTGGGGTCACCCCAGCCTCTGAAGCCCAGGGCAACATGGCTGCCCAGGGCACGCCCCCTCCAGGCTCTGTGTCCCTGACCCCTTAGGAACCTCTGACCAGGGCCTCGCTCTCCTGCCACCTCTCTGGTGGAGCAGTGTTCGGCTCCCTTCCCAGCGCCTCATCCAGGGCCTGGTACGCAGGAGGTGCTCAGAGAAACTCTGGGGGATAAGTGAGTGCCCGGCTTCCCTGTTCTGCGGCGTGGCTTCCATCACCCTCGTAACACCAGCCCTCTTCTTCTGGGACCGGGAGTTAGCTCAGCCCCCCCAAGACACATCCTTCATGTCTGTGACTACGAATGCATGTATGCGTGTATGCGTGCCCCTGCCTCTCCCAGGGCTCAGGCTAGCTCTCTCCCATCAGACTGGGGGCTGCCCATCCCCTGAGCCCTCCTGCTCTCTGAGGGTCACGCCCTCCCACCCACACTTGGAGTTTGGCTCCAGGAGGTCTCTAAGCCCCTCTCCTCCCCACACCCTCTAACTTTTTTCCTGCTCCTTTCCCTGCACGGTATCCACTTTGGATGACACTTGGATCAGGGGATTTCTTTTTTTCCTGCCCTTTATCTTACCTGCTTCAGGAGAAATTGGGTTTGTCATCTGTTGTTAGTTTTATTTTTGATTACCGATAGCAATTATAATAATTGGTAAAACTCATGATGAGGGAGTCACAAGAAAAGCAACAACTACCAAGTGCCCGGCGCTTACTCTGTGCCAGGAACCGTGCTAAGCACCTCTCGGGCAGCCTTTCGAGAACCCTGTCTATAGAGGGGGAAAGGGGACCTGTGAAGTGGAGCAGCACAGCTGAGGCTACCTGGCTATCAAAAGCAGGCACCGTTTCCCTCACACCTACGGCTGACGGTGCACAAGGAGCTTTGACCCACGTTCTCTGTACTCCGGGCAACACCTCAGGGAAGGTGTTTGATTCCCTTCCCACCATTAAAGAGGAAGGTGTAGGTTCAGCTGGATCGAAAGGGCACCCAAAGCATGACTGAGCACATCCTGAACCAGGCTTGGGCCTGGGCGCTGGGGGGGTGAAGATGAGGCCTCTGCCCTGCAGGAGTTTACATCCAGCACTCTGCCACCAGGAGCAGCCTCTGCGGCCAGCCCTGGGTTAGCCGCTTCGCACACGTGATCTCCTGGACTTTCGCCTCCTTCTGCAGCGGCCCAGAGAAATTACGTCATTGGCTCAAGTTTCAGAGCCAGAAAACCCAAGGGCCGGGGCTGAGCCTCGAGCCCAGCCCGATTTCCCCACTGTGCTACGCTCCCCAACTCCTGCCCCCCTTCCCTGCTGCCCCAGCCATGGGGCTGGGCGGTGTCCCCAGTGCTGTGGGGAGGCTTCAAGGATCAGATGGGCGTCCCTCTCAGGCAGTGGCTGGAGGCCTTGGTCGCTGAAAGGAAAGGGTGAGGAGTAAAAGAAGAAGGTTATGGAAGCACATAAGCCGTCCCGTCTCCCCCAGCACGTCTGCAGTCACCTGCGAGGAGAAATCAAAGGTTGGGGAGAGGGGGGAAGGCTGGGGTGGGAGGGGAGAGGAGGGAGAGTCACAGGGCCTCCTGCGCCCCCACCCCTACCCCCTCACACTCAGACACCCTGGTGGCCCTGCCTCCTCCCGCCTCTGCCCGGAGGCCCTACCTCCAGGTTGCCTACATGAAGCTGGGGGTGCAGGGGAGGGGATGGATGATGGGGGAAAGGGAGGGAAGAGTAAGGGCTGGAAAGAAGGGCCACGTTAAGGGTGGGGTGCTGAGGAGGAGAGACCCTGTCATTGTTTGCTCCCCTTGGCCAGGTGCAAGAATGGCAGGCCCCTGGCTCCCCAGATCACCTTTCTCAGGCTTCCTGGTGCCACCCTCAGTCCAACATGGTGGCACTTCCTTTGCAGACAGGAAGTACAACTGTGGTAACGGGCAAACAAACCAAGAGTTAGGAATCTGTGGAAGATGCCCCTAGCCCTTCACACCTGATCTGCCACCAGGCCTCAGAGGGTGGTCTGCCTCTGTATGAGTCCAGCTTCCAGGACTGGGAAGGGGCAGGACTGGGGGCACGTGAGGGGTGAGGGGGACAAGAGAAAGGAAAGGGAACTCAGAGAAAGGGGGGTGAGTGAGAGGGAAGAGCAGGTGTGTAAGAGGGCGTCACGAAGGGAAGGGGTGAGAGAAGAGCAGGGAGGCAGAGGAATTAGAGGGCAGCGAGGTCAAGGTCCAGGGAGAGGAGAGGAGAGATATAAGTGTGCCAAGTGGAGTACGTGGGTGTGGCCTTGGAGTGTATAAATAAGCCCAAGGGCATGTGAAGAAGCAGGGTGAGCAGGCCAGAGTAACAAGAGGTGGAGAAGGTGCCCAGTGGATGGGGACAGAGTCTGTGAGGGTGGGGGTGTGGGTGGGGCAGACACCAGTGTGGACAAGGGTGTCTGGGTGAAGAGAATGTGTGAGGGAGGGAGCAGGCCCAGCTGTCCCCCGTGTGCCTGGCCCCGACTGGGCCCTGTGTGTGTGTGTGTGTGTGTGTGTGTGTGTGTGCGCGCTCAAGGTGTCTCCTCCTCACTCGCTTCTGGAAGGGGGAAGGGCCCGCATCCGCATGAGGAACAAGATGACTCACTGTAGGGGACACAGTCGTACTGCACCTCCAGGTACTTGTAGGTCCCGGGACAGGGATCGGGAAAGGCGTCGGAGCCGGCGACCACCACGCACTGGGTGCGGTTGTTACACCTGTGGAGGAGAGACGGGGAACTGGCAAAAGACAGGCCTGGAACTGGGGGTGGGGGTGGGGCAGGGTCAGGAGAGGAATGGACAACCCCAGATTGGGAAGGAACTGTGGAGACCACGCCAGGGACCTTGTGTGGGCATTGTTTTCTGTTTCCTGCCTGCTCTCTCCTACCAGATAGGATTCTTCTATTTCTAAGCCCTGGCATGGCATGAAGCTTAGGGCTGGGCCAGAGGGGTGGCCCCATAAACTGCTTCCCCAGCCACACTTCATCACTTTCATCCTGAGTGTCACCAGTGCCATTATGTCCTTTTTTTTTCTTTTTCTTCCTATATTGACCATAAAGCCCCCACTTTGTTCACAGAAGAGTAAGATGTGAAGCCATACACGCAAGGTGGTGTCTTTGCAAAGATGCTATGAATGAAATGCTCACAGTGTTTGCCTGTGTCCACCTCAGACCATGTCTTGACATGTCCTACCCTTTGGACAGCGCTGCTGTGAGGCTCTGCAGTCAGGACAGGGACAGAGTCTTCACCTCATGCTGAAGCCATCCTTGGTTCCCCATGGGGAACACCCCCGAGTCCCTGTCAACTTCTCAGGAGGCTGGCTACCATGTAACAGGAGGCCTAGTTAATGACAACAAAAGATGTTTCTTGCTGTCTGTTCCCACGGTCAAGGTCTCCGTTTCCCTGGAGCAGGCCAAGTCTCGGCTGGGCAGAATGGTGACTTGACTGTGGGTGTGTTCAAGTGGTTTGGGGGAGCTTCCTGACAGGTACAGGGCAGAGGGGGCTCCTGTGTCTTCCCTTCAATCCTGCCCTTAACCAATGAGTGCTTAACTGCTTATACCCACCCACCTCAACCCCCTTCTTTAAAAATACAACACTGACCTCATAAGGTTAAACAGAGACTTAGTTACCTATGACCCAGAGAACTAGTTATATTCCCCAAAGTGCTTTCACCTGCTGTAACACTGCAGGTGTATTCCTGTACGAATTCTTGTATACGAATGTTCATAGCAGCATCACTTACACAATCACCAAAAGGTGGAGACAACCCATCGACAAATGAGGGGATAAACAAAACACGGTACATCCATACGATAGAATATTATTCAGCCGTAAAAAGGAAGGAAGCTCTAATACACACTACAGCGTGGACGAGCCCTGAACACATCACGCTCAGTGAAAGCAGCCAGCCACACAAGCCCCGTGTTTTACGGTTCTATTTATATGAAATGTCCAAAACAGGCAAATTCAGAGACGGAAAGTAGATTAGGGTTGCCAGGAACTCGGGGGAGGGCGGGGAACGGGGAGTGACTGCTAAGGGCGACGGAGTTTCCTTTTGAGGTGATGAAAATGTTCTGGAACTAGACGGAGGCAGAGGTTGCACAATATTGTGAATGTCATTAACGCCACTGAATTGTTCACTTTAAAATGGTGAATTTTATCTTACGTGGATTTCACCTCCGTTAAAGATGAAACCAAAAAGAAAAACACAAAAACGCTGGCTTTCCAGCGGGAGACTGCATGTCCCAGCCTCCCGTGCAGCTGGGAGGAAGTGCCCAGGAAGTGCCCGTAACTGAGTTCTGGCCCAGGAGGTGGGAGTGGGGGTGGGGTGGGTTGCAGCGCTGAGACAGAGAGAAGCGGGTGCTGAGGGCCTTTCCAGTTCTGATCTTGTTCAGGTCACTGTGTTTATCCTGGGGGGGTCTCCGTCAGAGTAGTGGAGCTGGACCCTAACTAATATGAAGAGCCTCCAGGTGTGGCCTCATCAGAATCCCTCAGCCCCCTTGACCACCCTGCTCAGTGTCACCCCTCTAGGACTGAGACCCCACGAGCGTCGGAACTGGGTCAGTCGCTGTGCTAGGTACTTGGGCACATGGCGGAGAACATCACCGGACCCTGAGGCCGTTGCTGAGTGAGGTGGGCAGGGAGAATTTGGAGGCAGGAGGTAGGAGGAGAGAGAGGCTGGACTGGGACTGTCCATGCAGGGGTGTCAGGAGACGGGAAGCGGGGAAGAGGGACAAGATTGCTGGAGGGGAATGGATGTTTGATTATTTCCTTTTTTTGCCGCTCTGTGCAGCTTGTGGGATCTTAGTTTCCCGACCAGGGATTGAACCCAGACCCTCGGCAGTGAGACAGCATAGTCCTAACCCCTGGATCGCCAGAGAATTCCCGATGTTCGCGAGAGAAACAGTGGGAGGGAGGGGATGAAGCGGTTCTGGCCCCGCCCACCCACCTGATCACGCCTGTCTCCTGCCCAAAACTCTCAGGAGGCTTTCAGTGACCCCACCCAGTGACATCCTCTAGCATCCCCAAGGAGCTGTAGAGCTGGCCCCAGGCCTCCTTCCCTTTTCCAGTTTTATGCTCAGGATCCTGGAGTGAACCCTGCATTCTCTCAGGCGTTTGGCAAAAATTCAGTGAGCGCCTGTGGTGTATCTGGCTGTGGATACAGCGGTGACAGACAAAACTCCCTTTCCCCGTGGGGCTGACAGCCTAGTGAGGGAAGACATAAAAAAGACACGATAAAGAGGCGAAACAGCCAATGGGACTGTGGATGGAAGTCAGGACTAGGAGAGAGAGAACGCAGGGAAGGGGCTGGGAAGTGGCAGGGGCGGGGCCGGGTTGCTGTGATTTTAGAGGGTGGTCAGGCAGGCCTCGCTGAGAGGTTAGTTAGGTAAAAACAAAAAATCCCTGGGACTCCCCCGGTGGCGTAGTGGTTGAGAGTCCGCCTGCCGGTGCTGGGGACGCGGGTTCGGGCCCCAGTCCGGGAAGATCCCACATGCCGCGGAGCGGCTGGGCCCGTGAGCCATGGCCACTGAGCCTGCGCGTGCGGAGCCTGTGCTCCGCAACGGGAGAGGCCACGACAGAGGCCCGCGTACCGCAAAAAATAAAAAATAAAAAAAATAAAAAATCCCTGAGTAAGGAGAGGGAGGGGCCATGCGGGTGTTGGGGAACAGCATTCCTGGCAGGGGGAACAGCCAGTGCAAAGGCCCTGAGGGAGCCCTTAGTGGAAGATGCCTGATGGGTGTAAGGAGTGGGCCAGGTAACTGAAGCCCAGCGAGTGAGGAGGTGCGTGGAGGAGGTGAGGGCCGGGAGAGGACAGGGCAGAACGTGTAGGGCCTTGGGGGCCTCAGGGGAGAACTTAGGCTTTTGCTCTGAGTGAGGTTGGAGCCAAGGAGAGCTGTGACCTGAGGAGGGACAGGACCTGACTCAGGTGCTCACAAGCACTCTCTGGCTGCTATGGGGGGGAACAGACTATAGCAGGCAAGGAGAGGGGGCAGAAGATACTGTAGCAGTCCCAGGAGGCTTGGTGGTGGAAGTGGCGGTCACATCAGGGTATAATTTGAAGGAAGAGCTGACCAGCTCTAGGTGGTGCGGGTGTGAGTGTGAAAGAGCCTTCTGCAGCTTTGCACACATGCACCCCACACTCACACACTTACAGACATAAACAGCCTTCACACTCCCTCCCTCACATTCTCACACACGTTCTCTCTGACATTCACAAGCACATACACTTCTGCCATCTGTGTTCAACTATCACCTCCTCAGGGAAGCCTGACCGGACCTCTGGGCTGTCTGTTAGCTCCCGTGACATCTCACTCTGTCCCGCCATGGCTTTTACTCCGCAAGCCCCCACCAATCTCAGGAAGAGCTTCTGGAGGCAACGGGCTTGTGGCAGAGGGTACAGGTTGGGGAGGTGACAGGCTGGCAGGGCATGGGCTGGGTCTTATTTGCTGTTTGCATGGGACCCGGCCCCTAGTAATTGCTCAGGAAACATGGGTCGAATGCATAAAAGGAAGACTAAAGGTGAACGGGATGTGCTGGCCAGGGGCGCATGGAGGACAGGCACCTTATTGACCCCAGGGACTGCTGCCACCCCATCTCCCAGGAGCCCCGCAGGGTGGGGCCCCTCACCTCTGGGACATGATCTTGAAGGCGTCTGGCAGATAGCACTGCACGTTCTCCATCTGGAAAGGGTCAGCGTCGCAGATCTTGTCATCTGTGCGCCCGTAGTTGGCGTTCTCCACCATGATGACGTCGCTGCCTGGGCACCGCAGCTCTATGGGGTAGCCTTCGCATGCCAGCTCACGGCGCATCAGCCCGAACGGGAGCCCGGCCCGGCTCAGGCCTGCAGGGAGGAGGGGGAGAGAGTCACACCCGGGCCCAGGAAGGGAGGGAAGACCCCCGCTGAAGAGGCGCCACCTCCAGCTTCACTGTATTGGGCTGCGGACCGTATGAACGTCAGTTTACTCATCTGTAAAATGGGCTTCTCAGTGTGCCCACCTGTGCAGTAAGGCCATGAACCTGGCCCAAGGAGAGTCTGGCCTTTGCCTCGGCTCCGGGGCGGTGCCCTCTACGCCCCTGAAGTGTCCTGCTTGAGAAGAGTGTCTTTGTTTGCCTGGGGGCCTTGAGCCACGCCAGGCAGCCTGTGCTAACTGTTACGGGTTGAACTGGGTCTTCCCCCTCCCCAAATTCAAATGCTGAAATCAAGCCCTAACCCTCAGGACCTGAGAATGTGGTCGAATTTGGAGATGGCTTCTTCACAGAGGTAATCAGATTAAAATGAGGTCGTTAAGGTGGGCCATTAATAGGGCCCTATGGGGTCCTAATCCAATAGGAACGGTGTCCTTATAAAAAGAGGAAATTTGGACCTAGAGGCACACACAGAGTGAAGACGATGTGGAGACACGGGGAGAAGATGGCCATCTACAAACCAAGGAGAGGGGCCATGCGGGTGCTGGGGAACAGCATTCCAGGCAGGGGGAACAGCCAGTGCAAAGGCCCTGAGGGAGCCCTTAGTGGAAGATGCTTGATGGGCGTAAGGAGTGGGCCAGGTAACCGAAGCCCAGCGAGTGAGGGAACCGATCCTTCCCTTGTGACCTTCAGAAGGAACCAACCCTGCTGACGCCTTGATCTTGGATGTCTAGCCTCTAGAACTGGGAGGGACTACATCTCTATTGCTTAAGTCTCCCGGTCTGTGGTATTTTGTCACAGCAGCCCCAGCAAACTAGTACACTCACGATGTGGTTTCAGGTAGGCACTTTGGGTCACGCGGTATCAGCTGACCTCTGGAGGGGCTGGAGGCTGGGGTCAGCCATGTCTATGTGACTGAGCCCCGGTAAAGACTCTGGACACCAAGGCTCAGGGGAGCTTCCTGGGTTGTCTGGACAACATGCGTGCTGTCACTTATCGTTGTCAGGAGAGTTCCTGCTGCTTTTTTTTTCTTTTCTTTTTTTTTTTTTTTTTTTTTTTGCGGTACGCGGACCTCTCACTGTTGTGGCCTCTCCCGTTGCGGAGCACAGGCTCCGGACGCGCAGGCTCAGCGGCCATGGCTCACGGGCCCAGCCGCTCCGCGGCATGTGGGATCTTCCCGGACCGGGGCACGAACCCGCGTCCCCTGCATCGGCAGGCGGACTCCCAACCACTGCGCCACCAGGGAAGCCCTCCCTTGTCTGATTTTAATCTGTATCTGTTCATTGTAATAAACTATAACCACGAGTATAAGGGTGTTTCTGAATTCTGTGAATCGTTCAGGCAAATCATCAAAGCTGGGGGTGGTCTGGGGGACGCCCAAACTCGCAGTTAGTGTCAGAGGTAAGGGTGGCCTGGTGCACTTCCCTAACTTCACATCACCCCATGCAAGGTCCAGAGATGGTGCGGGAGGGAAGGCGCTCGTGTTCTGGAAGAAACCACAGAGTCTGGCTTTGCCACTTCCCAGCTGACAGACCAGGTGTGTCCTTTGGACCAGGGCTTCTCCTGGTGTGTCCCAGGAATCAGCAGCGTACCCATCATGTTCAGAATGTAGATTCTGGGCCCCCCGACCCAGGCCTGCTGAATCAGAATCTTGGGGATGAAACCAGGAGCCTTTGGATGGATACACCCACCAGTGGTTCTGATGCACACTACAGCCTGGACAGCCACTGCTGGAGCCTCACCAGGCCTCAGTTTCTGGATCTGTAAAATGGGCCACCACAGCCCAGGGCTGTACTGGGAGGATTCCGTGCTAGAAAATGTTCTTGAAGGAGGTGCTGTGCATGGTGCTGTGCTCCGGGAGGACGTCACAGGGAGGGGCCTCCTTGCTTTCACCTAGGAAACCTCCCAGGGTTGCCATGACAATGAAAGAACTTGCCATGGGCATGCCCTGCTCTCAGAGGGGTTGCATTGTCACACGTCAGTCTCCATCCCATGCCATTCGGAGACTGAGAGCTGGGACTCTGGAGCCAGATGGCCAGGGTTTGTTTGTTTGTTTATTTATTTGTATAAATTTATTTATTTATTTTTGGCTGCGTTGGGTCTTCGTGGCTGTGCGCGGGATTCCTCTAGTTGCGGTGAGTGGGGGCTACTCTTCGTTGGGGTGCGCAGGCTTCTCATTGTGGTGGCTTCTCTTGTTGTGGAGCACGGGCCCTAGGCACGCGGGCTTCAGTAGTTGTGGCACATGGGCTCAGTAGTTGTGGCACGCGGGCTCTAGAGCGCAGGCTCAGTAGTTGTGGTGCACGGGCTTTGTTGCTCTGCGGCATGTGGGATCTTCCCGGACCAGGGCTCGAACCTGTGTCCCCTGCCTTGGCAGGCGGATTCTTAACCACTGCGTCACCAGGGAAGTCCCTGGCTGGGGTTTAAATCCCAGCTTGGTCACTTCCTGGCTGGTGGCCTCGTCCAGTCACTGACCACCTCTGTCCCCCCTTTCTTTCCCTAAGGAGCTGATAACGCCTATCTCATAGATCCATGCAGAGGGTTGCAGTGCACACGGTACATAGTGAGATGGCAAGCCACTGATTACTATTATCATTCAGATGATCAAGGCAGCTAGTCTCTGTTGGACAGAGTGGGCTCAGTACCGTCCATGCCTGCTGGGGCAGCCACCTTCTTGGACACTGGTCCCAACCAAGCCTTGCAGGGTGTCAGAGAGAAGGGGGGATGCACAGAGTGGCCCTGGGCTCCAATGTGGGGACTGTCACTTGTAGATGAAGAGAAGGCACCAGTGCATGATGGCAGCAGGGCCAAATGGGCCCCTTTTTCCAGATCTAGTGCCTCCAATGCCACCTGGGGGCCCAATGGGGTTGGCAGCTAGGCCCTCGGGGTATTTTGGGATGAGTTGAGTCCCACTTGCGGGAAAGTTTTACGTGCGTTCCTCTAGCATCATCTGCTTCCGCAGCTAATTTTAGCCCTTCCTGGGCCCGGGAAGGAGGCCGGGGGTGGAGGGCTGGCTTGGATGGGTCTGGGGGTGGAAGCAGCCCCTCGCAGGCCAGCTGGCGCTGTGGGGCAGGACCTGGATAGGTAGAGAACATGGGTGCTGGGGGAGGGGAGGGTGCCAGCTGGCTGGAGCAGTGCCAAGGCCCTGTGACACGGCTGAACAATGCCCCCTTCACCTCTGTGGCTCCCCGGAGGGTGGGGCTGTATGAGGCAGCCATGGGGAGCAGGGTCCACCATGAGTGCCCTCCAGACAGGGCTGGGAGGGGCAGGCAGGGGGCACAGCCAGGGCGAGGGCGAGGCTAGCGGGCCTCCTCTCTTCCCGCCCTGCCCTTGCCCCCGCCTGGGCCCACCATGGGGATTGTAATTGAGTAATCGGTGAGGGTGGGCGGGCAGGCTCGGGGCACTAATTGTGGTGTGTGCAGGATCCCGGGAACGGCATAGGGCCGAGCCGGGTAATTAGTTGTTTTTAAATAAACGTCAGCGGGCATGCTTTAATTAAACCTTCTTCCCAGCGAGAGCCTCGGAGATGTAATCACACTGAGAGAGACACACACAAGACAGAAGAGCATCAGCTCACCAGGAAGGCCTGTCCCGGTCCCGGGAGGCCACATCCCGAATCCCAGGCTCTAGGACCCCTGGTGGGATGGACCCTGGTGCTCTGGGTTGGGGGGTGAGGGGCTGATCCGGGGACCCCTTGGTGGTGCTAGGGGGCATGATCCCCAAGTCTTCCTCTGGCCTGGTTCTGGGTGGTCTGAAGCGGGTACTGTAACGAGTGGTCGGGAGGTATTTCACTGTTTTATCTGCCCTCCTGGCAGGGATTTGCAGGCACGGCCCCTCCCCAGCCCCAGCAGCACCTACCTTGGGTGGCCGAGGTGACCAGGACGGCAGTGACGCAGAGACTCCAGAGCACGGCGGCCAGGCGGGCCATGGTGGCGGCTGGGGCGCGTCCGGGGCTCTCAGTGGCCTGTGCGGGCGGCCTCGCCCCGCATCACCAGGTGGGTACCACGGCCTGGCCCACCAGTCTGGGGAGGACAGGAAGAGTGAGGTGGGGGCCGCGGCCGACCCCCAGCGGGCCTAGTAGGAGGGGTGTTTGGGCCGGTCCCCTCTCCTCCTGCTGGTGGCTGAGGGCTTCCATCCTGCAGCCCCAGGAGGGGCTGGGCGATGGAACCCGCCCGAGCCAGCCGTATCTGACAGAAGCTGCACCCTTGGGCCAGAGGCTGACCCCTTCCAAGGCCTCTGGCTTATACTGCACCCTCCACTCCCACCCCAACGGATGGACCCACCCATCTGGGCATCTTGGACCTCCTGGAAGCACCTCCTGGTGTCTGACAGCCCCCCTCGGGTGGCTGGGGCAACGCTTCAGGCTGTCACAGCTACGAAGGGCCCACCTGTACCCAGGCAGGCCTCAGACCCTCCATCACGGAGGAGGAGAGCCCTCTGGAAGCCTCTTCCCCGACCCGAAATCAAGACCCTGCCTGTTCGTCTCCCCCACCCCAGCTTTCTCACCCACCACAGCGTCCAGGGTGGGGGACCCAGGCGTCTTGGCCGTAGCTTGCGGCCTCTGGGTCTCGGGCAGGAATCCAGGTCCCCACCCCTGGTCCCCTGCTTCCCGTTTCTCTGGCTCTGGTAGCTAATTAGAATCCAGCTGGCTGGTGCCACAGATCAGGGACCAGGGATGACTGAGTCCCCTCTTTCCTCTCAGGGGGAACCTTCAGGGTAAGCTAGAGACAAGCAGGCAGGGTGAGGGGTGGGTGCAGCCCCTGGGGGGCCAGGGAGGGTGAAGGGGGGGGTGAAAGTTGTGTGGCGACCCCCGCAATTCTCTCCAACCCCACCCCGTCTGCCCATCCTCAGGCACAGCGGCTCTGAGGGCACAGAGCCGGGTTCTGACCCACTTCTTCTCCCTCATGGCCTCTCCTCTTCTCACTGCCTCCATCTCCCCTGGATCCTCTCGAGACTGGACACCCAGATCTTTACTTTTTTTTTTTTTTTTCGGTACGCGGGCCTCTCACTGCCGTGGCCTCTCCCGCTGCAGAGCACAGGCTCCGGACGCGCAGGCTCAGCGGCCATGGCTCACGGGCCCAGCCGCTCCACGGCACGTGGGATCCTCCCGGACCGGGGCACGAACCCGTGTCCCCTGCATTGGCAGGCAGACTCTCAACCACTGCGCCACCAGGGAAGCCCCAGATCTTTACTTTTAATCCTTTGCTTTATCTACACCCCGGTTCTCCGATATGGCCCCAGCCCAGGGGCACCAGCCTGGCCAGGAACTTGCTAGAAATGCACATTCTCTGAGGAGGGTCAGCACCCCATGCTTTCTTGTTTGTTCGCTTTTTGACCGCACCGGCGCAGCACGTGGGATCTTAGTTCCCCAAACAGGGATCGAACCCGTGCCCCCTGAAGTGGAAGTACAGAGTCTTAACCGCTGGACCGACAAGGAATTCCCCAGCACCTGTGTTTTAACCGGTCCTCCAGTGTGGTCTGTCCTCTCCCACCGTCACCCCAGCCTGTCCTACGGGCTCAACACCACCGACCAGCCAATACTTTCCAAATCCCTTATTTCCAGTTTGGAATCTCTCAAAAGAACCCCGACTACTGTTTCCCCCCCGCCACAAAATGAAAGCCTATCCGCCAGTCCAGGTAATTCCCTGTCCCCACCTCTGCTCCAGCCACTCCTGCTATTCCTCAACCACACCAGCTCCTGCCCCAGGGCCTTTGCACTTGTCACTTCCTCTGCATGTATCTTCTGTCCACCCTTTATTCACATGGCCTCTTCCTCTGCTCCCTCACCCCCTTTGGGCCTTCGTTCAAACGTAAATATTTCTCCCTTTTATGGAAGGGCCCCTGCACTGGGCAGTGACATCGTTGAATTGCTTTGTCTTGCTCCTGCTTCTAGAACAGGCCTGACACACAGCAATGAATGTTTGTTGAATGAATCTCAGAACCCAAACCTAGGAATCCTCCTCAATTCCTGACTCCTCTCCTCCCCTCCCCTTCATAAACTCCATCAGCAAGTCCCACGGGCTCTGCCTCCAAAGTATCTCACCGACCTGCCCACTTCTGGCCCTCAGTGCCACCACCAGGACCAAGCCACCATCCTGCTGCATCTGGACGCTTGCCCTGGCCGCCTCCTCCCAGTCTCCCTGCCTCCACGCATGCCCTCCACTCAGTGCTAAGGGAACATTTAATGATGTAAATCCGAGTATTAACCTCCCACTCTGCCCTCCCCTGGGGTCTCTGTTCCTCATCAGGGCCTAGAGGCCGCTGGTGACCCAGCAACACCATGCTCTCTAGCCTACCCACTGCCCGTTCCTAGAAGCTCCAGCTTCCTTCCAGCCCGAGCCCTTGCCTGGGCTGCTCCTCTGCTTGGAATGCTCTCCCAGCATCCCCACACGCCTGCTGGAGCTTCTCACCATTCAGGGCTCAACCTCAAGGTCACCCCAGAAGAGTGACCTACCCTGACCACCCTAACCACTCCCGCCACCCTCACTTGCCATCCTTCAGCTCCATCCTTGTTTGTTTGTTTCTTGGCTACGCCGCGCAGCATGCAGGGTCTTAGTTCCCCAACCAGGGATCGAATCCTTACCCCCTGCAATGGAAGCACGGAGTCCTAACCCCTGGACCTCCAGGGAATTCCTTAGCCCCATTTTAAATTCACGGCACCTGAAATTACATTCTTGTATAAATTACCTTCCCCACTAGACCATGGGCAACTTGAGGCCAGGGACTCGGCACAGGTTCTCAAGAAAGATTAAGGCAGCTCGCTCATGGGGCAGGACATCCCTCCCTCCAGGCCTGTCTCGTCTCATGTGAAACGGGAAGGTAGTTTCACAGGGCAGCCCTGCAGCCCTGTTCCCCGACCCTGACCCGCAGCAGCTCTCTGCACCCTCCCCAGCGCCCAGCCTTCAGGAAACTCCCCCCTCTACTTCCTCAGCCCACAACTGTCTCTTATCCCGCAACCCTGTCCAGATATGGCCTTTGATGGGTTTTGGTTCATTTCATAGCACTTTACAATTTTACATGGTTTGGGGGGCGGGCATTCTTCACCACTTCATTTCTCCTGCACCCCATCTTCCAGCCATGGTCAGACGCGGGGGGTGGGGGACTGACCCTAGGCTGATGGCTGCTCCCCTCCCTGACTCTCCCCTAGAGAGTTAACTGGTTAGTATCTCCTCCCTGGCTTTCCCTTAGGGAGTTAAACTGGTTAGCGTCTGGTTAATGCTCGAGAGGCTGCTGGATGCCAGGCTCTGGGGGCAGCGGGCCACTGGGGGTCTGGACCCTGCCATTTCATGCCCCGTGACCCTGAGCGGGTCCTCCCCACTCATGCCCCCAGTTCCCTCGCAACCTCGGATCTGCAGGGTTCTGGTAAGGACAACAGTCTACACACACGGTAGACCGGCAAGGGACCCATCAGAGGGTGCTGTCACAGCACAGCGAGAGTCAGGGCACGGGGAGGATCCATCTGAAGGAGGCGGCTCCTCTCCTCCTCCCGGGCTGCACCCCGGGACCCCAGGACCCCAGGCCTCTTGCCCGTCCACACCCCGCCTCAGGGATGCAACCAGCCTCATGGCTTTAGACACCATCTGTACCGGGACGACTGCCACATCTGCGTCCCAGCCCCGCCTCTCTCCTCATGTCTACACCTCCATCTGGGTCTCCAAGGCATCTGGAGCCTGACCACACTGGACACAGTCCCCCATTTCAGTGCCTGGTCCCCCCCCCTCCTCCCAGGTCCTTAGGCCAAAACCCCAGGAGTCAAAATCTTGGGTTCCTCTTTCCCTCGCCCCCACAGCCAGTTCAGGAGTAAGTCCTGGGTCTGCATCTCCAGAACACCCCAGCATCCACCTGTCCATCCACGGCAGCCCCCCTCCAGACCTGGGCATCACCATCTCTACCAAACGGCCCTGACCTCTTCCCAGCAGCCCTCCAGCCCTTCTCACTCCTGCAGCCCAGGCTCCCCCCACCTCCCCTCACCTGCCACTGGCAGCCAGAGGGATCTTTAAAAAAATTATGGTATTTTTTATATATATATATATGTGTGTGTGTGTGTGGGTGTGTGTGTGTAACATAAAACTCATCATTTAACGGTTTTTCAGTATAGAATTCAGTGGCATTAACTGCATTCTCAATACTGTGCCACAACCACTGCCATCTATTTCCAAAACGTTTGTATCACCCCAAACGGAAACTTGGTACCCCGTTAATCAAGAACTCCCTCTCCCCTCTCCCCTCAGGCCCTGGCGACCACTCATCTACTTTCTGTCTCTACGCATTTGCCTGTTCTGGGCATCTCATATGCATGGAGTCATATCGTGTTGGCCAAAAAGTTCGGTTGGGTTTTTCCATAAGAAGTTATGGAAAAATGCGAATGGACTTTTTGGCTCATCCCCACACAATCTGTGGCCTTTTGTGTGTGGCTTCTTTCACTCAGCAAAATGCCTTTGAGGTTCACCTGTGTTGTAGCCTGTGTCAGTCATTCCTCTTTCTGGCTGAGTAATATTCCACTGTACAGCCGGACCACATTTCATTTACCCATTCATCATTAAAAAAAAAAAAAATTAAAAAAAAATTTCTTGGGGGCTGTGTTGGGTCTTTGTTGCGGCGCACAGGCTTTCTCTAGTTCTGGTGCACGTGCTTCTCACTGCGGTGGCTTCTCTTGTTGCAGAGCACGGGCTCTCGGTGCCACGGGCTTCAGTAGTTGTGGCGCACGGGCTTAGCTGCTCCGCGGCAATGTGGGATCTTCCCGGACCAGGGATCGGACCTGTGTCCTCTGCATTGGCAGGTGGATTCTCAACCACTGCGCCACCAGGGAAGTCCTAAAAATTTTTCATTGGAGTATAGTTGATTTACAATGTGTTAATTTCAGGTGTACCGCAAAGTGAATCATTTATACCTGTATCCACTCTTTTTTAGAGTCTTTTCCCATATAGGCCATTACAGAGCATTGGGTAAAGTTCCCTGTGCTACACAGGGTCCTTAGTAGTTATCTATTTTATATGTAGTAGTGTGTAGATGTCAAAGTTTTCGGTTTTTGTTTTGGCCGCGCTGGGCAGCTTGCGGGATCTTAGTTTCCTGACCAGGGATTGAACCCATGCCCTCGGCAGTGAAAGGAAGCAGTCCTAACCACTGGCCCGCCAGGCAATTCCCTATCCATTCATTAGGTTGTTTCCACAGAGGGACTTTTTTTTTTTTTTTTTTGCGGTACGCGGGCCTCTCACTGTTGTGGCCTCTCCCGTTGCGGAGCACAGGCTCCGGACGCGCAGGCTCAGTGGCCATGGCTCACGGGCCCAGCCGCTCCGCGGCATGTGGGATCTTCCCGGACTGGAACACGAACCCGTGTCCCCTGTATCGGCAGGCGGACTCTCAACCACTGCACCGCCAGGGAAGCCCCAGAGGGACTTTTTAAAGACGTCGGGAATTCCCTGGTGGTCCAGTGGTTAGGACTTGGTGCTTTCACTGCCGAGGGCCCAGGTTCGAGGAACTAAGATCCCACGAGCTGCTCGGCACGGCCCAAAAAAAAAAAAAAATCTCGACACATTGCTCCCCGGCTTAAATCCCTGCCGAGGTTCCCACTCCACAGCCCAGGAGGTCACGCACACCTGGCTCTTGCCCCTTTCCCGCTGCTCCAGCCATGCTGCTTCCCACCATGCAGTCTTGGCCTGTGTCCCTTCGATCTCAGCTCATGTCCCCTCCTCAGAGATGTGAGTGGGCCTCAGCCACCCCACACCGTAGCACCTTGCGTTCAGTGCCCGTTTGTCCCGTCCCCACCATCCCATAACCTCCCATGTCTCCATCTTCCTCTCGGTAAAATGGGGCTACCTCACAGGGTAGCTGCACGACAAGATGAATTCATACCCGTGAAACACACAGGGCCATGCCTGCTGCATAGCGAGTACAGAGTGTCCTGGGCCGAACTGTCACCACCATCCCCACCAATCACGTCACTGCTGTGTGATCTGACTTGTCCGCTCGTGGATTTCCTTTGTAGCCCCCGGAGAATGGAAGCTCCCAAGGCCATCCCTTGGTACCTAGACGTGCAGTAGGTCCTCAAACAAATATTGACCAGATGAACACAAGGATGGTGGTGGGGGCAGCTGGACGGGGCGTCTGCCCTGTGACCTGGGGCCCAAGCCTGGCCCACACAGCCTGGGTACCATTGCCTCAGGGGCACAGAAAGTGTTCCCCATGGGCTGCCTGCTGCTCCCTGAAGCCCCTTCCCTGGAGCAGCTCCTCCAGAAAGCCCCAGGCACCCCCAGAACTGTCCGCACCTCGGGGCTGCAGCAGGGGGAACTGGGCACTACAGCTTCTGTTCCCTCTCGTCATGGCCTGGGCATGCCCACTCGGCCCTGGGGAGTTTTACCTGCTGCCTGGTGCTCACCTAAGCGAGGAGGTGAGGTCAGACGTGGAGAGGTGGGAGCCACCTGGGAGGCCCAGGCCTGACTACCCCTGAGGCCTTGGGATGAATGGAATTGTGTCCCCCCCCCCAAAAAGATACACTGGCATCCTATCCCCCAGCACCTCAGAATGGGATCTTCTTTGGAGATAAAGAGGTAGTCAAGTTAAAATGAATGAGGTCATTAGGGGGGACCCTAATTCAATCAGACTGGTGTCCTTATAAAAAGGGGATATTTGAGCACACACACACACCCCCAACCACCAAGGAGAACGCCACGTGAAGACGGAAGCAGAGATCGGGGTGATGCGTCTACAAGCCAGGGATTGCTGGCAAACCACCGGAAGCCAGGGAAGAGGAAGGAACCAACCCTGCTGACACTTTGATCTTGGACTCTGGGCCTCTAGAACTGGGAGATAATACATTTCTGTTGTCAGAGCCCAGTCTGGGCTATGTTGTCACAGCAGCCCTAGCAAACTCGCACAGGGTGTCAGGGCACGTGGCGGGGGAGTTGAGGCAGAGATGGGGGCAGGGCCCTGAACCACACAACTTCAGGGGAGCCTTTCAACTACAGGGTGTGGGGATCCAGCTGGGATCTCCAGTTTGCCAGAACCACCCACCATGCCAGGGGCAGCGGCTGACACCTCTGTGCCCCGTTCTGAGCACTGCATGCCTGTATCTCCTTTAATCCTCAGAAGAACTTAGTAAGGGGGTGGGGAGTGTATACCCACATTTTACACAAGAGGAAAGTGAGATCCCAGGGGCACCTGACTGGCAAGGGGTCTTTGAACCCCAGGCTGAGCATGGGGAGCTGGGGAGACCTGGGGGCCCTCGAGAGCTCCCTCCTCTGGGCCCCCACTGCATCTGTGTAAGCATCCTCAGAAGCGGACACGCCCACAGGGGTCAGGTGAGCCCCCACCTGTGTCTGTCCCCACCTCGAGCCTCAGAGGGCTTGAGTGGCCCCAATTTAACCCATGGGAAACAGGGCCCACCACCCTCTGAGCCCCAGGTGTGTCGGACCCCCAGGTCACGTGGGCCGCCCACGGGTCCCACACCTGCCTCCGGGTTTGCCTGAGCCCCACATCAGTTTCGAGTCAAGGGGCGGGTGCAGTGGGGTCCCAGGGCCGGGTGACACGGCCCAGGCTCTGTCCTCAGGTGCCCTGGCATGGGGCAGGGGAGGGTGGGTGATAGGAGAAGAACCAGCTGCTGGAGGAGGGGAGGCACTGCTAGCTTGCCCTCGAGTGAGGTTGCCATGGCAACCCTCAGTGCTTGAGTGGGTGGGAGTCTGAATGTTCCGGGCCCCTCAACACAAGCTTCCTGCCTCTTGCTCCGTCCCAAGCAGCCTTGAGTCTTCCCCAAACCCAGCAGCCCGAGAGCCCAGCTCCACAGGCCCGCCTCCTCCAGGAAACCCTCGGGCATGGCAGAGTGGGTAACCAGCAGGCCCTGGGATAGGTCCAAGGACTTGGCTCCTGGGTGTCAATCTGCTGTGTGATCTCGGGCCAGGCTCTTGGCCTCTCTGAGCCCATTTCCCCATCCCTACTCTGGGACTAACAGACTTCCCTCACAGAGATGGAGCAAGTGCCCAGAGAGTATCCGTCACATAACCTCCTTCAGGAAGGGGGCTGTGGGCTCAGGGAGGGCAGGGTCCCCACCAAACCCTCAGCTCCACCCCCTCATCTACCCATATCTCAGCAGAGGGCAGCCCAGTCCTCCCAGGCGCTCAAGAACCATACAGATATCCTGGGCCCCTCTTCTCCTCTCATCCCTACAGCAGCTCCTGCGTCTCCTTCTTCAGAATCTGCTCACTTTCTCCTGACTCCTTGGTCCCTCCCTGGTCCAGCCCTGTCGCCTCCTCCCCTGTCTCCCAGCTCTCCACCCTTGCTGCCCAGTCTGTTCCACATACAGCCACCAGAGGGCGGCCGTGAGCACCCCGAGTCTGGGCACATCCCTCCTCTGCTCAGAACCTTCCAAGGCTCCCACCTCACTCAGAGCAAAAGCCAAAGCCCTTCCTCGGCCCACAAAGCCCTGCACACTCTGCCCTGTCCCCTCCCTACCCTCACCTCTTTACACTTTCCCCCTCGCTCACTAACACCAGGCACAGTCCCCTCTCAGGGCCTTTGCACTGGCCGGTCCCTCCTCCCCAGATAGCTGCAGAGCTTCTCCCTTGCCTCCTTCAGGTCTTTAGGCAAACGCTGCTGGCTCTGGGAGGCCCTGCTGGCCCCAGCACTCTTGCATCCTGCTCTGGCTTTATTTCTACGTGGCCCTCATCGCTAGCATGCCAGCCACGCGTTTTACTTACTTGCTTATTATCTCTCTCCCACTAGATGCCGGTGCCACAGGGTGGGGTTTGTCCGTCTTGTAAATTTTAAAAGGTCACTCTAGCTGCCAAGTGGCGCTGGACTGCAGGGGGTGGGACCATTCAAAACCTCCCCTTCTCCCTGGATGCCTCCTCCCGGGTCTCCCCCGTCTACCTGCTACTCCCACCACTTCCAATCTCTACCCTGCAGCCAGCGTGATCTTTGCAAAATGAAAACCCAATCACATCCCTCCCTGCCTACAGTCCTCCATGGCTCCCTATTGCCTCAGAGGCCTCAACATGGCATTTCAGGCCCTGGTCTCCTGCTACCTTCTCATCACCTTCTCTGCTCTGGCCTATCCTCACCCTCCACATCTCTCTCACATACCCAGAGGACTCCTGCCCTCTGTCCCTTCTTCCTCCAAAAGGCTCTGCCTGCCAGGACTGTGTTGGTCCCTCCTGTACCCACACTAGCGGCACACTGGGGCTCCACATTTCACTCCCCTAATTGGACTTGGGCTCTGCAGCTGAAAGTCTATCCCACCAGGGAAGGTTCCATCGTGGGTTGGCCTGGCTCTCTGCTGCATGCCCAGCCCCGGGCAAGGAGAGGGTTCTTGTTAATTTGTTTAATGAACAAAGACGAAACAGACCCATAGAAGAGGTTGTCCATTCAGTGGATAGTTACCTAGCTCCCACCTGGTCACAAGTGCTTTGGAGGAAAATAGGCTTGTAGGGGAGAGAGAGAGTGGAGGGGGTATGCGTGGGTGCAAATGTAGATGGGGTGGTCAGGGAACACCTGGCCAAGAAGGTAACATTTTAGCAAAGGTCTCAAGGAGGGGAGCCATCTAGGTACTGGAGAAAGCATATCCAGGCAGTGGGAACAGCATATGCAAAGGCCCTGAGGTAGGAATGTGCTGAAGTGTGGCTTTGGCCCAGTGAGTGAGGGGAGAGAGGGAAGAGGTGAGGGTGGGTTTACAGGGCAGAGCGAGCAGGGCCTGTGGGAGTGAGGTGGGAGCTGTGGAGGTTCTGAGTGGGGACAAGATGTGCCCTGACTCGGGTACTCACAGACTCCTGCTGGCAAGGGGAGATCAGACGGTGTATGTGAGGAGGGGCGTTGCTGAGAGCAGAGGGTGCTTCCCACCCCCTCCCTCTTTGTTTCTCCAGGTCCACACTGCTGTCAGAACCAGAAACCTGCAGTTTCCCCCTCCCCCTCCCCTTCCAATCTACTAAATCATGTCAACTCTGTCTCGAAAGCCCCACACGGGTCCATCTCTAATGTCTCGAGGCCTCCTTCACCTTGACAGCTGTGGTGGCCTCCTACCCACACTGGCCTCTCCACTACCCACCCCTGCCCCACCCACCCACCCTCTGCAGTTCTCTCCTACAAAGCAAGCCAGAGGGAGCGCATGCTAAACATTCCAACCATGTCTCATGGGCCTTGACCCCTTCACAGGCCTCCCCAGCCCCGTGGACAGGTAGAAACGCAAACCCACAAACAGTCCTTCGGCCCCCAAGACCGGCATTCTCTCTCCCCACCTGGCCAGGAAATGTCTTTCCTTCCACCACCACCCCCCGCCCCGGAGCCACCCCTTTTCTTTCTGACCTCAGGGCAGGTTCCTCCCTCTCACAAACTCTCCCTCTCCTCCACTTTATCCCTCTTTCCCCTACAGATCTTAGCTGGGAAGCCCCCTCCACCAGGAAGCTCTCCCTGACTTGCAGGCCAACCGGGCACTTCTCTGACGCTCCTCGCCACAGTGGGTTGGTACCATGGTGGCCTGTGGTCCATTTCCACCCCAAGGTGTTCCCTGACTGGCCACAAGTCTCGCACTCACTCCAGGCATGCAGAGCAGTGCTGGCTCCCATGGGAGCCAGGGCCTGAGGCAGAGCGCATGGAAGAAGGCTCTGGGGCCCTCTGCTACCACCAGACTAGCAGCGAAAGGGCAGAGACCAGAGGGATGGGGAGACGGTGCTCCGCAGGGCAAGAGCGAAGAGGCCCTGGGTCTCAGGGCCCTAGGTTCAAATCCCAGCTGTGCCCACTTTAGGCTGTGTGACGAGCCCCCCACCTCCCTCCTCTGCATTGTCTCTTCCCCAGGGAAACGGGTTGAAAGTCTCACAACAGTGGTTATGGAGCTTAGAAGTGATACCCAGCAATCCTACGCGTCTCTTTTAGAGCACGTACTGTGTACCAGGCGCTGATCTAGGTGCTGGAGAGACAACCATGCACGAGCCAGACACGAAGAACAAACACTAAAGAGATCAATCCCGTGACGTACTAGTGTTGTGTGTATGTGTGTGTGGGGGTGTCATGCAATCTTAAATACGGTGATGGGGAAAGGCTGGGCATGTCAGCAAAGCTCTGGGAAGCTGAGGGAGGAGCCACAGAGGTGCCCAGGGAGGAGAGGACTCGTGCAAAGGCCCTGGGGCTGGCCGGGGCCTGCCATGTTTGAGAACCAGTGAGGGAGCGAGCGCAGGGGAGTGGGAGGAGGTGAAAGGGACAGACAGCACCAGACTTGCCCCCAGTGGGGCTGTCCCTCTGCTGATGAGGGTACATCCAAGGATGCCCTGACCTCCACCACCAGGGGCAATGGGGCGGGAGGGTGGTGGTGCTCCAGGGTGGGGGTTGGGTACCTATGGCCTGGACACTGCCCACAGCCAACGGGCTAAAAATGGTTTTGCCACTTTCAAAGGGTTAAGAAGAAGAGGGAGAAGAAGACTGGTAAGCCCGCCAAAGTCTCCAGTACTTGCTGTCTGGGTCTTCACAGGGGGACTTTGCCGACCCCGATCTAGAGCAGTGCTACTCACCTGGGAGGGCGCACAATTTTGCTCCTCCTCCCAGGCTGTTTGGCAATGTCTGGAGACGTTTTTAGGTGTCACAACTGGCGGGGGTGGGGGGCGGGGGGGATGCTCCTGGTATCTAGAGGGTTGAGGCTAGGGATGCTAAAATGTCCTAGGAGGCACAGGTCACTCTCCCTGCCAAGAATGACACAGCCCCAGCGTCAGGAACGCCACAGCTGGGAGACCCTGCCTGGGATCCCTCACCTGTCTGCACCACCTCCTGATCCTGGACAGGAGTAACCACCTGGCTGCCTGGCCCACCGGTATTTTTAGCCTCTGAGGGAGAGGCCCTGGCTATTTTTAGCTTTGGGGGGGTGGGCAAGGCTATTTTTAGCCTGGGTATCTATTTATTGCAATTTTTATCTTCCCCAAATTTTGGAGTTGGGGGGAGGGTGGCAGGGGGGCTTCTACTTGGCTAATTCCCCAGCGCCGGGACAGACCACTGAAACAAGGGTGGGGCGTGAGAGAGAGCCTGGGTTAGTGTTCCCACAAAGGAGGGGTTGCTCAGTCCTTGACCATGGCACTCCTACCCCTGGCAAGGGCAGGGGGCCCCCACATTACCCTCCAGGCTCTAAACCCTATATGCATGCAGCCCTGCAGGGGAGCCGCCTGCCCACACTGATACCCTCACACACAAAAGCACCCATGAGGCCACTTCAGGGAGAGGCCTCACAGGTGTCTTCATGGGACAGGTGCAGAGCTGGCCTGGTCTGGCCCCTGGTGGGTAGCCCTGGATCCCCCAAAGGGACCGGGGTCGATGGGGAGCCCTCCCTGTGCAAAGCCTGGGGGGAGTCCCCTGGGGGTCTCCAGTCCTTTGAGAGGCCCCCTCCCACTTACTCAGCTAAGAGTTCTTGAGCACCTACTGTGGGCCAGGCATAAGTCTAGGCACCTGACATCCGAAAGCAAACCAAGTAACAAATTCCCTGAGCACTTGGATCCTGGTCGGGGAGACAGACGATAAACAGGCACAATGTATCAGGAAATCACAGAGTGTGCGAAAAGCCATCCGCGCGACGGAAAGTCAGGAGGCGGGTGGGAGGCTGCAATTTTAAACAGGTTGCATGGGTAAAGGTTACTGAGGAGGTGACATCTGAAGCGGGTGAGGGAACAAAGTCTTTGCAGATGTCTGGCTGAGGGGTCCAAGTGAAGGAGAGGCCAGTGCAAAGGTCCTGGGGTAGGACTGCGTTTAGGAGCGGTGAGGAGAGAGCGGGTGAGGGGGAAGAGGTGATAGGGAAGCTCATGCAGGTTTGGACCACGGGACACCCCACGGGATTGGGATGTGCTGTGGTGCCAAGACGCAGGGGCTGCTGTTTTCCGAGTCAAGGGCTGCCTCTCCCCAGCTGGGACTCTGGCCCTTCTGGATGGGGAGACACAAGCCTTCTCCCCCACTGCTACAACAGGAGCCCCTTGACTGAAATTGCTTTTGTCACTGGACTGTGTGCTCCCTGAGGACAGGACTGGGGCACTGTCCCCACGGCGTCCCCAGCACAGCGCCTAGTGAAAAGACACTTGGCAAATACTCACAGATTTCATGAAAAGGTGCACTCAGCCTCGCTCCAAGGAGCCCTACATACATACACCTGGGAGCATGCCTGCAGGTGCCCACAAGATGCAGAGAGCTGCTCACACATGGAAACACACACACACACACGCACGCACACGCACACACACACTGCCAGCCCCTCTGCAAAACTCACAAACACGAGTACAGAGGAGACCCTTACGAACATAGGACCAGCCTGTCGGACACGTGGCCGGCTGCACACAGGCTCGTCCAGGTCACCATCCACATCACACAGAACGGGTACACACAGGTGCGGACAGATGTGTAACAGAGGACTGGATTCCAGGGGCAGTGGGAGCCACTTCCAGACCTCTGTTCAGCGGCCCCCTCCCACCTGGGACCCCACTTTCTGTTTCATCAGGGTGGCCGAGGCGAGAGCTGGGAGGCGTGCCGGTGCGGTCAGGTCCAGCTCCGGACCCAGGGAACCCCCATCTCAGGAGCATCCCCCCCACCCCACCCCCCGCCTCCCTGGAGGGTCTGGAGGAGGGGAAATGTCTGGCGTCTGGAAATTGAATCCTCGAGGAGCCCACACAGAAACCAGAGCCTCCTGTGTGTCCTTGGCCACACGTCTGGCTGGAGAGGCAGGAGGGGGCAGAGACTGAAAACTTCAGCTCCCCGTGGCCAGAGGGTGGGGACATCGGGGATCCCTCTCCTCCTGTTCTCCATCACGGGCACCCATTCTGGGGCCAAGCTGCACAGCCTCCTGGGATCGGCACCCCCACCCCCAGATGCCCAGGCTGGGGCTGAAGCGCCACACTCTCTCCTGCCAGCCTGGGCGCCCAGGGAGGACGCAGATGCCAGGCGCAGGCAGCAGGCAGCCCCGCACATGCAGGTGGACCCCAGGCCGGGACCAGATCGCTTGATGCGAACAGACTCCAGAGCGGCCAGGGCGCCCGCTGGCCCCTCCCCCACTGGCCGGCAGGGTCCTCCTTGGGCCCCCCCAGGAGAAGAGGCTCCCCAGGGCAGGCTGGGAATAGAAACCAGGCTTCGAGTCTCCCGCGTTCCACCTCCTCCCTGCAGGCCCCACAGCCCAGATGCGCTGGTCCCCAGCTACCTGCCCTCCCCCAACCCCGGGCATCGTCTCCACGTCCAAGGGCAGACATAGCACGGGTGATCCTGCCTTAGGCCAGCTCCCCACGAGTGGATGTTGGGATGGGCACCCCCTGGAGTGAGGGAGGGCCTGGTAGGGCACTGGAGAGCAGGAGTAACAAGCATGGGGTGAGCTAAGGCCCCGTGGGACGTCAATGAGGAAGAAGAAGGTGGCAATGCCAGCAGGGGGGCCGGGCACTCACATGTGAGCACACACGTATGTGCTCGGTGCGTGGGGGCCACTGTTGCCAGCCAGGGATCGAATTGGTTCCCTTTTCTGCTTTCCAGATGATTTTTCATCTCTGTAATTAATGGGCAAGTCAGTTCTGAACAGCATGGCAGGCAAATTACTAGTTAGGAAGATCACGGATAACTTTCTCGATATGATAATGAAAGTTGTATTCCTTCTCTTAGTCTCCCTGTTTTCATCCTACTTTTAAGTAATACGTTTGGCATTAGTGGGAGGGGAGTGGGGAGGAAGGAGAAGTCACCTGCCCCAAGAGCTGGGGCCTGACCCAGGCCGACCCGGAGTCCTGAGCCCCTGGCCATGGAGCAGATGGAGAGGATGAGAGACGGGGACCCTCCGTGGGGCACCCTGACACCCCGATGACCGATTCAGGGCATCAGGCCTAGGAGACCACGTGGAGGGCAGGGAGCCCCCAGGCTGCTAGCCAGGGTGAAGGAGTTGGGACTGGGGTCGGGTTACAGGCTTATGCCGGTCCTTGGGTGCTGGAGAGGGGAGCAGAGATCAACGGCCTCTCCCCAAGGAGGATTGAGATCCACAGGCCCAGAGCAGATAGCCACTCTCAAGCGTAGTACCCCACACCTATCCTCACACTCCATCCCCGTCTCCTCGATGACTCCTGAAGCAGCTAAGAGAACAGGGCAAGCAGAGAGAGGGAGAGAAAGAGAAAGAGGCGGAGAGACAACCAGCCATCTTGGTAGCCATTTTGAACCCCTCCCCCTGCTTCCCCTGCACACCACATGTTTGGAGGTGGGCAGCGGAACCCAGGCCCTGGGTCCTGCAGAAACCAGGAGGAAAGGGGGCCCCGTTCTCAAGGCTGGGACGGAGGTACACCCACTCAGCTGCCATGACTGTGGGAGGGAGAGGTGGGGGAGGGAGGAGTGGACTGCGGGGGAAGGTACAGTGAGGTGCTGGGTAGGGATGGGGCTGGGTGCTGACCGAGACTGGGAGACTAGGGACAGGGATGTGCGTGCGGGGTGTGTGCAGGCAGGGGGCTGGCTGTCTTCAGATGGGTGCCAGAGGTGCACTGGGGAAATGCCTGTGGGGCCACTTTTTGGCCAGGGCTGGAGCACACACAGCGCTGCCCACCCTCTTCTGCACGGACTCCGGTCACAGGACCCTCAGATGGAAAGATGACAGTTGAAACCCCCAGGCTTTACCCAGTGAACACCTGGGAGAGAGGGAGGGCTTGCTCTCAAAGCCCGAATCCGGGTGGATTAAACCCAACAGCTTCCCACGCTTAACCGGGTACCGCGGAGGGAAGATGCTCTCGGTGGCTACAGCCGGCCAGACACCCAGACAGACCCCTCCCCATCCCCCGCGCCTCTGCCTCCCAGAGAAAAACAACCCCCAGCCCGGCATCCTGCGGTGCCAGCCCCCAACGCGGCTCCTCTGGGGGCCGGGGCCCGCGCGCGGCGCGCACACGCACCCTCTCCGCTCACACCCAAACACCTACACAAACAGGGCGCCAAGCACCCGCGCGCACACGCACCGGGGACACGCAGGCACCGCCGCGCCGCTTCCCCACAAAGGCTGGCGCGCGCGCGGGCACACGCAGCCACGCGCGGGCACACTCGCGGTCCCCTCCCCCCACCGGGCACCCCGCGGCCGCGCATCCGCACCCCCGACACTCCATGGGGGCTGCCCCTCCCGGTCCCCTGGCCGGTGCGGGTGAGGTGCAGGCCGCCCTCGATTCTCCTCGCGCTCCTGTGCGGTGACCCGCGGCTCCAGCATCCCCTCCCCCTTCCCGGCTAGCACAGGCCCCGGCTCCCACCCTCCCTACCTCGGCCCACACACCTGGCCCAGGTACGGCGTCCCCCTCGCCCTGGGCCCGCAGACACTCACCTGTCCAGCGCCGCTCCGGGGTCGGCTTTGCGCGTCTCTCCTGCGGCTCCGCGAACCCAGGCCCCCCGCCCGGCACATCTCCCGGAACCGGGGCGGGGGTTAAACGGGCGAGGGTTGGCGGGGCCCAGCACCACCGCCACCAAACAAAAATTAAAATTAAAAAAAAAAAAAGCGGATTACACAGTTCCAAAGGCGGCCCCCTCGCGGCAGCGGAGACTCGGGGCTGGGGGCGACCGGGTCCGCGCCCCTCCCAAGGAGGGAGGCGGCGGAGCGGGGGCGGTGTCAAAGCTCCGGGGGCTGGGGCGAGGCGGAGCCCCCCGAAGAGGCGCTAGCAGCTGCCCGCATCTCCCCCGCAGCTCCGCGGCCCCGACGGAGGCTGCACGTGTGCGCCCAGGCGACTTCCCAGCCCCCTCCGACGGTGGCAGCCGAGGGGTTAACGGGGCAGCTGGGGCGCCCCTGCAGCACCCCGCCGCCCGGCGGCGCCGCTCCGGGGCCCGCGGGGCCCCATCCGCCGGGGCCTTCTCGGCAGACGGCGGGGCGGGGGCGCCGCAGCGACTACAGCTCCCGCGCCGACGGCTCGGGCTCCCCGCAGTGGCCGCAGGGGGCTCGGATAGGGGGCGGGCGCCGCGGAGCTTGAGGGGGGGCGCGGCTGTAGGCAGGCAAGGCGGTGTCGCGCCCCCGAGGTGGCTGAAGGGGGGGCGCCCAGCCGGGCCCGTGGGCACCGCAGGACGCGCGGACAGAGCCGGCGCCGGGCACCAGCAATGACAAGCCGCCTGCTCACCCCTCTCTCCGGCGCACCAGCTCCAGGAGGGGGGCGCGGGCGCGCATAAAACGCGGCGCGGAGCCGCCGCCCAGGACCGGCCGCAGCAACCTGCCCGAGCGCACCGGCGGCCGGCCCGAAAACCCGGGATGGATTTTACTCCCCTTCACCCCCTCTAGCCCCTCTGGAAAAACGGGGAGAGGGAAGGAGACGAGCTGGATCCCGGCGTTGGAACGGGAAGTGGGGGAGGGGAGACAAGCTCAAGGAAGACCCGGAGCGGATTTTGCCCGTAGCGAAGTAACGGAAAGGCGCCGAGCCCGGTGAGGGGAGAAATGGGAGAGATCTGGAAGGGGTATGCAAAACCCGGGTTGGATTAGATAGAGATGGGAGGAACGAAGGGAGCTGCGACAGGGCCAAATGCACCCGGGGCACGCAAATTTCGGGCCGGATTCTTCCTCGGGAGACGGAGTAATGCGTCATGCCTAATGCAGTGGGAACAAGCAAGACCTGGCCTAGAGTTCCCAGACCTGGGCTCGCAGGGGGCTCCAGGAGGGGGCTGCTTAGCGGCTGAGGCGCGTGGGCCGTCTTCCTGGCAGCTACGGGCAAGAAGGAGGGGCAAAAGGAGGGATGGACTCCAACACGAAAGGATCCGGAGCGCTGGCTGCACCGAAGCGGGCAGGTAAAAGCGGTTTCACAATCCAGGGGTGATGCGCAGGGAATGCAATGAGGAGGCCGCTACCCTGGGAGACCAGACCTACAATGAAAGGCGAGGGAGGGCCGCAAAGCCAGGACTGGAATATGCGGGATGGGACAAGACCCCCCCCAGCAAAAGATCCCTGGCAACTGGACGAGGGCTTGGAGCTGACCGGGCCGGAGGAGCGGGGAGGGGGGGTGGTGTTAGGGGGAGGTTAGTATCTATATAAACACCTCAAACGTCTCGCTTTGGGAGGGGGTCGGGGGAAGGGAGAAAAAAAATTGAATTTTAGGTTGTCGGCAAGAGCAAAAACTCGGTACGGATTTCCACAGCCTAGCAACTGCACTGCAGCCGGTGGACTTGAAGAAGTAGGGCAAGGAACCAGCGTGTTCCTAGGCATCTGGCCGAGTGAGGCGAGGGGCAGGTTTCAGGCTGAGGCTACCGAAGGGAGCCCTGCACCGCTCCCCCACCCCGGGGTGGGGAAGACAGTCCGACTTGGCTTAGATCCCCGGAGCCAGAGCTGTGACTGCCAAGACCCACAGTGGGGACTATAAAACCGGGTCCCGGGCCAAAAATAGGCACTTGGGCAGAATAGACAGCTCAGTGCAAGGTGGGGGCTGAGGAAAAACTGGAGGGGGGTGGCAAGGATCCTTGAGGGGGGCGGGTACAGGAAGGTCCTGAGAGGTAAGATCCGGTGAGGATCTCGGGAGAGCGAACCTGGAAGCCTGGCGTTTTATGAAAGATGGGTGCAACGCGAAGACTGATGGGTGGGGAGGAGCAAATCCCTGGCTTGGATGCTCGGGGAAGGGAGTCCATCCAAGGGAGGCCTAAATAGTAAACCGGCCAGTTCATACAAAGTCCGGGCTGAATCTTGGCAGACACAGAGCGGGCAACAGTGGGGGGAGTAGGGCAGACAAGTCCCGATCTGGATTATAGAGGAAGGGGACTGGCTGAGGATCGGGAGGGGGCAAACCCTTGCCTCTACCTCCAGGGAAGAGAATGCGTTATCACCCCAACTTGGCTCTGCAGAATGGGTGGGGAATCGGGAAAGAGTGTGGAAGTAGCAGCGGGGCAGGTGGCAGCGTGGTAAATACACAAAACTTGGGGCAGGCTAGGATGGGAACTGTGAATATCTAAGAAAGCCTGAAGGGAACATCTGCAAGTGAATGAACCTGTCCTCTAAGAATCCCTTCCCAGAAGCCTGTCCTGGTGGCTGTGGCTGGATTTAGGGAAAGGCAGAGACTCCAGACTTCCAGGCTGGCTGGGTAACCAGGGGCTACCTCTAAGGCGCCCACCACGCTCCGCCCCCTGCTGTGGGCAGCCATCGTTTCAGGGCAGGGATTCTTACAGCCTGGAACCTGGGCCAAATCCAGCCCCCAAACTTCAGGGGTGGACAGAGTAGGTGGGCTACCTTTGTTCCTCCTTCACACCCAGGGTTCCCTGGCTGCAGACTTTGGGCCTTAAATCTGGGTGACCCGGCCCATCAGCTGGATCTGAGGGACCAAATACGTATGAAGTTGAGGTTGGTGGCTGCGGAAAGGTTGCACCAACCATCTGTGGTTGGTGCAATACTAGGATGGGAGGATGGGGGAGGTTCCACGTCTCCACACATCAATTTCCCACTTGAAGGCATCTCGACAGCACCTGGTAGGACCCACGGAAGGCTTTGGGGTGCTGGGGAGAGGGGGCGGTGCCACAGGGGGCAACCAGGAACCCTCCCCCCACATCCACACAGTCAGCTTTCTATAAACCCAGCAGGACTGAAAGGGGGAAGAACGTGCATCTCAGGGAAAGCTGAGCATCTCCAGAGCCCTCTGGCTCCAAGCCTCCTCCCACCACTCCACCCTCCGGTCCTAAGCAGTCCACCCACCTCCCTCTGTGGAGCAACCCTGGGAACCTATGAGCGTGCCTGGGAGATGGCTCTAACTTGCATTCTTCAGTGGCTGCGAGAGGCAGTGTCTTTAACTTATATCAGGGTAAGGAGTGACATGCTTTAAGAAACCCCCGGCTCAGTTTGGAAAAATCCTGGCCAGGACGCCCTCCCAGCCCCTCCTATTTCTCCCAAAGCCCGTGGTCAGCGGAGCACCCCTGGTCGTGGCCGGGATCAGTTCACTAGCCTCCATTCCATCTCGGTTTTCTGGCCTCACGGGCGAGGGGCTCACGAAGCGAAGGATAAGTAGAGGCTGGGGGCGCGAAACAGCCCCAGCGCCTCTTCTCTCCCAAGACCCTGGGCTGCGCAGTCGCAGTGGAGGCCGCGCCAGCTCCGGAAACTAACGCGTCCGCGCGCGCGCGCAGTCTCGCCCGGGCTCTGAGTGCCCAGCACTGCGCGTGTCCGTCCCCGCGCCCAGGACGCCCTACTCCGTACTACCAGGGCGCTCCTCGCTTCGGGCATCCTACCTTGTGCCTCGGGATTCCCACGCCCAGCGTGACCCGCGCCTTGGATACCCAACGTCCTGTGCATCCTGAGCCTGGACGTCCCACTCTTCTCTGCACCCTGTGCCAGAAAACCCCCGCACCCAGGTTGCCCCACGCCTAGGACACGCCATGTAGCGATCCCCCGGCGTCTTGGAGACCCTACATTCTGCGCACCTAGCACCTGGGGCACCCTGTACTCAGACGTGGATGGCTCTTTTCACCTGTGCCCTCTGCCCTCGCCCTGTGCCCTCCATGTGTGATGTGCCCACTGCTTCAGGCTCTTATGCTGACCGTCCTGGGCGCTGCGCTCCTCCACCCTCCCCTGTCCCCAGTGCTCTGTGTCCTCTGTCTCAGGCCTGGCGCCCTCAGTCATGGGTGTCCTACCTTGGGTTCCTTAGGTCCGGTGTGTGGCGGGGCTGGGGGGTGGGTGAGGGGCGCAAACCCAGAACACGTGCGAGGGGGGAGCGGGGCTTGGGGTTGGGGATGAAACACGTTCGTTCCTGGATTCAGGAACAACGCTCAGACCTCCACTGCCCAGCAGGCGTCCCCAGCCCGGCTTTTTCTAGAGCCCGCTCGGCACAGGATGTACAACCCTGAGGGTCTCCTCATCATTCGGTTCATGTATTCATTCCTTCCATTTATTCTTCAAACACAGAGGACCCCTGACAGCCTTCAGTGTGGCCGGGTGCTAGGTGCTGAGAATGCCCTAGTGGCCTGGCAGCAGGACTGGAGGCCCTCTCAGGGTGCATCCCCCTCCCGTGGGTAAGGCAGCTGCAGAAAGCACGATGGAAGCAGCTCTGGAAAGTGAGCAGGGGGCTAGGGTAGTGGATGGTGAATCTGTCCAAGCCTTGAGGGGTGGATGGGTGGGGTTCTGTGTGCCCCTGGCTCTCCTGGAAGCTCCCTGTACCCCCATCTTGGGCAGTGACTGAGCCCCGTTCTGTCCTATGCCTTCACTCAAATGAAAAGCCAGGTAAAGTGGTCTCAGAATTGAGCTGGGGGGATATTGCGTGGGCGGGGATTAATTCCAACTGCTGTGTTTGGGTGTGGGGGGAGGTATGCATTCAGTCAACAAGCATGTATTGGGCTTCCCTGGTGGCGCAGTGGTTGAGAGTCTGCCTGCTGATGCAGGGGACACAGGTTCGTGCCCCAGTCCGGGAGGATCCCACACGCCGCGGAGCGGCTGGGCCCATGAGCCACAGCCGCTGAGCCTGCACCTCCGGAGCCTGTGCTCCGCAACGGGAGGGGCCACAACAGTGAGAGGCCCGCGTACCACAAAAAAAAAAAACAAAAAAACAAAAAAACAAGCATGTATTGAGCACCTCCTAGGTGCTGGGGGCACAGCAGTGAACAAGGGAGACAAGCTTCTCTGTTCTTGGGGCTGACATTCCAATCAGGAAGACAGATGAGAAATCAGACAAAAGATACAGGGTGTCAGATGATGATAAGTGCTATGGAAGAAAATTAAGGAAGGAAGACAGAAATTTTGGATAGAGGAGGTCAGGGAAGACCTCACTGAGAAGGTGGTATTTGGGTAAAGACCTGAAGAGATGGGAGGAGTCATGGGGAGATCTGGGGGAAGGGGGTTCCAGGCAGAGGGAACAGCCCATGTAAAGGTCCTGAGGCAGAAACATGCTGAGTGTTCAAGGATCCATGAGAGAGCCTGTGTGGCTGGAGGGAGGGAGTAAGGGCAAAAGGAGGAGGAGGTGAGGGTAGGGAGGTAATGGGCCAGATCGTGCCGGCCTAGTGTGCTTTGGGGAGAACTGATTTTTGCTTGGAGTCAGCTGGGAGCAATGGAAGATTCTGAGCAGAGGAGGGATGTGCCCTGACTTAGATGTTCACAGGTGCCCTCTGGCCCTGGTGGGGGAACAGAGTGTGGGGGTCAAGGGCAGAAGTTGGGGGACCAGGGGGGAGGCGACTGCACTGGTCCAGGTGATCAATACTGGGGTAGGAGCAGGGAGGTGACAGGAGGTGAGCACCGGGTGGATTCTGGGTGTACTTTGAAGGTGGAGCAGATATATGGGAAGTGGGATGCAAGGGAAAGAGGCAGGTCAAAGCCTGTGGCCTGAGCACCTGGAAGGACGGAGACCCTCGAAGGAGGGGTGGTTTTGGAGGTTAGATCCAGGAGTTACATTTGGTTTAATAGATATTCAAGTGGAGGTGTCTGAGGAGGTGACTGAGGAGAGCCCCAGGCTGGCTGAGAAGTGGACCGAGTCTCATTTAGTCTTTATTTTTTGGCTTTTTAAAACAGCTTTATTGAGGTATAATTCACATATCATACAATCTACTAGTCTTTTTTTTTTTTTAATGGTTATCTTTATTGTTTTTTATTTTTTGCTGCACCGCATGCAGGATCTTAGTTCCCTGACCAGGGAAACCTGTGCCCCCTGCAGTGGAAGCATGGAGTCTTAACCACTGGACCACCAGGGAAGTCCCTCATTTACTATTAATGATCTCCCCGTGAGGTAGTTACTTTCTCCCCATGTTACAGAAGGGAAAACTGAGGCTTGCCCAAGTAGTTAAAAAAATTGAAGTCAGCTTCTGAGTAGGACTGCCTGACCCAGGACCTCGCTTGGAGCCGCTGCCCTGCTACTCAAGTGTTGGTGGTCGCGTGGCTCCCAGCCTCCATCTGGCTCATCCATTCATCCTCAAACACCAACAGATGGAGGAAGCGAATACTAAGCTCCAGACAGGGCAAGCACTGGGAGGAAGCGAATGAGGCACTTCCTGGGCCACAAAACTTAAGAGGATGTCAAAAAAACTCAGCGATCAAGAAAAATAATATTGCAATGCAATAGTTAAGAAACCCAAAATTCATGTAAAAAATCCACACTGACCAAAAGAATCAACTTTTAAAATAAAGGCAGGGCCTTCCCTGGTGGCGCAGTGGTTGAGAGTCCGCCTGCCGATGCAGGGGACGCGGGTTCGTGCCCCGGTCCGGGAAGATCCCACATGCCGCGGAGCGGCTGGGCTCGTGAGCCATGGCCGCTAAGCCTGCGCGTCCGGAGCCTGTGCTCCGCAGCGGGAGAGGCCACAACAGCAGGAGAGGCCACAGCAGTGAGAGGCCCGCGTACCGCAAAAAAAGAATAAATAAAGGCAGGATCAATATGAGTGCCGTATGGAGCCACATTGGAGCCTGAGGGGAAAAGGAACGTCGGGAAAACTGGTGCTATCTTCTTATTGAAGATTTTGACATTTTGTTCATCATGAATTTTTGCATGAATTTTTATTTTTTTTTAAGTATTGCATTAAAATATGCTTTCTCTTTTTTTGCCTCACCCTGGTCCTGACACTGGTTCCAGGCCCTGTTTTGGAAGCTGAGGGTATGATGGTGAATAAGAGACACAAAGTCTCTGTCCTCCTGGAGCTTGCACTTTATTGGGGAGGCTGGTGATTCACTAGTAACAAGAAGAAAATTTCAGAACGTGAACAATCCTATGAAGGAAAAAGCAATGAAGAATCATGAGATGGGATGTGGGTGAGTATGATTTAGGCTAAGGTGGCTGGGAGGGTTGTGCATGTGGAGACATTTGAGCTGAGACCTGAAAGCGGAAAGCTCATCATGTGCAATCTGGGGGAAGGGTGTTCCAAGAAGAGGAAACAGTAAGTGCAAAGGTCCTGTGGTTGGAACAGACGGGACAATTTGAAGAGCAAGAGGGCCAGCTTGGTGGGACCACCAGACACAGCCTGAGAGGCTGTAGGGAGGGTCTGGATTAGATTCTCAGTGACAGAAGGAGCTAAGGGAAGACTATGATCAGGGGGATGGCATGGTCTTATTTGAACATGTAACAGATCATAGGATCAATAAATACAACATAGAATTACCATATGACCCGGCAGTTCCACTCTTAAGTAAGTACCTAAAAGAATTGAAGACAGGTACCCAAATAGATACTTGTACACCAGCGTTCACAGCAGCACTATTCACAGAAGTTTGAAGATGGAAACAACCCAAATGTTCATCAGTGGTTGATCAGATAAATAAATGTTGTATAATCATTATTCACCCGTAAAAAGGAATGAAGTTCTGATACATGCTACAATGGGGATGAACCTTGAAAACATTATGCTGAGTGAAAAAAAATCAGACCTAAAAGGTCATGTATTGTATGATTCCATTGATATGAAATGTCCAGAACCAGCAAATCCATAGAGACAGAAAGCAGATTGGCGATCGCAAGGGGCTGGAGGAGGGGGGAGGGCAAGTTATTGCCACTGGATACAGAGGTGCCTTTTGGGATGATGAAAATGCCTTGGAACTAGATAGAGGTGATGGTTGTACAACGTTATAACATTGTGAATGTACTAAATGCTACTGAATAGTTCGCTTTAAGATGGTTAGTGGTTAATTTTGTGTTTTGTGAATTTTACCTCAATTAAAACAAAATTATAGAGAGGATTGGAGAGGGAGCCAGGAGACTGGGGAGATGGATTTCACAGTCAATGCAGGTGAGGGCGATGGAGGCCTGGAACAGGATGCTGGGGAGAAGTGGTCAGATTTGAGGCATAGGGTCAGAGCCAACAGGACGCCCTCCCTCCATGCACCCCCCTCCCCCATCAGGACTACTCAAATGTCACCTCTTTTTTTTTTTTTTTAAGAGGTTGGGGGTAGGAGTTTATGAATTAATTTATTTATTTTTGCTGTGTTGGGTCTTCGTTTCTGTGCGAGGGATTTCTCTAGTTGTGGCAAGCGGGGGCCACGCTTCATCGCGGTGCGCGGGCCTCTCCTATCGCGGCCTCTCTTGTTGCGGAGCACAGGCTCCAGACGCGCAGGCTCAGTAGTTGTGGCTCACGGGCCCAGTTGCCCCGAGGCATGTGGGATCCTCCTAGACCAGGGCTCGAACCCGTGTCCCCTGAATTGGCAGGCAGATTCTCAACCACTGCGCTACCAGGGAAGCCCGGGAAGCCCTCAAATGTCACCTCTCGATCACGCTATTGAAAACTGCAAACACTCCACCATCCTCACTCCCGGAAGGCAAGAGTCCAGGAAGCCTCCCCCGTCCTGTCTGACCAACAGCAGGCAGGCAGCAATGGTGGTCCGTTCCCACCAACTGGGAGGGGAGGCCAGTTGGGCTGCGCTTCCCTCCCCGGCCGCTAGGGGCCGCTGCCCCGCTGCTCTGTGGCCGCCAGGTGAGGAGGCCCCGCCTCTTCTCCACCAGGTGCGCTGGAGGCAAGTCCCAGGGGCCAGGGGAGGAGGGTGAAGGGCGCAGGGCCGGGGGAGGAGTCCGGGGTGAGGGGACGAAGTGCGGGTGAAAGGAGAGAGCTGAGCGTGTCCGACTTGGGGGCTGCTGAAAGTGGGGGAGAAAATAAAGCCATGGGGAGGTTGGAGGAGTCAGGTAAGGAGCAGAAGGCGATGGCTGGCTGAGTGCTTGGGAGAGAGGAGGGGTGAGGAAGGAAAGCTGAGGGGTCTGGCCGAGGGCGGGGGTGGGGGGTGGAGGTGGGGGACTACCGAGGGCGTAGAGCACAGTTGGTGGAGGGAAGACAGGTGAGGAATCAGGGAGAGTCCTGGAGGTGAAGGACGTGACTGGGGGACATTTTGACGGTGCATGGGCGGCTGGGATAGTTGGGGGGTGGGCCTGGCCTGTGAGAAATGAAGGATCCCAGGGAAGGGGCCCTGCATTTTGCCAGCCATTGCTGGTATAGACTGTGGGGGGGGACGGGCGAGGAGGGTAGTTTCTCAGGTCTTGACCCCTAGGGCCAGCAATGGGGAATGAGCTTCTGAGGAGTGATGTGTGCATGTCAAGCTCTGCCTAGGAACCCAGCTTCCTTCTGCAACCAGGCAGGAGGGCTCTCCCTCTCTCTTCTTCATGCCCCATGCCCCATGGCCAGTATTCACTGTGCATTGAGTTGGGTGGTGGGCAAATGAAGGAGACAGATGCAGTCCTGCTTGACTGGGAACTGGTAAGCAATCCACGATGTGAGGGATGGAAGACAGTTAGGGCCTGTGGGAGAGTTCAAGCTGGAAGCGCTACCCAGTCAGGGGGCTCAGAGAAGGTTGCCCTGGGGAAGTGACCTGTAAGCAGACAGCAGGAGTCCACCAGCTGAAGATAGAAGACCCTGGTGGTCTGGGCAGAGAGGAGGTTCTGAGGATGTTGCCAAGAAAAATGCCAGCAGGGTCCAGGCTGCAGTAGGGCAGGAGGAAGGTGATTCCCGAACTTGCATGAGCCCAGGACAGGGGCCTCAATGCCGGATGCTGACAAGGGAAGAAAACCAGAAATGGGGCAGGTGTGAGGCAGCGAGGAGGGAAGGTGACAGCTGTGGGGAGCTGGATATGCACCCCCTTTTAAGCCGGCAGCCGCTTGCTACTACTCAGCTTCAGCTGAGAGCTACTACACGGGAAGTCAGGCTCGGAATTGACAGAATAGATTCTTCAAGAGAGAAGTCAGGGGTTTTGTGCAAAATTCCCTGAGCTTGAACTCTCACAGACTGATCTACTAATTGCTGTCAATTGCTCTGACCCAGCAATTCCATTCTTGGGTTTATTCTCAATGGGAATGGGAGCTTCTGCCACCAAAAGTCACATACATGAATGTTCATAGCAGATTCATTCACCATCGCCAGATGCTGGACACCGGCCATGTGACCACCGACTGGCAAATGGAAAATTAACTGGTGTATACTCATTCAACGGAATATGGTGCAGCAATGAAAAAGAACAAAGTATGGGGACTTCCTTGGTGGTCCAGTGGTAAAGAATCCACCTTACAATGCAGGGGATGCAGGTTCCATCCCTGGTGAGGGAACTAAGATCCCACATGCCACGGGGCAGCTAAGCCCGTGTGCCACAACTACTGAGCTTGGGCGCCTCAACTAGAGCCCGCGTGCCGCCAACTACAGAGCCCACGCACTCTGGAATCCATGCGCCACAACTACAGAGCCCACACGCCCTGGAGCCTGTGCACCACAACTACAGAAGAGAAAACCCACACGCCACAACTAGAGAGAAGCCCGCGCACCACAATGAAGAGCCCACACGCCACAACGAAAGATCCCGCATGCCTCAACGAAGATCCCGCATGCTGCAACTAAGACCGGACGCAGCCAAAAAGAAAAGAACAAGGTACGAACTCATACACAGCCCTGGGCATGAGGCACATGACACAAATAGGGTTCACTGCATGATCTCATTCCCGTGACCCTCAAGGATGGGCAGAAGTAATCCGTGGAGTCGGGGGAGCCCAGTGTCTCCTAACTTCGGACCACTGACATTTGGGGCTGGATGATTCTTTGTTGTAGGGGGTCTATCCTGTGCATTGGAGGATGTTGAGACGCATCCCTGGCCTCTCCCCACTAGATGCCAGTAGCATGTGCCTAGTTGAGATAAATGTCCCTCGTGGGACGGCACAACCACCTTCAGGTGAGGATCACTGGGAAAGTGATATTTTGAGGCAAGGCACTCACCCTAAAGTGGCCTTGGGGAGCTCTCGAGGGACTGGCAAATTCTATATCTTAAACTATGGTGGTGATCAGGGTGGAACATATTTTCAAAATTCACAGAACTGTATTTTAGAAGTATGTGCTTCACAATAAAAGAGTGAACCCTACAACATGATGCTGAGTGAGAAAAGCCAGACACAAAAGGCCACAGATTACACGACTCCATTTATATCAAATGTCCAGAAGAGGCAAAGCCACAGAGACAGAAAACAGATTAGTGGTTGCGGGGGGTGGGAGTGAAGGGAGGGGGTAATGGAAAGTGGCTGCTGATGGGTCCGGGGTTCCCTTTGGGGTGATAGGAATGTTCTGGAATTAGATACTGGTGATAGTTGCACAACACTTGAATACACAAAAATGCACCGAAGTGTACACTTTAAATGGTTCATCTTAGGTGAATTTTAACCTCAAAAAGAAATTATAGTTTGAAAAAAAGCGTTAACCCAAACAGGCTGAACAGAACGGGTCCCTGGGCCAGCTTGGCCCTTTTGCAATGGAGGGAGGGGATGGTAGGAAAGTGAGGTAACAGTTTCTGTCCAGAGAAAGTGCAGAGCCAGGAGCTTTGGGCCTTCTTGGCAAGGGGAGGGCTGCAGCCAAAAGTATGTCTCGGCTCAGGGGAGCAGTCTCTCTTAACCCAACCTGTCAGCCCTGGAAAGAAATTGCAGGCAGGTCAGAGGCCAGCCTGTGAACTGTGGAAGGGAATGCAGAGTTCTGACACGTGGAAGAGAAATGACAACCGCTCAGCTCAGCCTGACGCCGCAGAGGGCTGCTATACCCCCACCACAGTACTTGCGGGGTGGGGGGATGTTCTCTGTGAGCTGGGGGGCAGACGGGGGCTCACCCCAGCTCTTCGGCAGCTCACAGAGGAGCAGAAACAGAGGGCCATTGGGTGACATTTGGACCTATGCGCCCCGTAGGTGGTGCTGGGGGTGGGGGAGGGAACCACCCACTGTGAGCCAGAGGCCAGGGGCCAGGGGCTGGGCTTCCAGGCTCTGAGTCTCCACTGGCTTCAAAAAACTGAATGAAGAGAGAAAGCAAGAAAGCTAAGGGCTCCAGAAGCTGTTGGGACCTGGCTGGTGGGCCAAATGACGGCCCCCACAAGATATGTCCACCTAGAACCTGGGACCGTGAGCTTATCTGAACACGGTGCCTTTGCAGATATACTTAAGGCTCTTTTTTTTTTTTTTTTGCGGTACGCGGGCCTCTCACCGCTGAGGCCTCTCCCGTCACGGAGCACAGGCTCCGGACACGCAGGCTGAGCGGCCATGGCTCACGGGCCCAGCCGCTCCGCGGCACGTGGGATCTTCCCAGACCGGGGCACGAACACCGTATCCCCTGCATCGGCAGGCGGACTCCCAACCACTGCGCCACCAGGGAAGCCCTAATTAAGGCTCTTTTGATGAGACGATCCTGGTTAGGGGAAGTCCCCAGTCCAATGACAAGTATCCTTAGAAGAGAAGGGGCAAAGACAGAGGAGAAGGCCATGTGAAGACAGAGGCAGAGATTGCAGTGATACAGCCACAAGTCGAGAAGCACCAGAAGCTGGAAGAAGCAAGGAAGGATCTTCCCTTAGAACCTGTGGAGGGAGCACCACCTGGCTGACATCTTGATTTCAACTTTGGTCTTCAGAACAGTGAGAGAATAAATTCCTTATTTTAAGCCACCCCGTTTATGGTCTTTTGTTACAGCAGCCCTAGGAAACTAATACAGGCCCTGATATTCAATTCTCTGAACATTTACGAAGCCCCTGGAAGGCGTTGTGGTACAGTGGGGAAGGCAAACATTTGAATAGATCACTCCAATATATATATATGTATTTTTTTTTGGCCATGTGGTGAGGCTTGCGGGATCTTAGTTCCCCGACCAGGGATTGAACCCAGGCCATGGCAGTGAAAGCGCTGAGTCTTAACCACTGGACCACCAGGGAATTCCTGGGATCACTGTTAATGGAGGAGCGCATGGAGGGATGGACATCCCATGGGGTGGAGGACTGCCTGGGAACTCTGCAGCAGAGGTGACAACAGAGAGCTGGTGACAACACACGCCTATAGAGGACAGCAGGTAATATAAACATGCTGAGTGGCCAGGTGAAGAAGACAACTGCATCAGCAGTAGCACAGGTGACCTTCAGTTCAGTGATGGGGGGCAATAAGGAGTGGTGAGGACTGTGGCAAAGAACAATAATAATTGCTAACATTTATCAGCACTTGCTAAGCCCTCTCCTTACACAGTATTAACTCATTTACCCTTGCATCAACTCTAGAGGCAGGTATTATCCCCATTTACCAGGTGGGTTAACTGAGGCATAGAGGCTGTATCACAGTCAGGGCCCTAGGCAGGAAACAAAGGGCGCATTCAAATTGGGTAATTTGATCAGAGTTCAACGAAGGGACGAATTTATAAAGCATGGACAGATGTAGGGAACCACAAGGAATAATGCCACACCTTGGGCTAGTAGAGGGGGGAGGGTTAGCACACTTAGGTCCGAGAGGCAAGGGGAGGGAGCAGTTGCCATAAGCCGGAAACACCACAGGCTGCGTGGATGGGGAAAACCCGTGACCTCGAGCGACAGGGACACAGGTGGTCCACAGAGGCCACAGGGTGAGGGACCAAACTGAGGGACAGATATGTCTCTCACTTCCCCCCCACCACCACCACAGGGGTCCTCATGGGCTGAATCCAACCTGAGCCAGAGGACCCAGAAGGCTGTTGGGGTCCACACAGCCCAGCCTCCCAGGAAACCAAGCTAGGTGGAGAAGCCAGGAGAACTGCTTCAGGTGGGCAAGCAGAAGATTCCAGAACAGGAAGGTTGAGTGGTTCCGTCTGGGTCCAGAGTCCCCTTAGCTACTCACCGCATGAGAGCTGGCAAAGCTGTGCTGTCTCCTCGGTGTGGGGCTGCCCTTACTGAGCGCTGCCCCTTGCGCTGGGCGTGTGCCCTCGGCTTCACAGAGGCTGCGTCTTTTGATGGAAAGCCAGGAACACAGATTTTTATGCAACAATCGCCTGATATTTAAAAGGTGGCGACTCATTACAATTTTTAAGAACCTTGCATGGGCCAAGCAAATCACATCCGTGGGCTGGATTGGGCTCTGGGTGTTAAACTCCCAGTTTCAAAAGGTGGATGCAGAGAGGGCAAGGTATCCAGGTGCGGAAATGTTCAGAGGTAGCCACGCAAAGCATCATGGGTGAGATAGGGACCACGGATCATCCAGCGGAATTGACTAGAAAGTGCCTGGGTCCCGGGCGGCTGCGGGGTGTTAGGATGAAACTGAACAGGTGTTTTGGGTCTAGGTTGGGAGGGGCCCTTAGAGCCACGCTAACAGGTTTCAACTTTGAAGGAGAGAAGCCACTGATGGCTTTTAAACGGCCAAATGACTCAGTCATGCTCGCATCACCCCCCCACCCCAACGCTGGCTGTGCGTCAGGCTTTCTTTGGGGGTGGAAGTACCGTGGATCCATAAATGAGTGAAAGAAATGAAAGAGCGCCCTCCTTTGAGTGTGCTCACAGCTTGGCGGGGAGGGCAGACGCATAAATGATAACGTCAGAACATGATGCACGGGGTAATGGTGGGTTAGCCCATGTCTGCGTACATTTGACCAACTGCTGTGCGTTCCGCCATGGGGGTGAAGGGACAGGACATGGTACTGCTTTCGAGGAAAGAGGCAATGGATGAGGGAGGAAATAAAAGGAGAGGAAAATCCCTTGGGGGATTGGGGGAAGGGGCTCAGATCAAGGGGCCACCGACCCATGTGGCACCACAGGAAGTGGGCAGAAGGACAGGGCATCCTGGCTGGGTCCCAAGCCCCCCCTTGGCCCCTGGGGCCCAGCAGCCTGGCCCGCCTACTCCCAGTCGCCCGCATCGCACCAAGAACATACCCAGGGCTGACATGGATTCCTGACTCTGAGCCCGAGCAGGGGGAGAGAGGGGACGAAAAGCACCCATCTGTTCTCCCTCTGATGCAACGCGATTCTTCACCCAGTGCTTAAACCCGGCGCTTCTCCTCCCATTTCCTCTAGGCAGCCAGCCGCGGTGATGCGATATAAATCGCTGCAAATGGGTTTTCCCAGCCAGTCGCCGTGTTGTTTTAATAATGGTTCATTTTCTGCCCGGGGGAGGAAAATAGTCCGTTGAGAAATTGGGGTCTGGGTGATAATTTTGTGTGTGTGTGTATGTGCGCCTGGTGTCCCCCTCACGCCAGAGAAGATTCCAGAACATCCACTGAGATACCAAGTCACCTCTTGGGTTGGGTGATACCCAGAGCATCCCCCTCACCTGAACAAAGGAATTCCTCCAGCAACCTGGGCCCATTTACTGAGCACCTGCTGTGTGTGTGCCATCCCTGAGCTAGGTGTAAGGGACATGGTGGTCTCCCAGGCCTGGCCTCCCCAGGCCCACATTCTAGAATGGGGGGAGAGATTGACATTTAAAAATAATTGTGCAAAACTATGGGACTTCCCTGGTGATGCAGTGGTTAAGAATCTGCCTGCCAATGCAGGGGACATGGGTTCTGAGCCCTGGTCCGGGAAGATCCCACATGCCGTGGAGCAACTAAGCCCGTGCGCCACAACTACTTAGACCATGCGCCGCAACTACTGAGCCCAAGTGCTGCAACTACTGAAGCCTGCGTGCCTAGAGCCTGTGCTCTGCAACAAGAGAAGCTACCGCAATGAGAAGCCGCTGCAAAAAGAAGCCCGTGCACTGCAATGAAGACCTAATGCAACCAAAAATAAATAAATAAATAATAAAAAAGCAATAATTGTGCAAAACTATGTAATTACAATCATGGAAACTGTTCAGGAGAGAGTGAGTGTTGTGATGGAATCGATAACGGGATTTTTGGCATAACTAAGGCCCCCACCCACTGAGGAAGAGACCCTTAAGCTGAAACTTGGAGGACAGATGAACAGTTGCCGGCGTGAAGGCCATCCAGGTTGGGGGAACTTCCTGGGTAAACATCTTTTTTTTTGGCCCTGCCACGCGGCATGTGGGATCTTAGTTCCCTGACCAGGGATCAAAACTGTGCCCCCTGCAGTGCTGCAGTGGAAGCGCAGAGTCTTAACCACTGGGCCACCAGGAATGTCCCTTGGGCAAACATATTTTTTTTTTTTTTTTTGGCTGCGTTGGGTCTTCCTTACTGCGTGCAGGCTTTCTCTAGTTGCGGCACCCAGGCTTCTCATTGTGGTGGCTTCTCTTGTTGTGGAGCATGGGCTCTAGGCACGTGGGCTTCAGTAGTTGCAGCATGCAGGCTCAGTAGTTGTGGCTTGCGGGCTCTAGAGCACAGTAGTTGTGGTGCACGGGCTTAGTTGCTCTGAGGCATGTGGGATCTTCCCGGACCAGGGATTGAACCCGTGTCCCCTGCATTGGCAGGCAGATTCTTAACCACTGCGCCACCAGGGAAGTCCTCCCCTGGGCAAACGTCTTGAGGCTTGAAAGAACATGGTGCAGGCTCAGAACTAGGAGAAAAGTCATGGGGTCCAGTGAGGTGAGGGCTAGGTAGGTGCCGAGGAATGGCGTGTATCAGTGGCCAGAGACTTGGGAGCTTTCACCCTGTTTCTGGACAGAGAGGTTTTCTCCTGTACTGAGATGTAGCCATGACTGTCCTGTGCATAGTCAACCTTTAGTCTCAAGGCCAGTGACGGTCCTTGTTTTGCTGATTTAGAAACAGCAGCTGTGGGAGGCCCTCCCCATCCCCAACCCTGTTCCTTTCCTTCCTGTAGTGGGTTGAATGGTGACCCCCCCAAAAGATATGTCCACATTCCCACTGCAGAACCTGCAGATGTGAACTTATTTGGAAAGAGGGTCATTGCAGTTATCATTAAATTAAGAATCTTAAAATGAGGTCATCCTGGGTTAGGATGAGCTCTAATCCTTAGAAGAGAAGAGAAAGGGAGACACAACCATAGGGGAAAAGGCCATGTGAAGTTGGAGGCAGAGGTTGGAGTGATACAGTCACACACCGAGGGACACCCGGAGCCATCAGAAGCTGGTCGGGGCAAAGAATAGATTTTCCCCTAGGGACTCCAGAGGGTTGCCTTGATTTGGGCCTGATGACACTGATTTTGGGTTTCTGGCCTCCAGAACTGTGAGGGAATACATTTCTGCGGGGTTTCTGGTTTTGTTTTGCTTTGGTTTTGTTTTCTGTTGTATTTAAGCCGCCCAGATCTGGCTATCTGTTACAGCAGCCACAGGAAACGAATACATTCTCGGTCCCCAGCAAAGCATTCCACGAGCTGTCTCTCCTCCCCAGCTCTAGATCCTCTTCTCTGATCCCCTCTCCATCCCACTCCAGTTGGGCTTTTGTCCCTGCCCAGCCAGGGAAAGGGCTCCATCCTGCCAACTTCAAGGACCTTTGCTCAGCCTCCAGGACGGTATGCTTCTCAAGCTCCCCTTCCACCTCCCCGACTGCCCCTGACCAGTCTCTTCTGCTGATTCCTCCTCATCCCCTGTCCTTAATATTGCACAGAGAGCCATGAGCTTGCCCTCTTCTTTCCTGTGTCTACAATCAGCTCCCTGGTGATCTTGAACAGGTTTGAGGACTTAAATGCCACTTATATCTGACAATGTTATCTTCCAATGACAGCTCCAGCTTGGGCCTCTCCACTGCCTTCAGCTGCCCCCCTGGGTGTCTCCCCTTGGAAACCCGGTGGGTATGCCCAAGTATCACGTCTGAAACAGAACTCTTGACCCCTCCACTCACCCCAGACCTGCACCTCTCCTGACTTCCCCAGCTCAGTTAATGGCAGCACCACTGTTCTCCATTGGTCTAATGGGTGGAATAATGCCCCCCCACATTTCATGTTCACCTGGAACCTCAGAATGTGACCTTGTTCTTTGCAGATGTCATCAACCAAGGATCTTGAGATGATAGATATTGGATCTAGGCTGGGCTCTAAATCCAACAATAGGTGTCCTTCTAAGAGGAGGAGAGGACACACGGAGAAGAAGATGGAGGCAGAGATGGGAGCGATGCAGCTACAAGCCAACGAAAGCCAAGGATGGCTCACAGCCACCAGAAGCCAGGAGAGAGGCAAGGAAGGATTCTCCCCTGCAGCCTTCAGAGGGAGCACGGCCCTGCCCACACCTTGATGTTGGACTTCCGGCCTCCAGAACTGTGAGACAATATACTTCTGTTGTCTTAAGCCACCACGTGTGTGGTAATTTATTACAGGAGCCCTAGGAAATGAACGCAGTTGTGTTCTCCAGAATGAGCTCTGAGACACCTTGATTCGAACGCAAGTGATTTACCTGGAAGGCAACTGCAGGAAGCACCGGCAGGGGAGAGGGGAGGGGAGACCAAGGAGGGAGGGCACCCAGCAAAGAGTGTATCCATTTGCACTTAATTCCCCCCCGCACCCCGAGACCTGTGGGGCACACACCTCAGAGTCATCTCATGTGAAGGATGAGGGAGCTGGGTTATGTCCATTGAATGGATCTTCCAGAATGTCTGGTTACCCCCAGGCAGGTCTGAGCTGCCTCTGCAGCCAGAGAGAGCTGTCAGGCAAAGGGTTGCAGGTGCCGGCGATATGGCGCCATTGGCCTGATGTGCATAGTGCGGGCTCTAAATGGCTCCCGTCAATCTCCACCCTTGTGTGGTTCCTTCTCCTTGGGTATGCGTGGGACTCTATGACTTGTTTCTAACCAACAGGATGTGGCTAAGGTGGGAATTCCCTGGTGATCCAGTGGTTAAGACTTTGCCTTCCAATGCAGGGGCACGGGTTCCATCCCTGGTCGGGGAGCTAAGATCCCACGTGCTAAGAGCCAAAAAACCAAAACTTAAAACAGAAGCAATATTGTAACAAATTCAATAAAGACTTTAAAAATGGGCCACATCAAAAAAAAAAAAATCTTCAAGAAGGAAAAACAAAAAGAATGTGGCAAAGCTTGTGGGATATCCCTTCCAAGATTAGGTTACAAAATGTCGGTGACTTCCATTTTAGGTATCTTCTCACTCTCCCTCTCTTGCCAGCTCTGAGCAAAGCCATCTCCATGTTGTGACCTGCCCAATGGAGAGGCCCACATGGCAAAGAGCTAAAGGAGGCCGCCTCTGACCAATAGCCAGTGAGGGATTGAATCCTGCCAACAGCGAGTGAGCTTGGAAGTGGATCCTCCCCCTTCAATCCTTCAGACAAGACCATAGCCCCGGCCGCCATCTTGGTTGCAGCTCTGTGAGAGCTGTGGGACCCCTGTGGGACCTCTGTGAACCAGAGGGACCCAGCTAAGCCACACCTGGATTCCTGAGTCACAGAAACTGTGAAATAATAAGTGCACGTTGTTTTAGGCCACTAGGTTTGGGGATAATTTGTTACATTGTGATGCTGCGTGCCAGAGGGACATGAGGGAAGGCACATGAACACTGACTGGTAAACCATCTACTTGATTGCTCTAGACTTCTCCCTTACTCTCACCTCTTACATCCAGTCCATTAGCAAACTCTGTCAACTCCAACTCCAAAATCTGTCTTGAATCCATAGACCTTTCTCCACCTGTACTGCCACCAGCTCATGCCAAGCTATCCTTGTCTCTCACTTTCATCAAAGCCTCTCCTCCCCACCAGTCTCCATCCAGCTGATTTGCTACAGCCAGAGACGCTTTTGTATTATAAATCAGATCCTGGAACACAGTGGGTGCTCAGTAATGATGGAGTTAAGTTAGGTGTCTAGTCAGGCTATCTGGGTCTCTCATATCCCCCCAATCAGACTTTTTCCCTTCCTGTACCTACATAAGGAAGGGAATGATATAAGGGGAGAGTTCTTAGTCCACCAGTGCTGAACTTCTGGCCCTGGGGGCAGCTTGCTTGCCTCACATCTTCCTCCATGCACACGCTCAGCTAATGCTGTCCACCCATGCATGGGACCAATACTCATTAAGCACTTACTGTGCATCTGACTTCTGAGTATCTGATAGGCATGATCTCATTTAATCCTTGAAATGAGCCAGAGAAATCCTGAGAAAGAACAAAGCCAGAGGTATCACATGTCCTGACTTCAAACCATATTACAAAGCAACAGGAATCAAAACAGTATGGTCCTGGCATTAAAAAAAGACACGTAGACCAATGGAACAGAATTGAGAGCCCAGAAATAAACCTATGCATATGTGGTCAACTACTATTTGATAAGGGAGCCAAGAAGAGTCAGTGCAGAAAAGACAGTCTCTTCAATAAATTGTGCTGGGAAAATAGGATATTCACATGCAAAAGAATGAAACTAGACCCTTCTCTTACATCACTGGTAAAAATGAACTCAAAATGGATTAAAGACTTAATCCTTCATATACACACTACTGCATATAAAATAGGTAACTAATAAGGGCCTACTATATAGCATAGAGAACTCTACTTAATACTCTATAATGACCTATATGGGAAAAGAATCTAAAAAATAGTAGATATATGTATAACTCATTCACTTTGCTGTACAGCGGAAATTAACACAACACTGTAAAGCAACTATACTCCAATAAAAATTGTTAAAAAAGACTTAATCCTTGAAATGGCCCTACCAAGTAGGACTGCCATTGTTCCTCATTTTACAGTTAGAGAAACTAAGGCACAGAGCAACAAAGCCATTTACCTACAGGTGACTCAGCCAATCCCAGGCAGGACTGGGATTTGGACCCAGGCATTTTCAACACCAGCATTGGGGTCTTCATTGAGACCCATGTGTGAATTCTCTTGCTTACAACCAGAGGGGCATTTCTGAGTGCCCAGGCACCTAAGTGGGTTTACACCCCTTGGTTTTTTTTTTTTTTTCCTTTCTTTCTTTTTTGTCCGCACTGTACAGCATGCAGGATCTTAGTTCCCCCACCAGGGATTGAACCACTGCATTGGGAGCACCTGCCCCCTGTATTGGGGAGCATGGAGTCTTAGCCACTGGACTGCTAGGGAAGTTCTACACCCCTTGGTTTTGTCCAGGAGATGGTTCTGTCATGCTGGGCTGCATTGATGAAAGGGCCGTTTCTTGCCCTCAGGGAGGTTCCTGGCTTGCTGGGGAGACAAAGGCATCCATAATCTTAAATCCACAGGAATGACAGCAACCACCTAAACCTGCACTGAGGGCACCCTGGGATGTGTTAATTCTGCCTGGGGAGATTCTGGAAGGCTGGAAGGACTTTGCAGCATGTGGAGGGATGCCATGTCCATGGGCGGAGGACCCTTGTTATCCATCTTTGTGCCCTGAGCCTGCAGAGAGTGCTAAACATACCCAGGAGTGGGCAATTTGCTCCAAGTCACGGAGCTGAAAGCCTGAGTGGGCCTCCTGCATGGTATCCTGCTGTTTTCGACTCTTGCATTCATTTCCTAGGGCTGCCATCACACACTACCGCAAACTGGGGGTTTAAAGTAATGGAAATGTATTGTCTCACAGTTCTGGAGACCAGAAGTCTGAAATCAAGGTGTCGGCAGAGCTCCACTCCCTCTGAGGTTTCTAGGGGAGGATCCTTCCCTGCCTCTGCCAGCTTCTGGTGGTTGCTAGCCATCCTTGGTGTTCCCTGGCTTGTAGACGCATCACTACAGACCGTCTCCATCACTACGTGGCGTTCTCCTGTCGTGTATCTGTATCTCTTTTCTTAGAATAACTTATTTATTTATTGGCCGCACCGCGCGTCTTGTGGGATTTTAGTTCCCCAGCCAGGGATAGAACCCGGGCCCTTGGTGGTGAGAGCACGGAGTCCTAACCACTGGACTGCCAGGAATTCCCTAAATTTATAATCCAGTCATATTGGGTTAAGGTCCCACCCTACAGTATGATGTCATCTTAACTAAATACATCAGTAACAACCCTCTTTCCAAATAAAGTCACATTCTGAGGTACTGGTGGTTAGGACCTCAACATATCTTTTTTGAGGGGACACAATTCACCTTGTAACACGCTCCCTCCCTTATAGACTGTCTCTTGTCACCTCTCCCTGGACTGTACAGGGGCCCAGTTAAATGCATCCACTTTCCCTTTTTCTTTTTTTTTTTTATGCTCCCGCACCTGAGCCTCAATCCATACTTTGTTAACGTAAAAAATTATTAATAAACATCTACCCTGGGGCTTCCCTGGTGGCGCAGTGGTTGAGAGTCCGCCTGCCGATGCAGGGGACATGGGTTCGTGCCCCGTCCGGGAAGATCCCACATGCCGCGGAGCGGCTGGGCCCGTAAGCCATGGCCGCTGAGCCTGCACGTCCGGAGCCTGTGCTCTGCAACAGGAGAGGACACAACAGTGAGAGGCCTGCGTACCGCAAAAAAAACAAAAACAAAAACAAAACCATCTACCCTATCCTGAGCATTTTTGGAGATCCAGAAAAATTCAATATTATCATTTGGGAATGCATTGGGCTGCAAGTATCAAAATACCTGAGCTGCAGTGGCTTAAACCAAAAGGTTGCTTTTTCCTCACCAAACAATCTGGATTTTGGTGCCTGGTGCTGTTGGAAACCAGCAGCTAGACGGCATCAAAGCCAGCATCATGGTCACCTAGATATCCCTCTATATCAGTTGTGTGATCCTCACCCCAGCCAGTTGCTGTTTTTATCCCCATTTTACAGATAAAGCAACTGAGGCTCAAATAACATGCTCACGCTTCCCTGAACCCCCCAGCCAACTTCTGTTTGGGTTTCATTGGCCAGAAATGTGTCATTCAGCCACACTGCTGGCCAGTGAGAAGCAAGGGAGGCTAGGTAGCAAGTACAGAGCAAGGCAGATAGTCAATCAACTAGCGAATGCTCTGTTAGCAAAGGAAGAAAGCAAGAGTGTTGGAGGTAATAAGATGTGTCTCCCACAATTCTCCCTGCCTCTAGATCTAGATCAATTATATTGCATACCCTCTAAGTACTAGGCATTATGTTGTAGACTCACTGTGAATTATTGCTAAAAATAATAACAGTAGCACTTATTTCATGGAATCCTCAACATCTGTGAAGTACATGCTATTATCATCCCAATTTATAGATGAGAAAACCGAGGCCCGGACAGGTCCAGTAGAACCTCATTTATTCATTCATTTTACAAACAATTATTGAGCATCTATTATGTATCAGGCCATTTGGGCAATGAGAATACAGCAGTGAATAAAACAAATACTGCCCCCTGAAGTATTAGCCCTCAGAAGGGCTTACATTCTAGTCAGGGGTGAGGATGAGAAGGAAGGAGAGAAGGTACCCAGAAATAATAGAAACAATATTACTTTGGGAATAACACCTAGTGTGGGCCAGGCACTTTTCTGAAGGTTTTCCATTTACCAAGTTGCTTATCCATCCCCACAGCTGTATGAGGCAGGTTTTATTACTATCCCCATTATATAAATGAGGGAACTGAGGCTCAGAGAAGTTAAATAACACGCCTAAGGTCGCACAGCCAGTAACTGTGAAGCCAGGATTTGAACCAAGGCCCTTGGGTTCCAGAGCCTAAGCTAAGTAATATAATGTCAGGTGGCGATAAAACAGGTGATGGTAAACAACGCGGTGATGGCTAAGTGGCTGGGGAAGGTCATTCTGAGCAGGTGACATACTAGCAGAGATATGACTAAAGGGAGGAGGGAGCTGTGGGGATGGGTATCTAGAAGGAACAGCCAGTGGAAGCCCAGAGGTAGGAGCATGCTGGGTGTGTTTGGGGTTCAGTGAGGGGCTGGTGTGGCTGCAGCAACAGGTCTAGGGATTCTTGTACCCACTTTGCACATATGACCTTTCAGCATCATCAAAGTCTCATGACATAGATTTTTGTAACTATCCTCACTTGACAGATGGGGAAACTGAGGCTCTGAGCAGTTAACCAATCTGCCCTGGGAGACATACGGCTAGAAAGAGGTGAGGCCTGGACCTGAACCCAGGCAGCTTGACTCCATTGCCCAGCCCCATGGGAAACAGTAGGGAGCAAGTGCCAGCAGGCTGGGAGGGCTGCCTGGAGGAGGTGGATGTCACCAGGACCTAGAGGGATTGGAGCAGCAGGGAGTGGGGAAGGGAGGGTCCTGTACGAAGACCCTCATGGAACATGGCACCTGAATCCATCCCTGGGGGCAGTTCTTCAAGGATGGATTTCCACGCACGGCCCTGACTCGGGTTCCCCCAGACAGGCTCTGCCTAAAGAAAAGGCAGATGCAAGAGCTTCATTAGTGCCTCGGAAGTCCCAGGAGCACGGGGAGGGGGGTGGAGTGGGGGAGAGGGGGGATGAAAAGGGCTGGAGAAGGGAGCCATCCTAATTTTGGCACACCTGGCAGGGGGCACAGGGACACTTAAAAGGAAGGACCTGGGGCCGGCTGGGCAGGCCCCATCATTGTTCCAGTTGGATCTGCCGTCTGGGCTTCAAATGCAAAACCAGAGTAAAGTGGGGTGGTGGCGCCAGTGGCCTCTGCTCCTCCTTTAATAGACCAAAGGACCCTGGCGGCTTAGCTCTTTTTCCTAATTTAAAGATATTTCCAGGCGTTTGAGAGCTCCCCTACGGTGAAGCAGGAAGGTTGGAATGGGGGGAGGGGGCGATGAAACTCTCATCGTGCTTGCCAGGGAGGATGGGGAGTAGGCCAGGAGGAGGGGGCACTGAGGGTGGGACCCTTGGGGGGTAAGGAGATCTATAGTGTTCTTGGCTCTCTTCTGCCTCAGGTTCCCCTCTCTGGATCCTCGGCCTGCCTCTCCAGAAGGTAGGACATTTGTAGATGTACCCAAACATCCTGCTAAGGAAAGGGGGGCTCTTTGGGGTCAACCCTGGAGGCCCTGAGTTGGGGGACACTGGGGATATTGCCCCATGCCAGCCCCTGGGCAGGGCAGGGTGCCCAGAGAGAGACGGATGGAGTAGGTTTGTTCCCTCTCAGTTTGGCACCCCTGGTGCCAGGACAGGAAGGAGGGTAGGGAGCCAGGCCAATGGGGTGCAGCCACCTCCATGGGGGAGCTCCTTGGCTCGTGTCCACGGGGGTGGCGTGTGGCGGGGATGGGTGGGGGGTATGTGCACCGGAACCAGGAAAGAGCCAGCGAGGGGCGGGGCTGGAGGGCGGGGTGGAGCCCAGCAACAACTTGTGGGTGGGGGTGGGGTGTCCCTTCCCTCGTGTCCAGGCTCCCCTGACTGCCTTTTTCTCCCATTTTCCTTCCCTCTGTCCTTCCCTCGCCCCTCCCACTCCAGCCCGCCTCCCTTCCTGGACCCTGAGCCCTCCGTCTACCCCCTATCCCTGGCTTGCTCTCCTGCCTCCCTAGGTGCCACCTCGTTGGGCTCCCTTTCTCTTGCCTCCTCCGGGTTCCCAGCCATCACCCCCCGCCCCCACCCCCCCCCCGCCCCCAGCCCGCCCTCCTCCCTCTGACTGGCTCCCGCCTCCCCTTAGTTCTCCCAGCCCCCAGCCCCCTCTTCCCTCCCTCTTTCTCTCTCTCCCCTTCCTTCCTTCACCCCAGCCTCTCTTCCCACATTCCCCAGCCGGAGAGAGGGCCGCACTTCCCCTCCCCGGGCCGACTGGCTCGGCTTCGCGCCCGCCGCTGGGGCCGCCGCCATCTTGCAGGCTGCCGGGGAGGGAGCCGCGAGCGTGCAATCGAAACAATACATCTTTTATGAAGCGCTCCCCCCCACCCCCCGCCTGGAAATCTTACATTAGCGAGGCATTGATTTCCCCCGGCGTAGAGCGGCCTCGCGCGCTCCCCCACCCAGGGGCTCGAGGGCCGGGAGGGACTTGCAGAGCGGAGGGGGTCATCCCGGGGGTGGCGGGTAGTCATCGCTCTGGACCGAGAGCCCTGCAGTTGGGACCCTCCCACCCCCACCCCCAAAGCCCGGGGCTCTGAGGGGCAGCCCCCGCAGGTGGGCTCGCTCGGTCATGGGGGACGCCAGGGACCTGGCAGCTGGCCTCGGACTTTGGTTCCCAGAAGAAGGGGCTCCTGGGCTTCTAGTAATTCCTGGACTGAGGGAGCCCAACAGAGCCCCTCATCGACCTTGGCATTGGCCAGAAAGGGCTCAGAAGACCCTCCGTTGCCCCTGGAGCCCGCTCTCTGCGGCCAAGCCAACCAAGTCTTCTGGGACACATGCCCGCCTCGAAGAACCCGCCGTGGCTCCTCCTCCCCTCCCGGCCCTGTTTCCTTCCCCTGTTCTCTTTCATCTTGCCAGCTCCCTCCCATCCTTTCCAGTTCCCGCCTACCTCCACCTCTCTCTTGCACTCCCGGTGCCCCCCTGCTGATTGCTTCCCCCCACCCCTTCCCTGCTTGCTAATGGCTCGGTGGCTGGCGGCTCCGCGGCTGCTTCCGGGGGAGTTGAGTTTGCAGCCAGAGGAGACGCTGGAGCTATTGGGGGTGGGGGAATTATACACATAAACCTGGGATAATGAAGGTGGTGCAGCCTCAGATCCTAAGCCCACCCCCACCCCCCATCCCTTCCCACTTAAGGACCAGCCAGGGCTTCCAGGCTCTCCTGAGGTCCCATGGCCCCTGTCATCTCTCTGAATGGGCTACACTACACTGGGTATACGGGGTCCAGGCTAGTTCGGGACACCTCTGATATGTCTCCCCACCGGGTCTCAGTTCAATTTGCAGCTTGTCACTTGCCAGCCCTGCAGTCCAGGGGCAAGCAGGGACCAACATAAGGACAGGTGGATTTTCTGGGTCTGAGTACCCCTCCTCCTAGTACCCCACCAGCACCCTGGATCCCCACCTCTCTAGGTGACCTGAGGTCACACTGCCCACAACCTGACATCTTTCATATAATTGAAAAGTCAGACTTGGATTTTCTTGCCCATTCCCCATTTCTGAGCTGTGTGACCTTGGGCAAGTTACTTAACCTCTCAGATTCTGTTCCCTCTAAGTTGAGGACGATAACAACCATCTTCAAATAGAACCTGACTTCACCCACTTCTTCCCACTTCTGTGGCCCACACCCTGGTCCTGCCCCCATCAGGATTACTTGGATTATCATGGTTACCTCTGCCTTGGACTCCCTTCTTCTGCCTTCGCCCCATCAGGACTGAGTATTCAGGACGCTGCAGTCCATTCCCATGACTCTTAGATTCAATCCAAATCCCTCACTCAGCCTTTTCTGGATCCCTCTCCCATTGCTTACTCCACTGAGCCTTTGCACCAGCTGTTCCCCCCTCTGGGAACACCCTTCCCCCTAGATCTCACATGGCTGGTTCCGCCTCCTTCTTCAAGCCCCAGCCCCGTGTCACCTCCATGGGATCTTCCCCACCACCTCCAGTTGCTTTCCTTCCACCACTTTTCCAGCACTCTCCACCCTCTGATATTGCCTTGTTTTTGTGTTTTCATGTTTACAGTCTGCCTTACCACTTCCCACTGGAACACAATCTCTTTTTAGACCCTGACTCTGGTTCTCAGTGTGTCTGACAATATCTGGCATCTACTAGATTTTCAAATATGTGTTGAATAAGTGAGTTAAATAAATAAGAATGTTATGACTGTGTAAGGGTAAGACAGATGTAAAGTCCTTGACATGTCTCAGGTATTCAATAAACCAGAGCACCTGCCTTCTTCAAGAGGATGGAACCAGAAAAGGATAATCTGTGGCTATATACTCTTGTGGTCACTCCCAGCCCAAAACCTGGGGAGAATATTTGGAGTAGGACATATTCCCCCAGAAGGAAGATATTTGCCATAGGTATATCTGACAAAGGACTCATATCCAGAATATATAAAGAGCACATACAAATCAATAAGAAAAAGAAAACCAAATTGATAAATTGATAGAAGACTTGGACAGTTATCAAAATGGCCAATAAACACATGGAAAAATGCTCAGTGTCATCAGTCATCACAGAAATGTAAATAAAACCACAAGGAAATATCACATTCACCAGAATGGCTAAAATGAAAGACTGCTGATACTAAGTGTTGACAGGATGTGGAGCAATTGGAACTTTTACACACTGCTGGTGGGAATGTAAAATGATACAGCGACTTTGGAAAACCGGCAGTATTTCCTAAAACTACACATACACCTGCAAACAATTCAAACATCCATCAACAGTAGAGTAAATAAACAAATTGTGAATAATCCCTACAATGGAATACTACACAACAAAGAAAAAGATCAGTCTAATAATACTTGCAACAGCAAAAATGATTCCCACAGGTTTAATGTAACATGGAAGACACCAGACAAAGAAGAGGACACATGGTATGGCTCCATTTACATGAAGTTCAAGGACAGGCAAAACTAATCTGTGATGACAGAGTCAGATTGGGGAATATTGACTTCCAGGAAAGGGCATGAGGGAACTTTCCGGAAGGATGAACCTCATCTGGGTGGCAGATACACAGGTATATACACGTGTAAATTTCACTGAGCTGAAACTTAAAAAATCTGAGCACTTTACCTATGCAAATTATACCTCATTCAAAGGGGGTGGGGGGAAGGAAAACAGAGAAGAAAAACGTCCCCTAGAGCTATATGTGACCCATATGCTGGGTGAATCCTGACACTTCCCTCCTCAGACATTTCGCAACAGTCTTCTAGTGTGGACAAAAGTTGGAAAATTTAAGCAGTGGCCCCAGATACAGGAGGGAGGTCTAAGGGGGGGGGAGCGCCCCTCCTCCATGTCCTGGGACTTGGACCTCTAGTCTCTACTGGCCCTGGGGAATGGGTGGTCCAGTCTGAATGCAAGAGGATGCTCTTGAGGTCTCTTTTCTACCCCTCAACCTCTTCCAGCCCAAGCTGTGGGTCCAGGCAATTCCTGTACCAGAAACTGCTACTGAATCTGGTTGCTGTGGCAACGGGGCCCGAGAGGCCCCAGGAACCCACTGCTTTGCCTTGTTGCGTGGGGAGCTTTTCCCCCTTAAAAGTGAAATGGGAGTGTGGAGAGAGGGAACCCCCTTCTTCTGATCTTGAAAAAGATGCTTCTCCCATAAGCTTTGCCACAAACCTCTCCCTGATTTGGAGAGGAGGGTCTGAGTGGAACACAGACAACGGTTAAGAAAGGAGAGGGAGGCATACACCTCTCCCTGGGTTATACCAGCCTCCTCCTAGGTCCCAGAAAAGCCCGAGAAAATATAGTCTTTCTCCAGCTCTGACTTTTCCCGTTTTTTCACTCATTTTTTCCCCGGGAGGTGTGGGGTGGCAGGTAGAAAGAGCACTGCATTTGGAGTCAGAAGGAAGGTCAAGGGTCCAGCAGCCTCACTGTGTGGCCTCAGCTCATTCCTTAACCTTTCTGTTTCCTCTTTCACAAAACCGAATCTATAATTCCTACTTTATAGCGTTATTGTGAGAACTTAAATGGATTAACACGCGAAAAGCGATTAAACAACTTCCAGCACACAACTGTCACTCAATACGTCTATTACTGTTTTTATGTTCCAGGTCCTGGGACAATCACTTTTACGTGTAATGATGTATGTAACCGTCACGGCAGCTTTGTGGGAGAGCCATGATCATACCCATTTCATGGATTAGGGAACTGATGTTTGAGCTCCCTTGAAGATGAGGGCATTCTCCAGACTCCCAGTAATCCTGGACCCTTGAACCACCCAATCCTTCAGCTGTAAAATGGGCCCGTGGCTCCCCAGTGAGGGTACAGAGAAGGGCTGCCTGCCCTCTGCCTGTATACATTAAGAGAGTCACAGCTGCTTCAGGACATATGTCCCCAAAAGTCACGATGGCTTTCTGATTCTGTCCCTCCCTCTTTTACAGTCCATGGGGGATGAGGAATTGGATAAGGTAGTTTCCGTGTGGCCTTCAAGACCCACTTTCACCCTCCTCCATCCGGCTTGGGGTGCTGGGGTGGGTCAGGGGCTCCCTGGTCCTCTGGCTTCCAGTGGGTTCAGCCACGAGGAGGCACTGGTAGGCGATGGAGTATGGGAGGGGAGTGGAGCCAGCTCTGAGCCTGTCCTGCAGACTGGTCACTCCCCTGACCAGAACCACTGCTCCCAGGGGTGGTGATGGCTCCCCAACCTCACAGGACCCCAGGTTGCACGGATGCGCTTTTCCTACAGCTTCCTTAATCTTTATAACAGACCTCAAGCCATGTACCTAAACTGCAGAGTTTGCTTCCCATGGGGACCCTAACCAAAAAGACTTCTTTCTCTTGAGCTTTCCTCTTACCTATATTTAGGGAGACTTTTTAAATATTTAGCTTTTTTTTTAAAGTTCCACTGTAATTTTATTTTTTAATTTAATTTTATTTTAAAAAAATATTTATTTATGTGTTTGCGCCAGGTGGGCTCCTTAGTTGAGGCTTGCTGGCTCCTTAGTTGTGGCATGCAAACTCTTAGTTGCAGCATGCATGTGGGATCTAGTTCCCTGACCGGGGAGTGAACCCGGGCCCCTGGTGTTGGGAGCACAGAGTCCTAACTACTGTGCCACCAGGGAAGTCCCTTTTTTTTTTCTTATTATAGGCAGGAAGCACACTCAGTGTGTACCAGAAGACAATAAGTTTTGCCCACATTTATGGCCTTGAGGAAATCACTGTTGATCTTTAGGCGTTTATCCTTCTAATCTTTCTCAGGACAGGACTTTGGGTCAGACAGAGCCGGGCCTGAGTCCCAGCCTGATCACTACATGCTGTGTGATCTTGGGCAAGTTTCTTAACTTCTCTGAGCTTCCATTTCCTCCTGTATATATGGGGTTATCATAGTACACGCTTCATTGGATTGCTGGGAGTTACAAATGCCCAGGAGTTGATAGTTGTTAGCTCTTATTACATATAGCAATGTTATAGGTAGTTTTTCAAATACCCATTCAGGTTTTCTATAGAAAACAGGATCTCAGCGCTCCTTTTTGTGGCGGAAACAAGTTCTCTGGTCCCGTTCTGTAGTTCTCAAACCTCACAAGTTTGTTGCTAGGCTGCCATGCTTTTTGAGATCTTATGTAGGTTTTTATAGTTTTTCCATTGGTCTCCTCAAAAATTCAAGCTAATGTTCAAGTGTTTTGAGCATAGGCACCATGCTAGATGCTTGACAAACATAATTTTTTGTAACCCTCGTAATAATCCATCTTACAGAAGGAGGAATCCAGGCACAGCTAGTGAGTGGTAGAGGCAGGATTTCTCCCATCTCTTGCTTTCATCACCGTTGGTTTGTCCACCTTGAGTAGCTTCCTATGCTCATTTAACATAGCCAATTATTACAGTAGTTATTATTGGGTCTAAATTATGAGTAAATAGGCTATAAGTCAGGGCCACAACCATCAGTTCAATTCAACTCCACAAAAATATATTGACCACATGCCAGACCTTATGATTCTCAAGAAAAGATTAATGGGATCCCCATCTTCTTGGAGCTTACAGACCTTCTTGGGCCTGTGCTTTGGTTGATGCGTGGACTTGGTGGTATGTGCTTCACTGCATAGATACTTTTTCCTTGCATTTAGATGCTCAGTTGAGTTCCAGATGGTTAGAGGTGCCAGTAAAAGGACTGGGGACAATATGGTGGTGTTGGTGTTACCTTGTCTAGGAGTCTGGGCAGGTCAGGGGGTGGGGAGAAAGCAAAAGAAACTGTCGTCCAGAAGGGTGGGGGCCCAAGCTTTGTCCCCCAAAGGCCTGGATTTGAATCCCAGATTCGTCATTTCCTTGTGATGTGACCTTGGACAAGCTTCTTCACTTTTCTGTGCCTCAGTTTCTCCATCTGAAAAATAGACCCCGTGCTAGTGACTGCCTCCCAGAACTGGCATCAGAGCTGAGAAGCTAACTAAAGCTTTTGACAGCCAGCGGCACACAGAAAGCGCTCAGTAAAGGATAGCAGCGACTATTCCAGTGATCCCTCCAGACTCCCTGGGGGAGTGGCTGGATGGGGGAGTGGCTGGATGGAGGACCCAGATTCTGAACGTACAGGGCTGGTGTGGAGGAGTAAAGAGGGAGCTAGGACTCCAGCCCCAGCTTCGGGGCGGGGGGGCGGGGGGGGCGCTGCTGAGGACGGGGTGGCGGCGGTGGGGGGGGGTGCTCTGGCCCAACCCCTGCAAGCCTGTTAATCACCTCTCAGGGTCACGGATCTTCATCCAGCCCTCTGTATACTGTTCTCATCTAATCTCTCAGCAGGCGGGCGGGTCTCTAAATCCTCCTTCACTCTCCTTTCCTGCCCTTTCTGGGCAGGGAGGCCCCAGGCAGGGTTTAGCTCGCAGGAATGAAGGCTGGGAACCTGGTACGCTTTGCGGGGGTGGGCTCCTCGCTTCCCCTGTAACACAGGAGGGGCAGTGTGTTGTGTACCCCGGGACATCCCCCTGAGAAGGGCAGGCTGGCACTTCTTCCCCTCTGCCGGCCAGCATGCCAGGACACTGCCCATTTCTCTCCCCCGTCTGGAAACCCACCAATGGATTTGGCTACAAAACCTGGGTAAATGGCCCCTCGTGGCCAGGCCAGCCGTGGCCTCCCACCGTCCCCATCGGGGCTGGATGAGGATTTGGGAGCCGCCAAGCTGCACCGCTGCACTGCTTTGCAGGCTGCCTGGCCTGGGGCCTGGCTGGGCTCTGCTGGTGTAATTAGGCTTTGTCCGAGGAGGGCACCTGGGCTTTCACTGGAGTTGCCCGTGCTTTTCAGGCCCTTGGGCGATGCTGATCATTCAGGGGGCTCCCTGGGTGCCTGGGAGGCCTCAGCTCCCACCTTGGAAGAGAGCTCCAGTTGGGTGATAGGAAAACCAGGAGCTCTGCAGGGCTGCCTGCTCTCGTGGGCTGAGTCGAGGGGGAAGTTTGCTTGTGGGAGGCTGGTGGGACGGACGTGCGGTGAGCTAGTCGGGGGCACAGGGGCAGCCTCAGAGAGGCAGCCTGGTGACGTTTTTACAGGCTCTGAAAACAGAGCAGCCTGGATTTGAATTCTGCCTCCATCACTTTCTGCTCGGAGACCCTGAGCAGGTGACCATCGCTCAGGGCCTGTTTCCTCACCTGTTATTTGTCGCCTCCTCTGTTTGGGTCGACACCTGCGTGAGTGAAAGGGCCTGGTTCCGAGTTAGTCAGGAGAGAAGGATGTCAGGGGACTTCCCTGGTGGTCCAATGGTTAAGAATCCACCTTCCAATGCAAGGGACGTGGGTTCAATCCCTGGTCGGGGAACAAAGATCCCACATGCCATGGGGCAACTAAGCCCCTGCACTCTAGAGCCCATATGCTGCAACGAAGATCCCTGTGCCTCAAATAAGACCCGATGCAGGGCTTCCCTGGTGGTGCAGTGGTTAAGAATCCACCTGCTAATGCAGGGGACAAGGGTTCGAGCCCTGGTCTGGAAAGATCCCACATGCCGCGGAGCAACTAAGCCTGTGCGCCACAACTACTGAGCCTGAGCTCTAGAGCTCGCGAGCCACAACTACTGAGCCCATGTGCCACAACTACTGAAGTCCGCGTGCCTAGAGTCCATGCTCTGCAACAAGAGAAGCCATGGCAGTGAGAAGCCCGCGCACCGCAGTGAAGAGTAGCCCCCGCTATCTGCAACTAGAGAAAGCCTGCACCCAGCAACGAAGACCCAACGCAGCCAAAAATAAATAAATAAATAAATAAAATAAATGTATTAAAAAAAAGAGAGAGAAAAGGATATCAACCGGCAGATACCTGAAGGACAATGAGGGGTATGGCGGGCTCCTACCTCCTGGAGGGCTGCAGGCTGGAGCCGACATGAGCATTTGCACTTGCCCTTGCCCAGGTGGCATGGATGGTGTCGGGGGTAAGGTGGGTCTCTGTGGGGGTGGGGGGTTGCCTGTTGGCCCAGGGGGTGGAGAGTCTGGGGAGGCTCCAGTTCACATTTCCCACCCTGGAATACATGATGTAGCTCTGTGGTTTTGTCCGAGTTCAGGGTCAGGCACGAGTGTGCCCTGACCTGGACCTCAGTGGTTGGACTTCCCTGGCACACAGCTGGTGCACACCTGGAGCACACCTTCCAGGCTTCCAGCCACTGGTCCATCTTGGTCCGGCTCAACCAGCGTCAGAGAGACATTAGACACCTGAGTGGGATCACTTTTGCCGATGAAACTCAAAATTGAGAACAGGTAAAGAGTGCTCACTTCATGCCAGACACTGACCTAAGCACCTTGCATTCATTAACTCACAACAACCACCAGTGCTGCTGGCCAAGAATTGTGCTTCCTGACCACCTTGTGGGTGAGGTTGTGTGACTAGTTCTAACCAATGAGCTACAGTGAAACTGACACGCAACATTCCCTCTAGAGCATCTAATTGCCTGTGCATGAACTTCCAAAGCTCTTAGTATTTCCTTCCGGTGTGACAGCCAACCATGTTCCAGAGTGTTTCAGAATGTGAATGCTCCACTAGTGACTATGATGAGCAAAGCCTCCCCCCTAATGACCCAAAACAGACATGAAACATGAGTGAGAAATAAATTTCGTGATTTTTCAGCCACTGAGAGGTTGGGTTTCTTTGTTTTTGCAGCCTAGCCTAGTTTCTACTAACCATTCAAAATTACATCCCCATTTTACAGATGAGAAAACTGAGACACAGGTTAAGTCACTTGCCCTCAGTCACCCAGCTAATAAGTGAAGTTTTCAGAGATGGCGTCTAGGCAGTCTGACTCCAGGGACTCTGCTCTTACTTCTAAACTGTCTCTCTGGGTGAGACGGAGTCATTCTGGGGGCCTGGAATGCATGGAAAATTCATAAACCGCGGTGGATCCTGGGTGGGGTTGGTTTCTCCTATCCTGTTTCGTCTGATTGTTTGGGGCTTTTCATTCCTTTCTCTCTTGAGCACTGGCTCTCCTAGAAGGTTTCCATTTATCACATCCTCTGGGGGAGACACAGGAGGCTGGATGAGAGGACCAGGGAAATTTCTCCTCCCCCAATCCTCACTTAGAAAGTTTAATTCATTCAGCTCAGGCTTGACCTTCTGAGGGACCAATCCTCGCAGACATCCACCCCATTCCCCAGCTCCTCCTACACCCTCATTGTGGTAGCCCCAACCCTTCATCCACTGCTGCCTGTAAGAGCTGGCAATCAGATATTACAAGGGAGAAAAATTCTGAGGCTAGAGAGCAGAACTCTGAGCTGAGGTTTCAGAAACGTCTTTTCACCTCTTCACCCCAGCCGGCTTCCTTTCCTCTTCCAGGGTCTCTGAGGTCCCCCTGAAGTCCCCAGAGAACCAGAACCATGCCCTCCACCTGCCCTTGGATATTCCCAGGGAAAACTAGCCAAGCAGGGCTCAGGGCACCTTCACGCAAACCTCAGCAACTCCTGTCCTGACCAGTTAACTCGATACTTACTCTACATTAAGTACCAATTGGGCCAATTTTCTGCTGTAATTAAAACCTCTGTAGATGTGTTCCCTGCTCATCAGTGATGAGTTTATTAACCTCCAGCTCTGAAGGAATGTGGGGCAGAGAGGAGAGAAAGACAGAATATGGCTTGCTCTGGGACTGGGAGAGTGGATGCTGGGAGAGGCTGGGTTTGGAACTGTCCTTTCTCCTTGTTTGGCTCCAGGCAGGGGGCAGGCAACTGTGTTTACAAAAGTGTCGGCATCTCTGTGCTTGCTGTTTCTGCAGTGGAGACTCAGAAATATCTGTCCCATCACACGGACCTGCTGCAAACCTGGGCCTGCCATATAACTGATAATCTTTTGAAAGTCACATTTTCTTGATTACCGACAAGCAGTGTGTCTGGAACCCGGAAACACAGCCCCTTCTAGCTCAGCAATCTGGGCTTGTTTGTTATGTAGCATAACCTAGGCTGTCCTGACTACTACATATTATATCCCCACTTATAGATGGTGAAACTGAGGTCCAGTTTGCTTACTAATCTAGGAGAAACCAAGATAGTTCTTGCCGAGGGAGCCCAGATCCTGGAGACAGACCTTCAAGGTTGATAAAGGAAGCAGGCCAGGCTAGTCTCCACAACTGCCCAAAGTGAGAAGTTCATGGCTGCCAATCATAGGGCCTGGAAACTCAATGCCTAGTATACCCCTGGCAGCTCAAGCAATCAGCTCCTGTTCATCAGAGAGCACCTGCACGTTGGAGATGATCCAGCCCCAAGAAGCCACTCTTTAATTTTTTTTTTTGGCCGAGGCTTGTGGCTTGTGGGATCTTAGTTCCCCAACCAGGAATTGAACCCAGGCCATGGCAGTGAAAGCCCGGAATCCTAACCACTAGGCCACCAGGGAACTCCCTCTTTATTTTTTTTTAATTGGTAGATTTAATTAATTAATTTTTAATATTTATTTATTTGGTCGCACCAGGTCTTAGTTGCTGCAGGAGGGCTCCTTAGTTGCCACATGCAAACTCTTAGTTGTGGCATACATTTGGGATCTAGTTCCCTGACCAGGGATCGAACCCGGGCCCCCTGTATTGGGATCATGGAGTCCTATCCACTGCGCCACCAGGGAAGTCCCTAAATTTATTTTAGTTTTTAGAGCAGTTTTACATTTATAGAACAATCGTACAGATAGTGCAGACACTTTCTATATCCCCCCACCCCCCGCCAATTTCTCCTATTATTAACATCTTGCATTAGTTTGGTACATTTGTTACAATTGATGAACCAGTATTGACGCAGTATTACTAACTAAAGTCCACAGTTTACGCTAGGGTTTACTCTCAGTGTTGCATGTTCCATGGGTTTTGGCAACGGCACGATTTCACAGATCACCATTACAGTATCATACAGAACAGTTTCACTGCCCTGAAAATCCCCTGTGCTTCAGCTATTCCCCCCTCCGCCCACCCACCCCCCGCCCCGAACTCCTGGCAACAGTAGTTCTTTTTTTTTTTTTTTTTGGTACGCGGGCCTCTCACTGTTGTGGCCTCTCCCGTTGCGGAGCACGGGCTCCGGACGCGCAGGCTCAGCGGCCATGGCTCACGGGCCCAGCCGCTCCGCGGCACGTGGGATCTTCCCGGACCGGGGCACGCACGCGCGTCCCCTGCATCGGCAGGCGGGCTCTCAACCACTGCGCCACCAGGGAAGCCCCACAGTAGTTCTTTTGATTGCCTCTATTGCTCTGCCTTTTCCAGAGTGTCATATAGTTGGAATCATAGTCTGTAGCCTTTTTGGACTGGCTTCTTTCACTTAGCAACATGCATTTAAGTTTCCTCCACGTCCTCTTGTAGCTCATTTCTTTTGACCATTGAATACTATTCCATTCTTTATTTATCTATTTTTGGCTGCATTGGGTCTTCGTTGCTGTGCGTGGGCTTTCTCTAGTTGCGGCGAGCGAGGGCTATTCTTTGTGGTGGTGGTGCATGGGCTTCTCATTGTGGTGGCTTCTCTTTGTTGCAGAGCACTGGCTCTAGCCACGTGGGTTCAGTAGTTGTGGCTCACGGGTTCCAGAGTGCAGGCTCAATAGTTGTGGCACATGGGCTTAGTTGCTCCGCGGCAGGTGGGATCTTCCCGGACTGGGGCTTGAACCCGTTGTCCCCTGCATTGGCAGGCAGATTCTTAATCACTGCACCACCAGGGAAGTCCCCATTCTTTACTTTGAAACATCCGTTATATCACCAGGGCTCTACCTTGTCACCTAATGTGTATTGCTTTGTAGGGAGGACTTCAATCCAAGAAACACCTGGGAAGGAATAACCTCATGAAATAAGAGGGCTGTCTTGGAAGTCTGGAGTGGGGTCCAGTCCCCACCATGGCTCAGGATCACGTCCAACTTCTTGCCCTGAATCCTTCTGGCCACCATCTCCACGTGTCACCTTTTTAGGTGTGCTGGAGTGTCTGCTAGCAACTCTGCACTTCTGGGAACTACGTTTCTGAAACTCCATTGGCAGCAGGGCTGTAGGGAGGAGCCGACAATTAAGAGGCATTCATGCAAGATTTGTCAGGCAGAAGAGAGACAGCAGCCATCGTTGTTCCTGTCCATGGCGAGCAGCAACTCAGGCCTTGGCACGTGGCAGTTGTGTGGCTTTTGCTGGCACCTTCTGGGCGTCTTCCTGCAAATCGCCTACTTTGATGCTGAGAGCTGGGGGTTGAGATTATCAGCAATGATTCTCCATAGTTCCTGTACGCTCTGCCCTCTTGGATGCTGGCGGGACTTTCTCCATCCCTACCGGGAGGTTTGCAGCCTGATTCCCAGCATTAAACCCCTTCCTGTCGAAATACCTAGAGTGGATTCTGTCTTCCTAGCCTGAGCCTACCCAATGCAGTGGGATTATGGGAAGGATGGAATATCAGGCTACCGATAAGGGAAGATCTCCAGCCTGGCCATATGGACATTCATTCACCTGCTCTCATCGCTTAGTTCCTGGCCCTTGTCTGGGGTCGCCTGTCCTCTGCCTGTAGCAGCCATCACACCAATGCACAGAAAAGTCTTAGAGTTCCCCATCCCCACCTTTATAGCCTCCTTTATAGGGTCCTTATCTAACCAGTCACTAAATGTTGGGTGTGGGGCTCTCCATCTCTCTCCAGACCACCCCTCCATGCCCATGGGGTTAAGTCATGACTGCTGTTCTCCAAATATTTCTTGTTACCCCCATTCCGGGCGGAATCACATTTCCTGGCCCCCTTGTAATTAAGTGGGGCCACATGAAGAGTTCTGGCCAATGAATTTTGAACGGAACTAGTGTGTCGTTTCTGGGTTGGATCACGTCATTACCCGTCTCCCTTTCTCTTCTTTTATAAGTCATTGGATTTAGAGCCTGTCAAGATAATCCAAGATGATGACCTCATCTCGAATCCTTAATGACATCTGCAAAGATCTTTTTTTTTTTTGGCTGTGCGACGCAGCATACCAGAAATCGAACCCATGCCCCCTGCACTGGAAGCACAGAGTCCTAACCACTGGACCGCCAGGGAATTCCCTGCAAAGATCCTTTTTCGAAATATGGTCACATTCACAGGGTCCAGGTATTAGGACATGGACATATCTTTTGGGGGCCACCATTCAACATACTATTATTATCTCCATTTTGCAGACAGAGCCCAAGCATCTTGCTGAACATCACACAGCCTGCAAGAGGGGAGGGAAGTACGCAAACTCAGGCAGTCAGTTCGAAAACCTGGGCTCACGACCACCTTTCCTGTTAAAGAGAAAGCAGAACAAAACCCCTGCCCTAATGGACTTTCAATTCTGGTGGAGGAGGTAAAGCAAATAAGCAGATAAGTGGATATGTAACATAGCGTCAGAGAGAGCTGTGAAGAGAAATCAGGCAGGGTAAAGAGCATGAGGAAAAGAATCTCTTTAGCTGGTGCAGTCAGGGAAGGCTTCCTGGAGGATGTGACAAGGGAGCAGAAACCTGAATGAAGCATCAGAGGGAGCCACACAGATACATGGGTGGAGGGGCAATTCGGAGAGACAATAAAGCAATGAGCGAATCAGGAATGGGCCTTTTTCGGCCTTCTCTGTGCCCCCAGCACCACAGCAGGGTCTGGCACCCAGACAGCAGTGGACAAATGTTTGTTGATTGAACAAATGAAAGTGGAAAGCCTTTTCCACAGACCCAAATATCATTTTTTTAACTACTAGAAAACATGATCTAGAGACAAAAGCTCTAGAGCAGCACTCGCTGTGCGAGAGAACTTTCTGTGATGATGGAGATGGTCACTCTCTGGACTATCGAAGAGTAGCCACCATGCATGGCCACAGGCAGACAGACGTTGAGCTCTTGAATCATGGCTAGCATGACTGAGGGATTAGGTGTTTCATTTTGTTTAATTCAAATGAATTTAAGTATAAATAGCTACATGTAGCTAGTGGCTACCATACTGGACTCCAGTTCTAGACTGGAGGTTTGCACACTAAGGCTCCCGGGCCAAATCCAGCGGGTTACTTGGTTTTGTAAATAAAGCTTTATTGGCATGCAAAGATGCCCATTCCTTTACCTGTTGTCTATGGCACCATACAAGGGCAGAGCTGAGTCATTGCAACAGAGATTGTGCAGCCTGCAAAGCTGAAAATATTTACTCTGGTCCTTTGCAGAAAAGGTTCCCCCACTCCTGTCCTAGACCCTCGTTTGGTCATTCCCATGATGAATAAGTTAGCTCTATGACCTTGAGCAAAGGCTTCCTTCCTCTAAGCCTGAGTTTTCTTATCTGTAAAATGGGTGAGTTGTTCCTACCTGTTGCACCAGCTTGATGAGCAATTAAAACTGAATGCTGGGCTTCCCTGGTGGCGCAGTGGTTGAGAATCCGCCTGCCAATGCAGGGGACACGGGTTCGAGCCCTGGTCTGGGAAGATCCCACATGCCGCGGAGCAACTGGGCCCGTGAGCCACAATTACTGAGCCTGCGCGTCCGGAGCCTGTGCTCCGCAACAAGAGAAGCCGCGATAGTGAGAGGCCCGCGCACCGTGATGAAGAGTGGCCCCCGCTTGCCAAAACTAGAGAAAGCCCTCACACAGAAACGAAGACCCAACACAGCCATAAATAAATTAATTAATTAAAAAAAAAAGATCTTTGGAAAAAAACAAAACAAAACACTGAATGCTGGGCTTCCCTGGTGGCGCAGTGGTTGAGGGTCCGCCTGCCGATGCAGGGGACACGGGTTTGTGCCCCGGTCCGGGAAGATCCCACATGCCGTGGAGCGGCTGGGCCCGTGAGCCATGGCCGCTGAGCCTGCGCGTCCGGAGCCTGTGCTCCGCAGTGGGAGAGGCCACAATAGTGAGAGGCTCGCGTACCGCAAAAAAAAAACAAAAAACAAAAAACAAAAGCAAAAACAAACTGAATGCTGTGAGCAAAGGGGCTTTGCAAGAGATACAGCCCCTGTAGGTACCCAGACTGAGGTTGTGGCATCCACCCCTCCTGGGGGCACCCATGCCTTTCTCAGTGCGGCCCCTAATTTTCCTTTCCTCCTCTTCATTTTTTCCTCCCCCATCTCTTCCCAATCCCTCCCTCCTGAGCCTCTATCTTTCCTTCTATTCTCGCTCCCCATCGTCTCTCTCACTCGCTCCTCCCCTGCTCTCCGCCACTTTCTTGCCCCAGATGCGGGGATGTGAGAAAGTTCTGGCAGAAATTGCAATCTCTTCTCCTCTCATGTGGCTCCTAGATAAGACAGTAAAAATCCGATTTTCAGCAATTTGCTTCATTTGTGAGCTCTCCCGCGTCTCCCCCTCCCGCCCCCCGCCCCCACCCACCCACACCAGCTTAGCAAAATCGCCTGGGCAGGGGGGATATTTTTAACCACTTAGTAGTCAGGGGAGGTTCATAAAAAGTTTTGCAAGAAACTGGTCCTGGACTGTGCTGCTGCCCGTGTGCTTACTGTATTAGTGGAGGGGAGTTCAAGGAAGGAGGAAGGGCAGGTTGAAAGGCAATAACCAGGCAAGAAGGGGCGCAGGGAGGGAACAGCGTTACCAGAATGAGAGAGAGAGAGAGAAAGAGAGAGATGTGGGGAGAGGGTCCGCCAGACGGGAGCTGTTGCTGCAGAGGAAGCCAGTCTGGGGACAAGGCTTCTTGTCTGGAAACAAAAGAGATACCAAAGCATCTTCCCCGGTAGTTTGGGAAGGAACGTCTCCTTCCCTAAACCAGAGATGGCGGTGGTGGGGGAAACAATGAACATTTATTGAGCACCTATTATGTGCCTGGCACGCGCTAGGTGCTTTATGTGTATTCCCTCACTGAATCACCGCAATACTCAGTAAAGGAAGCAGTTTATTTTATGGGTGAGTATCAGTTAAGGCAAATGTTAGGCTGTTGTAACAACAAGGTCCCCCAGTGCAGGTACCCTTCACTGTCCAAACATCTGCTATTTGGAAAATGCAGTATTCATCACTATCTGAACTTGCCATCCAGACTCTTGCCATCTGAACTCAGGAGCTGAGCGGATACGGATAGCAAGGGAAACATTATCATGGCTTAAAGGACACACAAGGTTATTTCTGACTCACATAGTAGCCATAGCTGGTGCATGGCTTGTAGTCCAGAAAGCCAACCACTCTCCCTAGAGCTACAGGCTGTCTTCAAGCATAGCACAGATGGCAGGTGTCTTAGTCTGTTCGGGCTGCAGTAACAGAATCCCACGGACTGGGTGGCTTATGAACAACAGATATTTATTTATCCCAGTTCTGGAGGCTGGAAGTCCAAGATCAAGGGGCCGGCAGATCTGGTGTCTGGTGAGGGCTTCACAGATGGCTGTTTTCTCCCTGTATCCTCACTTGGTAGAAGAGGCCAGGAGCTGTCCAGGGTCTTTTTCATGAGGGCACTAATCCCATTCATGAGGGCTCCACTCTCAGGACTTAATCACCTTCCAAAGGCCCCACCTCCTAATACCATCCCATTGAGGATTTGATTTCAACCTCTGAATTTGGGGGGGACACACACATTCAGTCTATAGCAGCAGGCCTCCTAAATGTTTTGTCCCTGCATAACAAAGGCCATCAGCTTCCCAGCCTGTCATATCTGAATCCTCACCAGTTGCCCACTTGCTAAGGAAATGCCACGTATTTTAGATTCTATTACCAAATTCTGTGTTAGTTCCAATATCATTTTGGTTGCTGGAACAGAAACCCGGCATTACATTGGCTCAAATAAGAGATCACTTTATTTAGCACACACTTAATAATCTAGGTATAAGTAGTCCAGGGCTGGAATGATTAGCAACATTGCGGTGGAGGCCCAGGCTCTTTTTGTCTTTTGTTCTACCATCTGTAAGGTGGGCCAAGATGATTCCTCATCACATCCACCTTCCAGCCAGTGGGACGGGAAAGGTCAGGTGGAGGCTCTGCTCTTCCCCTTCAAGGGCGTTGCCCAGAAGGTGCACACATCACGGCTGCTCATGTGTCGTTGGTTAGAATGTCACATGGCCATAGCTTCAAGGAAGGCTGGGAAATGTACCCTTTTTCGTGGATGGCAGTGCACCTAGCTTAAAAATGGACTTGTCCTATTAATACGAAAGACAAGGCAAGTGGGGGCCGAGGTATGGGGAGCGACTGCATAATGGGTGTGAAGTTTCCATTGAGAGTGATGAAAAAGTTCTGGAACTAGACAGTAGTGATGGTTGTACAACGTTGTGAATGCACTGATACTTCATTTACTAAAATTTTATGTTATGTATATTTTGGCACAATGAAAAATAATTGCTTACAAAAAAAAAGTAAGAAAAAAAGACAAGGAAAAGGAATATTAGGAAACAGTCTTTGTCCCAATCAGAAACCTGAGTGAAGAGAGAGAGCAAGCCCTGCAAATGCCAGCAAAAGCATATGCAAAGGCCCTGAGGCTGGCACTCACTTGGTGTGTTTGAGAAACATCAAGGGGGCTGGAGTAAAGTCAGGGAGGACAGTGGTAAGAGATGAGGGCAGGGAGGTGACAGGGGTTTATAGGTTGTGGGGAGGAGCCCATATTTTTTTCAAAGAGTGATGAGAAGCCAATGGAAGGTTTTGAGCAAGGGAGTGACCAGGTCCAATTTGGGGTTTAAAATAACTATTCAAGCTGCAAAACCTTAGGGTGCTCTTGGCCCCAAGTAGGCTGAAGTTCAGGTTTCCACAGTCCCAGGCTTCCTGGGTATAGATCAAGCCACTCCCATGATCCCCACCTGCCCTCCCTCATCAGTTCTCCCTTCCCCTCTGCAAGCTTTCTGCTTCTCCACTGGCTATAAGAAGCAGTGGGTAGGAGCTTGGGTTTGAATATCAGTTCCAGCACTCAATAGCTCTGTGATCCTGTGTTATGGACGGAATGTTCTTCCCCCACCATGCATATGTTAAAGTCCCAATCACCAATGTGACTGTATCTGGAGTCCAGGTCTCTATGGAGATAATTAAGGTGAAATGAGGTCATTAAGGGTGGAGGCCTGATACAATAGGATTAGTGCCCTTTTAAGAAGAGACAGAAGAATGCTCTCTCTTCTCACCATGTGAGGATACAGCAAGAAGGTAGTCATCTACAAGCCAGGCAAAGAGCTCTCGCCAGAACCCAAATCAGCCAACAACTCGATCTTGGACTTCTAGCCTCCAGAACTATGAGAAATTTCTGTTGTTTAACTCATCCAGTCTATGGTATTTTGTTATGGCAGCCCAAGCAGGCTAATATACATTGTTTGAGTGACCTAACCTCTCCATACCTCAGTTTCCTCATCAGAAAGATGGGCTTATTAATAGACCATAGGGTATCTTTAGGATCCAAAAGGAAATAAAGGGCTTGAACTGTGTCTAGCACTTACAAAGCTCTCGACAGATGTCAAGTATTAGTCAGGACAGGCTGTGTGTTCCACCCACACTGTGGGTGTCCTGCCCATATCCCCCTGACATTTGCTGTGCCAGTACTGCCAGCACCTGCAACCTTCTGCCTGAGGGATTTTTCTCAGGAGAAAGGATATGCAAGTAATGCCCCCAGGAGCAGTCTTGGCCAATGAAAGATGAGACTTGGAGGAAAAATACACCAGCTCCATCACATCTCAGGTGGGACGACGCTGAGGTGCATTCTTGCAAAGTCTGAGTTCCCAACTCTTAGATTTTTACTCCCTGACAGGCAGGGTCGACACCCCTACTCAACCTTGAAGAAGTTACAGAAGACAGACCATCGCCGTTCTGCTTCCCCTAAGAATATGGGAGTAAAATCTCTGAGGGGGCAATGAAACAGGAGGGAAGGGGACAGGGCAAAACCTTTGAAAGAATGATAGAGCCTGAGGACATGACATAAATGGATTAGAACCAGATGGGTCCGAGATGGTGGACAAGTCGGCTTCCACTAGACCTTGAGCCTCAGCACACGCTCACTGTAACACATCAGCAAGCTAAATGACACACCCACAGCCGCCATGACGGTCCTAAGGTGACCATGAGGATCCCAAAGTGGGCAGTAGCCCAATTCCTGGAAATCCCCGCCCCTTCCAGAAATAGCTGGAATACTCCTCCCACTCATTAGCCTATGAAATTACCCACCAGTATAAAAACTGAAACCCCATACCCTGGTGCCTTTCTCACCTTCTGAGATGGCCCACGCTCTGTCTGTGGAGTGTGTTTCTCTCTAAATAAATCCACGTCTTACCTATCAAAAAAAAAGAAAAGCGTTCCCAACTCTAAAACTTCTACCACCAACTGCAAATATTGGGGTCCCCCAAACCACCTTCACTTCTACCACCAATAGCAAGTTTGTGGTTCCCAAGACTACCCTCAGTTTCAATAAGTCTCACTGAAAAGCTCTCATACTCATGGTAATGGTTTATTACAGGAAAAGAATACGGATTAAAATCAGTCAAGTGGGGAGGAAATTCACCAGCAGTCCAGGGGTTAGGACTCCGTGCTTTCATTGTTGAGGACCCGGGTTCAATCCCTGGTCAGGAAACTAACATCCCACAAGCCACAAGGTTCAGCCTAAAATAAAATAAAATAAAATAAAATAAAAAAATAAAATTAGACAAGGGAAGAGGTGCATGGGGCAGGATCCAGGAGACGCCAAGAGCAAGTATCCACTTGTTCCCATCTGGTGGAGCTGTGCGGACAGTAATAACTCCTCCCAGCAGTGATGTGTGACAACACACGTGGTATACTACCAACCTAGGAAGCTCACTCCAACACTGATGTCCAGAGTTTTTGCTGGGTCTTGGTCACATAGATATGATTGACCACCCATGTGGTTGACTTCAGCCTCCAGCCCCTCCAGAGGTCGAGCTAATACTGGGTGGTCCAAGGCCCCCATCATAAATAACATTGTTACTATCTAGTGTGGCCCAAGGCACCAACCATAAATCACAGTGTTAGCATGGGCTATCTGGCATCGCCAAGGCCCCAGATAAACAAAGATACTCTTTTTCTTTTTTAAATGTCAGGCATATTTGTGGGTCTGTTTTGGGGTTCTCTATTCTGTTCATTAGCCTGTCTGTCTATCCCCATACAGTTTTTTTTTTTTTTTTTTTGGTTGTGCCAGGTCTTAGTCTTGGCAGGTGGGCTCCTTAGTTGTGACTCACCAGCTCCTTAGTTGTGGCATGCAAACTCTTAGTTGAGGCATGCATGTGGGATCTAGTTCCCTGACTAGGGATTGAACCCACGTCCCCTGCACTGGAAGGCGGATTCTTTTTTTTTTTTTTTTGTAAATTATTGTAATCATCTCTACCCCACTTACTCCATAAAACTATTTACTGTGAGGTCCTAATAAGGTAACAATCTGAAAGTTGTTGCAAAGTATTTTATTTATTTATTTATTTTGGCTGTGTTGGGTTTTCGTTTCTGTGCGAGGGCTTTCTCTAGTTGTGGCAAGCGGGGGCCACTCTTCATCGCGGTGCGCGGGCCTCTCACTATCGCGGCCTCTCTTGTTGCGGAGCACAGGCTCCAGACGTGCAGGCTCAGTAGTTGTGGCTCACGGGCCTAGTTGCTCTGCGGCATGTGGGATCCTCCCAGACCAGGGCTCAAACCCGTGTCCCCTGCATTAGCAGGCAGATTCTCAACCACTGCGCCACCAGGGAAGTCCCAAACAAAGATACTCTTTTTTCTTTAATTTTAATAACATCTTTATTGGAGTAAATTGCTTTACAATGTTGTGTTAGTTTTCAAACAAAGATATTCTTATCAAGCAAGACATTCCTAGGGCTTAGAGGTCACCTACCGGGAGCCAAAGGTAAAGGCCAGACCTCTCTTTGGGTGAGGGTAATCCTTTATTGCACAGTTCCACACTCTCTCCCAGAATTCTCCAGTAGAATCGAGCCTAGTTTCCCACAGCAGTAATCTCAATAACATACTCATTCCTGGCTTCTTCATTTCCTCACTCTTCTTCCTGGAATCATTTTCCAAATATACTATTTTCACTTTAATCCTTGCTTCTAGCGGAACCACTGTTTCAGGCTGAATAGTGGCCCCCAGATATATGAGTTCCTGATCTCTGGGACCTGGGAATGTGACCTTCTGTGGCAAAAGAGGCTTTGCAGATGGAATTCAGTTAAGGCTCTTGGAATGGGGAGATTATCCTGGCTTATCTGGGCGGGCCCCCAATGCAGTCACAAGTATCCTTATAAGAGGCAAGCAGAGGGAGATGAGACTACAAAAACAGAAGAGGAGAAGATGATGTGATAATGAAGCAGAGAGTTGACGATCCTATGCTGCTGGCTTTGAAGATAGAGGAAGGCTCCGTGAGTCAAGGAATGAAAGGGACATGGCTCTAGAAGCTAGAAAAGGCCAGAAAACAGATTCTCCCCTAGAGCCTCCGGAAGGAGCAGGGTCCTGCTAACACCTTAGTTTCAGCCCAGTGAAACCAATCTCAAGGTTCTGGCATCCAGAACTATAAGAGAATAAATGTTTATTGTGTTAAACCATCAAATCTGCGGTGACTTGTAACAGTCCCCATGGAATACTAATATGCCGACTGAGACACTAGGTTATGCTGCTGTAACAAATAACCCCGACATCTCAGTGACTTAAAGGTTTAGTTCTTGTTCATGCTACATAACAATTTGGGGTCACCTGGGGTCTCTGTTCGGGTCATCCTCATGGCAGGACCCAGGCTGATGAGGCAGCAACTATCTGGAATGTTCCTAGTCCCTGCCGCAGAGAAAGAGAGCAAAGTATCTTGCATCGGCCATTAAAAGCGCCAGCCTGGCAGTGACATCATCACTTCTGCTTGCAGCTGATTGGTCAGAATTCATCGCATGGCTCCAGCCAATCACAGAGGACCAGGAAGTGTCACCCATCATGCACTCAAAAGGTGGAGAGCTGGGAATACTTAGTGGTCAACGTCAGTGACCCCCAGAGGTGGATATTACTAGAGTAACAGGATGCTAAGATGGTCACTTTCACTGAGTCCCCAAAATAAGTAGACGCAAAACAGTGGGAGGTGGCAGACCACAGTGAAGATTTCTAAAGTTGACGGATCGCTATGGGTTTCACGACTCTCGCCTTGACGGATCTGAATAGTTTGGGGAAGGCAGGTTTGGAGAGGATTTTATGAGGAGGATTTCTTCAGAGGGGGCTGTGCTGTAAGCCTCATGCTCTCCTCCTCAAGAGAAAGGGGGTCTCTATTTTAAATATAGCAGTGTGAGGGGACTTCCATGGTGGTCCAGTGGTTAAGACTCCACGCTCCCAATGCAGGGGGCCCGGGTTCGATCCCTGGTCAGGGAACTAGATCCCACATGCATGCCGAAACTAAGAGTCCGCATGCCACAACTAAAAAAAAAAAAAAAAAGATCCAGCACACCGCAAATAAAAGACCCCAAGTGCTGCAACGAAGATCCCGCATGCCGCAAATAAGACCCCTGCACAACCAAATAAATAAATATAGCAGTGTGTAAGATAACCGACAAGGACCTACTGTATAGCACAGGGAACTCTGCCCAATATTCTGTAATAACATAAATGGGAAAAGAATTTGAAAAAGAATAGATACATGTATATGTATAGCTGAATCACTTTGCTGTACACCTGAAACTAACACAACATTGTTAATCAACTATAGGCCAATATAAAATAAAAATAAAAAGGAGAAAGGAGGCAGGCAAGGGTAGGAAGGACATCCAACAGGATGGCCTGGAGAATCTGCTGTGGGTCTCCTGGACTTTGGGGACCTCATGACCTGTGGAAGGCAGGAGAAAGGGCCTGGTGACTGCTCTGCTGGATCAAAATACGGGGTACTTTCAGTAGGGTTCCCTGTAGGAGGTGTTGGGACTCCAACTGCAAGTATATGACTGGTTTCAACGGGGAGAGAGTCAGAGCCTGAGCAGACAGCAAGTCCCAAGGGAGTGGCAGGGGCCAGGTCAGATGGTTCCTTCAAAGTATATACAAGACAAAGTCTCCACTCTGAACACCTGCTATAGGTTCTGAAAGGCAGTGTCATCTGACAGCAGAACCAGTTTAAGAAGAACCATCTGACCCATGGTTTCCCGGGGCTGTCATAACACAGCACCACAAACTTCGAGGCTTAAAACGATAGGAATTTATCCTCTCACAGTTCTGGAGGCCAGAATGTGAAATCAAGGTGTCTGGCCAGGACCTGCTTCCTCTGAAGGTTCTAGGGAAAAATCTTTCCTTGCCTCTTCCAGCTTTTAGTGACTCCGGGCTTTCGTTGGCTTGTGGCTGCGTCACTCCAATCTCCGCCTCCATCTTCACATGGACTTCTCCGTGTGTGTCTATGTTTTCTTCTCTTTTGTCTCTTATAAGGATGCTTGTCAATGGATTTAAGCCCACCCGGATAATCCAGGATGATCTTAAGATTCTTAATTACGTCTGCAAAGATAATTAGTGATGATTACCCTTTTTTCAAATAAGTTCATAGTCAGAGGTTCTGGGGGTTAGGGCATGGGCATATCCTTTTGGGGACCACCATTCCACCCCCTACACTCCCATTCCCTCCCTAAGCTCAGATCCTGGGTCTTGACAAAGACTCTCTCCTTGACCCAAATTTGCTCAGGCTCCTGTGGGTAATCTTTTCGGCGATGCCTCAACCTTGGGCTTCTCTGGGTCCTTCCTTGTAGAATCTAGTTTTAGCAAGAAACCAACTAAGTCAGGGGAGCTAGAATTCCCCCTACCCATGATGTTTCCTCTTAGTAATTTTCCATCCACTGCCTCACACCCTGCTCCTTGGCTGCAAATCCCCACGTGCTCATCCTGCATTCAGAACTGAGCCCCCTTCTATACTTTTTTTTTAATGGTATTATTACTATTTTTTTTACAAATTTATTTATTGATTGATTTTTGGCTGTGTTGGTCTTCGTTGCTGCATGCAGGCTTTCTCTAGTTGTGGCGAGCGGGGGCTACTTTTTGTTGCGGTGCTCGGGCTTCTCATTGCGGTGGCTTCTCTTGTTGCGGAGCACAGGCTCTAGGCGCGAGGGCTTCAGTAGTTGTAGCACGCGGGCTCAGTAGTTGTGGCTCACAGGCTCCAGAGCGCAGGTTCAGTAGTTGTGGCGCACAGGCTTAGTTGCTCTGCGGCATGTGGGATCTATCCACGACCAGGGCTCGAACCCATGTCCCCTGCATTGGCAGGCGGATTCTTTTTTTTTTTTTTTTGTGGTACGCGGGCCTCTCACTGTTGCGGCCTCTCCCGTCGTGGAGCACAGGCTCCGGACGCGCAGGCCCAGCGGCCATGGCCCACGGGCCCAGCCGCTCCGCGGCATGTGGGATCCTCCCGGACCGGGGCACGAACCCGCGTCCCCTGCATCGGCAGGCGGACTCCCAACCACTGCGCCACCAGGGAAGCCTGGCAGGCGGATTCTTAACCACTGCGCCACCAGGGAAGCCCAGCCCACTTCTATACTGAGGCCTCTTTTCCTCTATTGCAATAGTTGTTTTATTTTTTTAATTTTTAATTTTATTATTTTTTAAAATAAATTTATTTATTTTTGGCTGCATTGGGTCTTCGATGCTGCGCGCGGGCTTTCTCTAGTTGCGGCGAGCGGGGGCTACTCTTCTTTAAGGTGCATGGGCTTCTCATTGCGGTGGCTTCTCTTGTTGCGGAACACGGGCTTCAGGCGCGGGCTTCAGTAGTTGTGGAACACAGGCTCAGTTGTTGTGGCGCACGGGCTTAGTTGCCCCGTGGCATGTGGGATCTTCCCGGACCAGGGCTCAAACCCGTGTCCCTTGCGCTGGCAGGCGGATGCTTAACCACTGCACCACCAGGGAAGTCCCATAGTTGTTTTAAAAAATAAAAATTTTCTTCACCGCTATAATGTGTGTCAGGCTCTGGTTTTCTTTAACAGTGTGAAAGCAAAGGAGGGACAGCGGAGGTGAGGATGGCCCAGCACCACTCCAGAGACCCCAGAACTTGGCCCTGGGAAGGGGGGAGAATATTTAAATCTAAACCATGGTCTGGGCTTGGGTCCGGATGTTCTGAATCGTGCCCAAGCTACCTCGTGACCTAAGGTGACCACAGGAGCATCTGTTATCTGAGATGAGCTGGGGTGGGGGGTGGGGGGAGTCAGGAGGGTGAGTTTATCCAATGGGGGCAGGGCAGGGGAGATGCCCCCCCAACAAAGCATGTTAGAGGGGCAGCAAGAAGCCAAAATGGAGTTGCATTTGATCCCACAACGTGAGTAGGACTGGTGAGTGTTGGTCCATTTCACCATAGAGTCCTCTTAACCTCTAGGATTCTTCTAGGTCTTTTGCTCTGCCCCCCCCATACTGACCCCTCTCCACCTGCCCTCCTGCCTCCCATGGGGTCCCTAAGTCCCCCTCCATGCTAGGGCCCTAACTGCCTGCCCTCCGTTCACTCAACAAACACTTAGTGAGCACCTGCTCTGTGGCAGGGGCTGGAGTCGGGGTGAGTGGTGGAGAGGTGCTGAGGAGTGTGGAGGGAATGGTGTTGATAAAGAGCTTCCCCTGATGGAGCTGACATTTGGGTAGGGGAGAGACAAGAGACAAGACAAACAATGAGTAAATATCCTCGGGTATATCCCAGGCCGGTGAGTGCAATGCAGAAAAACAAAGCCGTGATGGGGGTCTGTGGTGGTTGTAAATCTGCGGGGGGCGGGTAGTGTGTATCAGGGAAGACTGTCCTGGAGAGGGGACATGTGAGGGGACACCTGGAGGAGGTGAGGGAGAAAGCATGTGGATATCAGGGAGAGGATGATCCAGGCAGAGGGAACAGCCTGTGCAAAGGCCCTGAGGCAGGAACGTGCCTGATGAGTTTGGATAACAGCGACGTGGCCCATGTGGCAGCAGGGAGGGAGATGAGGGCAGGGAGGTGATGGGGGCAGAGTGTGCAGGGACTCGTGGCCTTAGTGAGAACCTGGGGTTTTGCTCTGAGTGAGGAGCTTGGTAGACAGAATAACGGCCCTGCCAAGATGTCCTAATCCCTGGGACCTGTGAATACGTTACCTTGCCTGGCAAAAGGGACTTTGCAGATGTAATTAAGGATCTTCAGACGGAGTTATCCTCATTATGGGGTGGGCCCAATCTAACCACACAAGTCCTTAAATGTGGAAGAAGGAGGCAGACAGATGGCCAAGAAACACATGAAAAGATGCTCAACATCACTAATATTAGAGAAATGCAAATCACAACTGCAATGAGGTGTCACCTCACACTGGTCAGAATGGCCATCATCAAAAAATCTACAAACAATAAATGCTAGAGAGGGTGTGGCGAAAAGGGAACCCTCTTGCACTGTTGGTGGGAATGTAAATTGATACAGCCACTATGGAGAACGTTGTGGAGGTTCCTTAAAAAACTAAAAATAGAGCTACCGTATGACCCAGCAATCCCACTCCCAGGCATATATCCGGAGAAAACCATAGTTCAAAAGGACGCATGCACCCCAGTGTTCACTGCAGCACTATTTACAATAGCCAGGATATGGAAGCAACCTAAATGTCTATTGACAGAGGAATGGATAAAGAAGACGTGGTACATATACACAATGGAATATTACTCAGCCATAACAAGGAATGAAATAGTGCTATTTGCAGAGATGTGGATGGACCTAGAGATTGTCATACCAAGTGAAGTAAGTCAGAAAGAGAAGAACAAATATCGTAGAATATCGCTTATATGTGGAATCTAGAAAAATGGTAGAGATGAACTTATTTGTAAAGCAGAAATAGAGTCACAGATGTAGAGAACAAACTTATGGTTACCAAGGGGGGAAGGGGGGTGGGATGAATTGGGAGATTGGGACTGACATATGTATACTACTATGTATAAAATGGGTAACTAATGAGAACCTGCTGTACAGCACAGGGAACTCTACTCAGTGCTCTGTGGTGACCTAAATGGGAAGGAAATCTAAAAAAGAGGGCATAATACAGCAAGAACCTAACACTACATTGTAAAGCAACTATACTCCAATAAAAATTAATTTTAAAAAAAAAGGAGGCAAGAAAGGGGGGTCAGAGAGATGCCATGTGAAAAGGACCCCCCTTTGCTGGCTTTGAAGATGGAAGGAGGGGCCACGAGCCAATTAGCGCAGGTTACCGCTTCAGGTGACAGCTGGGAAGAAAACGGAGACCTCCATCCTACAACTGTAAGGAACTGAATTCCGTCAATAACTGAATGAGCAATTCACAGGATCCTTTCCTAGAGCCTCGCAGTCATTGACACCTAGATTTTAGCCCCTGGAGACCTGAACCAAACCTCCAGAACCTGAGATGATACCTGTGTGTTGTTTAAGCCGCTACATTTGTGGGAATTAATGGTGGCAGCGACAGGAAACTCAGCCAAGGTGGGGGCCACGCAGGTTCTGAGCAGAAGACGGACACGACCTGGCTCAGGTGTTCACCCTGGAGGCTGTGAGAGGAGTAGGCTTAAGGGCGAGGGCAGGAGCCGGGGGCCAGGCAGAGGCTGCAAGGTCCAGGTGAGCAATGCTGTGCTGGACCGGGTGGGGCCGTGGAGGTGGGGAGAAGTCAAGTCCAAGGTTTGGATGTAAGTGGACATAGAGAGAGAGAGGAACCAAGTCAAGGATGACCCGAGGCTTCTGACCTGCGTTCCTAGAGCCCCCAGCCCCCTCCAGCTCCAGGCTCCGCCAGCACCCATCTCCCTCCTGTGTCCCCCCAGCCTCGATCCAGCCTTTTCAGGTGGAGGCCGCATGCTGCCGTCTCCTCTGAGGTCTTGATCCTGCCTTGAGGCCTCTCACTCATCGCACCTGCTCTCTCCATTTCAAGACAGGAAGTCAGGGGCTTCCTTGGTGGCGCAGTGGTTAAGAATCCGCCTGCCAATGCAGGAGACACAGGTTCGAGCCCTGGTCCGGGAAAATCCCACATGCCGTGGAGCAACTAAGCCGGTGCACCACAACTACTGAGTCTGCACCCTAGAGCCCACGAGTGACAACTACTGAGCCCACGAGCCACAACTACTGAAGCCCACGCGCCTAGAGCCCGTGCTCCGCAACAAGAGAAGCCACCGCAATGAGAAGCCCGCACACCGCAACGAAGAGTAGCCCCCGCTAGCCGCAACTAGAGAAAGCCCGCGTGCAGCAACGAAGACTCAACGCAGCCAAAAATAAACTAATTAATAAAAAACAAAAAATCCTTTAAAAAAAAAAGACAGGAAGTCAGATGGAGGCTGCAGAGGGACTGGGGGCTGGGACACCCCAGCCCCCAACACGACCGGGAACCTGTTTTCTCCCTCTCATCAAACCTAGCTAAATCAGTTCCCAGCTCGCCCCCTGCTCGGCGCCCCTCTCTCTCTCCGGAATTTTCGTTCTCTTTTCGGTAACTGAATTATCCCATCTCTGTCTCTCGTTGGGGGCCATCCACCGCGGCGTGGGTGAGGAGGGGCCCGGGTCGCAGCGCAAGATATTAAACCATCAATCGAGATATTAAACCATCCATCACCTGCCAACGCTGACTCCCTTGAGCTGGGGACCCTCCGCCGCGCTCGGCCCCTCTGTGAGCCCCGGGACCCAGAGGCAGCTCCAGGACAAGACTGGAGGCCTGAGGACCCCATCAAGGTCCACCCTTGGAAGCAGCTCACAGACCTCACCCATCTGGATCCGCAGACAGGCGTCCCGGGTTCAGATCCAGAGCTCTCATCAGCTTGGGCGAGACAATTCATCTCTCGGTTTCAAGTGAGTTTTCGCACCTGAAAAATGGAGATAACATTTTCAACGTCACTGGGGTTCACTGTGAAGGTTAAGCGAGTGAATAAGGAGGCGGATAAGATAGTCTTATGTAGGGTTTGCTGCTATGACTTTTGTCCTGGTCCTGGCATAGACTGTGGCTCGTCTACTGGTGATAGAAATGCAAGACTTTGGGCTTTGGGGGAGATTTGATGGGGGTCACATCTGTGTCATCTCCCAGCTGGTGCCTCCTCCAAGTCAGAATTGGGGAAAAAAAAAAAAAAAGGCCCCAGCAGAACCTTAAATATGATTGAGCAACCCACACTGAGAGGTGCTCATTTCAGGTAACAAGGTTCAGCACTTCACACCGGCTGTTCCCTCTGCCTGGCGTGCCCTTCCCCCACGTAGCCACGTGACTGACGACTAGCTGTCTGCTTCAGAACTTTGCTCAAATGTCACCTCCTGAGGTCGCCCAGTTAAAACTGAAGGCAGTGTCCCTGCTTGCTCACACCCCTGCGGGTTTTATTTCTCTCTGTAGCATGCACCACCACCTCAGGTCCTGTAGGCCATGCTTGCTGGGTTTGTCTCTCTGCCCCACTGGAGTGTCAGCCCCAGGGCAGGGGTTTATTCATTCACCACCCAGCATAGCACCTGTCATGAAATAAACGACTCAGTAAATATTTGTGGAGTGAATGAATGAACGAATGAATGAATGAATTCCATTTAGCCATTCCCAGAGGGCCTCCAGGGCTGCTCTGGTCTGGGCCTGACAGCAATCCTGGGTTTTCTGGGGAGTGGCGGGGTGGGATCAGCCGTGTGCAGGGCCCCCGCTAGTCCTCTATCTTCGCATGGATTGTTTCTTTTTTTATTCATGTGAAATTCGCCTAAAATAAAAGCAACAATTTTAAAGTATACAACTCAGTGACATTAGCACCTTCATAATGTTGTACAACCACCACCTGTATCTAGTTCGAGAACTTTCCATCATCCCAAACCTGTACCCATTAAAAGCAGTCGTTTCCCAATATTCCCCTCCCACCCCCCCCCACCCCCCAGCCCCTGGCAACCACCAGTCTGCTTTCTGTCTCCATGGATTTACCTATTCTGGACATTTCATATAGATGGAATCACACAATATTCACTCTTCTATGCCTGGCTTTTCACTCAGCATGATATTTTCAAGTTTCATCCACATTGTAGCACGTGTCAGTACGTCCTTCCTTTTTACGGCTGAATAATATTCTACTGTAAGATGGACCACGTTTGTTTATCCATTCATCTGTTAATGGACTTTTAGGGTGTTTCCACCTTTATTATGTGGATCTTTAAAAGGCACCCCTTCCTCTGGGCACATGAAAGGTGCGGCAAGGGGAACAGATGGTATCAGCCCTTGCTCACGCTTCTGTGGAGCACTCTTGTGCAGTGAGCAACCTACACAGCTGTTCATGGCAACCCTGTCTGCGTGTTGCATCATCTGAGCAGTCGGGAGGCAGGTGGCACTGTGAAGACCAAGTAATCAGGAGCTGTACCCCCTCACCTAGGTTTTCAGATGGCCACTCCCCGATCTCTGTGTCCCACTAACCCCTGTGGGAAATCTGCCAGGGAATTAGGCCATGCTGGGTGGCGCCCCAAACCCTCCTTTCCTGTTGCCCCCAGCTATACCTTCCTTGCCCCTCCAGACTCTGGGGACCCTCACTCCCTCTCCCCCTCTGCAGGCCTTTCCACCTAGCCTGGCGTCCCACACCCGGGATTTCTTCCAACCCTCTCTGACTCTCCAGCACAGTGGCTATTTTTATTTTCCCTTCTTATTAAATTTCCAACTTCTGCAAACACCATGGCCCCTGCCCCTCTGCCCCCCCTTCCCCTTTCCCTCAGAGTGGATTTGATTGACTTGCGTCTTAGTAACAGATTAAAAAAAAAAAACAAAAACGCAGCTGCCGCCACACTCTGCTTTCTTGGAGGTTCAGGGAAACTAGATGGAGGGGGAACTAGGCTGCAGGTTCCCTCTGGGGGGTTAAGTTCGCCCTCCTCCCCACATCCGAGGACTTCTGGACTTTTCCACCATAGCCTGAAGGGGGAGGGGAGGGGCTGGGGAGTGAGGTTGGGCCCCTTGCTAGATCTGGGGGAATTTGATGGCTATCAGGCCTGTGCCTTCCCCCAGTCAGTGCCCTGTCCCAAGGCGGAATCGCAAATTAAAAAAAGAAAACAAAGAAATCCGTATGGCGTTGCCGTCCCTGCCCCGCTCCCCGAGGAGGGGTGTAGAAGGCCTAGAGTGGGGAGTATGAGGCTGCCCTGGTGGGGCTCAGAAGTGAGGGCTTTGAAAACCTCCACGCCAGAGCTGGAGTTGCCCCGGCGCTCTCTCCCTTCGGATAGCTGGTGGGGGCCACGGAAGGTTCCAGGTTCCTGGACGCCACCTACCCTGGTCTGGCTCGCTCTCACCGCGTTTTCCTCCTCAGGAGATGCTGATCCGCGTTCCCACACCCCCCTACACACACACCCCGCCTCCCAGAGCTGAGAGCAAATTGCTTCTTCATGCCCCGGGGTGTTTTTCCCCCAAAATTTTTTGTGGCAGTCGCCATGGCAACCAAGAACCCAGCTGCACTTTATTTCCCCAGGATACAGGATGGGGTGGGGGTGGGGGTGTGGGACGGGGAAACAACTAGGTTGTTTCAGCAGGGACCTTTCTACCCTACTCCTCCCCCCTCTCTTGGTCCCCCGCCCCACCACTGGGCTTGGTCCAGCCTTGGTCCACAGAGGCCAGGCTGCCTGTCTGGGTGGGTTGCTGGGCTGCGGTTCCCCCCGGAGTCCCTCATCAGTTTGAGGAAGGTCCTTCATTTGGCCAGAGGGCTAAGGTTAAATAGTGCCCTGGTTCCCAGTGGAATTCCTTTCCCCTTCTTTTTCTCTTCCCTTTTCCTCTCCAATCAACTAATCAGAGCTGGCTGGTATGGTTGTGCAGGTTGGACACTGCACAAGAGGGCACTGAGTGAGCTCAAGCCATGCTGCGAGTGCCCATTTCTCCTTTGCTCAGGGGGACCCTATGGACTAACCTCTGCCCTGACGTAGCTGACACCGACTCTCGAGTTCACTATTAGGAGAGCCAACTATGTCAATAAAAATTTCCGGTTCTGGTCACATGTCAAAACTGAGGAGGAAGGGAAGCCTTGTCAGGAATTTGGGGTTTTGAACAACACAAGCTACAGATCCTTCAGGACCTTAGAGAGCAAACATGGGCAGGAGGAACTTCTGAAAGGGTCAAGGCTGGGGTCATGGGCTGTAGACTGACTTGGGATGACCAGGGAGGGACCGGGAGTGATTATCAAAATCCCCCAGAGAGGGCTTCCCTGGTGGCGTAGTGGTTGAGAGTCCGCCTGCCGATGCAGGGGATGCCGGTTCGTGCCCCAGACGGGGAAGATCCCACATGCCGCGGAGCGGCTGGGCCCGTGAGCCCTGGCTGCTGAGCCTGCGCGTAAAAAAAAAAATCCCCCAGAGAAGTAAAGGAGCAGGTGTGGATTGACTGCTAAATGCACCCGGTTCTAAACCCCCATCATCTTCTCTCTTTGCTTTCTCATTGGGTAGCTCCTCCCATCTGGAGGAGGAGCCTATTTCCACACCTCTCGAATCTGGGCTGGTCTTGTGACCTGCTTTGGCCAATCAAATGCCACAGAAGTACAAGGGCCGTTCTGAATCTGGGTCTCAAGAGATGCAGCACGTTTTTACTAGCTGTCTGGAAAAAAAAAAAAAAAAAAAAAAAACCTTGCCTCTGTCACGTGACCAAAGCCGGGGCTAGCCTGCTGGAGGATGAGGGACATGGAGCAGAGACCTGTCGGCCCAGCTGAGGCCATCCTAGACCAGCCAAGCCCCAAACGTGTGGAGAGCCTGACATGGGTAAACAGCATGCCTCCCTGGCTCACAGATGCCCACAGACTAATGGATGAGCCCAGCCAAGACCCAAAGAACGGTCCAGCTGACCCATGGACTGGGAGCCATAATTAATGCTGATTGTCTAAGCCGCTGGATTTGGGGATTGTTCGTTACACAGCATAATGGGCAATAGGTAACTGACATGGGGTCTGACTGGTACACATGTGCATTGGGCACAAGTTGCCCCTCCTCAGGAAAGAGCTGGACTCAAATCCTGGGGAACTCTGGTTTGGGTTGCCGTCTTCTTCACTTCCTTATGAATTCTTCGCCGTTCCTTCATTACTTGACATCTTTCTGATTGCGTCCCCTCTCTCTCTTGCTTCCATTTAGCCTCCTGGCTGATCCTCATACTTTCCAAGCTTGTTCCCACCCCCAGGGCCTTTGTACCTGCCGCTCCCCATGCCTGGAACCCTCTTCCCCCAGATCTTCACGTGGGTCCCTCCCTTGCCTCCCTAGGTCTCTGCTCACATGTCCACTCCTCTGAGAGGCCCTTCCTTGCGCAGAAAAGTATGCTGTCTTCTGATCCCTCACCAGCCCTTTCCTTTAATTTTTGTTGTTACTCACAGCTCTTATTGCTACCTGAAATTGTATCCTTCCCTTCCCTGTTTCACTTCCCCATGCACCTCCTGGTCACCTCCCAAGTAAACTACTCAAATCCTTGTCTCAAGGTCAGCCTAACCCAATCTAAGACAGCTAGAGAAGATTTAAGATTTGGAGCAAGCACACCCAGTGGTTCTGGGTACCTTCTGTTGCTCCCACCAGAAGCCACTTCACATCCAGCTGTGTCACATTTAGGGATGCAAAGGTAGACCCGGGGCTTCAGATGGAGGCAAAAGAGCCCTCCAGGAATACATTCCTCATCTGCCTTTCCCCTAATGATTTCACCATCCACGGATGATTGTGTCCCAGATCCATGTTTTCATTACCAGTTGCAAAATAGTGTTATTTCCAGTCTATCGGTGCACTCATTTATGCATCTGTCTTCTCCACCGGGCTGGAAACCTCACGTTGCCAGCGACAGAGCCACCGGATACCGAGGAAACATTAGCTAAAAGAATTTGAATTCAGGAGATGCAGCCCGTTGGAAAAGAAAAATGAAACAAATAGGTATTCATCGTTTAGGACAAAGAAACATGGTGCCACTCCTCCTGCTTCCGGGATCAAAGACTGCCCAACTCCAGCCTCCTCTGGACTCCAGGCTTAGCCAAAAGTCCCAGGACACAGCCTGGCCCTTGGCCCATCTCCACCACTAGCATCATCACGTGGATGGACTCAGGAATCGAAGGGGGCTTTGGGGAGAAGATGGTTTGTCTGTAGGTATCAACATTGCTTTCCTTCAAAAAAAAAAAGTTTTTATTTTAAACCTCCTCCCAATTCAAACGTTTTTCTTATTATCTTCTGCTGAGGGAAAAAATTAATAACACGGTGCAATATAAAATACTAAATTAAAGGCATTTTGGAACCAGCAATTATTTCATAAGCTTCTCTTTTATTGCTGCGCTAATGTGCCTAATTGCTGTCTTAATGAGGACATTAATTTCTTGCTAATGTGATGTTATTATAGAAATTGCAGTCAATCTCTTAAAAAGGGGAAAGTGCTGGAAAGCTGTCCCACGAGGCAGGAGTTCTGGTCACCCTGGGGCTGAGGGCAAACGAGAGGGGAGGAGATGACGCTGGAACCCAGGCTGGGGGCAGGGGCGCACGGGAGCCAAGAAAGGGGGAAGGCAGGGGAGTCTCGCCTGTAGTGAGCAGTCTGGAGAGGCCCTGGTCACAGAACCAGCTGTTGCCATGCCTGGGGACTTGGGAGATGAGACCGAATAGGGGAAAATGTTAGAATAATAGTAAAACCTAAAACATCAGTGGCAGGCACTCTTGGTGTATTTTATATCTTAATCCTTGCAACAACCCTGTGAAATAGTTAGCATCATTATCTCCATTTGATGGATGGGGAAAACCGAAGCACAGAGAGGTTAAGCAACTTACTCAAGGTCACACAGCTAGTAAATAATGGAGATGTGACTTGAATCCAGCTCCTCTGGCTTAACCACTGAGTTATGCTGCCTCTCGGTCAGTGCCCCACCGCCATCAATGATGTTAATAATCTCAAACATTTATTGAGAGTTTTTTCTGTGCCAGCACTACACCAAGCCCCTCCCACAACAGATCAGGGTGGGTTCCTTTCATAAGAGTGGGAGGTCAAGCCACATCTGCACGCTGCCTGATGCAACAGGAAGGACAAGGCTGGGGGCTGGGGCTGCACGCCCCACAGGAACAGGACATCCACTGTAAGGGGAGAGACCTCAGGGACCAGCGAGGAGAAATTTCTCTGTCCTGAGTTGCACCTTCTGGCAGGGTCCTATGTTGGGTCAGAGTGGGCTCTGAAAGCAGTGGGTCTGGGTTAGAATTCTAGCTTTCCCACCTCTTGTATGACCTTGGGTGTGTAGCTGACCCTCTCTGTGACTCAGTTTCTCATTTATTTATTTATTTATTTATTTATTGGGCTGTGTTGGGTCTTAGTTGCGGCACGCGGGATCTTCGTTGTGGCACGCGGGATCTTTCGTTGTGGCGTGTGGGCTTCTCTCTAGTTGTGGCGTGTGGGCTCTAGAGTGCACGGGCTCAGTAGTTGCAACACGTGGGTTTAGTTGCCCTGTGGCATGTGGGATCTTAGTTCCCTGACCAAGGATCGAATCCACGTCCCCTGCATTGGAAGGCAGATTCTTAACCATTGGACCACCAGGGAAGTTCCAGTTTCTCATCTATTGATCAGGGATAACAATGGAACTTGCTTCGGAAGAGACTGTTTTGAGATTAAGCAAGTTCAAATATTGCATCGGTCAGAGTAAGTACACCCCAGCGGCTGTAACAAGCAATCCCCAAGTCCCAGCGACTTCACACACTCCAGGCTTATTTCTCACTCAAATGGCAGGTGACTCTGCTCCACTTGCAAACCCTGCCTCCCTGTGAGCTGTGGTGCCACCTCCTTCTAGCACCTCAGAACCTTCCATGTGACTCTCTCTGTACAGCCAGGAGGTGACAAAGGCGAAGAGAGCATGAAGAAGGAGGAAAGCGTGGGAAGTTTCGGAGGCCTGAATGTAGAGTGTTCAGAGGCCACTTCCACCAACACTTGACAGAAGCAGATCGGGATGAAGATAAGGCATGAGTGTGAGGGCAAAGCAGCCCAGGTGCGCACCCCAGTGTCTCCCAAAGTTCACCCACTCACCTACATTTTCAGCACACCACCTTGTCAAGCACGCAACAGGCACAGCCTGGTGGATTCACCTGGTAAAAACACAACAAGCCATTTTAAAATTCTGAGTGTATTGCTTACATGAACAGTGAAAGGAGGAGAAGCCCCCCTATAGCCTGTATCCCACATTCCAAAAAAAAAAGATAAGAATGAAACAAAAGGGTGCTGATTCGCTGAGGTTCAGGCCTTTGCTGGCATGGCCTATGGGAATACGTGCAAAGTCACCCAGGTGCCATGGTGGAGACATGCTCCTTCTTAATGTGTCAAAGTGGCTGGGCCATGGGGCCCAGATATTTCATCAAACACTATTTGGGATGTTTCTGTGAGGGTGTTTTTTGGATGAAATTAACATTTAAATCAGATTACCCTTCATAATGTGGGTGGGCCTCAGCCAATCAGTTGAAGGCTTTAAGAGAACAAAGATGATGTTCCCCAACCAAGAAGAAATGCCTCTTCACACTTTTTAAATTTTATTTACAAAATTGACTTGACTTTGTTTTAAGTTGAAACTAATTCACGCATGAAAGGAACTTTCAGGGCCATGGATAGAAAACCACCATGAGTGGCCACAGATACAAAGTAAGTGTGAAATAAATATAATGAAAGCTAGAGTGTTGTCAAACTCTTCCTAGGGACAGAAAGTGTCCTGGGTCTCCAGAGGCCCTGAGCAGTCATTCTCTTCTATGGGCCTCAGTTTTCTCATCCATTAAGTAGGGGCAATGAGTAGGTGCAGACTAGAGAGACAATTTAGAAAGTTCTGCTGTATTAGGGTTCCCCAGAGAAACAGAAGCAACAGGATGTATGAGTGTGTGTGTGTGTGTGTGTGTGTGTGTGTGTGTATGGAGAGAGAGAGAGAGAGAGAGAGAGAGAGGGAGTGAGTTAGTTTATGAAATTAGCTCATGCAATTGTGGAGGCTGGCAAGTCCAAACTCTGTAGGGGAAGCCAGGAGGTTGGAGATTCAGGGAAGAGTTGCAGCTCAAGTCCAAAGGCAGTCTACTGGCAGAATTCCTTCTTGCTCGGGGAATGTCAGTCTTTGGTCTCTTAAGGGCTTCAACTGATTGGATGAGGCCCACCCACATTATGGAGGGTAATCTGATTTCCACAAAGTCCACTGATTTAATCTCATCCAAAAAACACCATCACAGAAACATCCCAAATAATGTGTGATGAAATATCTGGGCACCATGGCCCAGCCAAGTTGACACATAAAATTAACCACATCTGCTCAGCTACAAACTCTGTTATCTATTATGGTGTAGCTATTGTGGTCGGTGCTATTTCTATGTCCCCTTGGCTCATATTCTCCTGTGTTTCTCTGCCTGAGGCTTTTATACAAGCAGATGGGGCCTGCAGTCAGGAAGTGATTGGAGCTGCCCCTCCCAGAAATGACTGTCGTCAACAGGAGACAGAATTTTGGAGGATAAATACTTCAGCTCCTTCCCCAAGGTGGGATGACTTTGAAGTATGTGCTCTCTGCTGCCTCCTAGAGGTCGCCAGTGGAACTGCACCCCAGTTGCTCACATTGGGAACCCGCTCAACAACACACCCTGTACTGGCTGCCTTCCCTTCCCTGCCTCACTCCCCGTCTCTCCCACCTGTGTTTCTTGGAATCACCTTGCAAATTAAACTTCTTGCACCTAACTGCCTGTCTCAGGGTCTGCTTTGGGGGAACCCAGCCTAAGACCTACAGGATTCCCACTATAAGCTCTTTCCCACCACTGTAGCAACGAAGTATAAGTGAGAGAATGAAGTGAATTTCTTTTCTCAGAAAAGCAATACACACTCATGATAAAAGGAAAAGGTATTTGAGCCCTGTCGAATGAGGAGCGTGTCACATTGAGCCTCCCTCTGTGCTGCTCCCTTCACCTTTTTTTTTTTAAATAAATTTATTTTATTTATTTATTTGACTGCATTGGGTCTTCGTTTCTGTGCGAGGGCTTTCTCTAGTTGCGGCGAGTGGGGGCCGCTCTTCATCGTGGTGCACAGGCCTCTCACTGTCGCAGCCTCTCCTGTTGTGGAGCACAGGCTCCAGATGCGCAGGCTCAGTAGTTGTGGCTCACGGGCCCAGTTGCTCCGCGGCATGTGGGATCCTCCCAGACCAGGGCTCGAACCCGACACTGTCCCCTGCATTGGCAGGCAGATTCTCAACCACTGCGCCACCAGGGAAGCCCTCCCTTCACCTTGATACAGCCCTGGTAAGGCCTGCCGGGTGTATCCACCCAACATTTTGTATTCACATGCCAACATCTGTATGAACATCCTCTCTTTTCCTTTCATAAATGGGGATCGCTGCAGACGCACTGTTCCACACTTGCTTTTTCTCCAGTTAATTATATACCTTGGACACCCTCCCCAAAGTGGCACACTTTTTGTTTGCACATATGAGAACCCTTGCCATAATTAATTTAAAAGGGAGAAGACTCCGGCTCATACAGCTGAAAAGCACAATGGTTGTATAACTTCAGGCATGGCTGGATCCAGGCACTCAGATGATGTCACCAGGAGTCCAGTTCTGTCCATGTCTTAAATCATATTACCTGTGTTAGCCTCTCTCTCTCAGTCAAGTTCTCAACCAAGTGGTGACAAGATGGTCCCACTTGTCCTGACTTACATCCTAACAACTTGCTAACCCTAGCAGACAAAAAACATCTGTTTCCCAACAATTGCAGCAAACACCTAAGTGCGGACTCTCATTCACCCACCTCGGGTCACAGGTCCATCCCTGAACCAATCTGGAGGAATGGAATGTTCTGATTGACCGATCTTGGACCACATGCTTGTTAATAGAAGTGAGGGGACTTCAAGCCTGCCATGGTGCTCCACATTGAAAGTGGTTTAGAGGTGGTTCCTCAAAGGAAAACTGTAGAAAACGAAAGCGATGCCGGGCAGGCAAAAGCATCAGATTTCAATGAGCCTAGACTCAGTGTAGGCCGGTAATTGAAACAGAAGGGGCAGTCATCCCAGAGCATTAGGACGTTGAACAAATGAAGTCTGGACATAACCTCTCTATCTGACTCTTGTCTCTTACATAATGATGTTTACACAGGATACTGTGGAGGAAGATTTGTGCGTATTGTTCAGGACATCAGAGTCAGAGAGAGGGTGGTAGATACTGTGGGGATAGGAATGGAGGAGCTAGGTAAGGAGCCAAGGGGCTAGCATGGAGGACAGGGCTGATGCCACATTAGTCTGGCACTAGCCATGATGCTATAACAAAGAGGCCCCAAAATTCAGTGGCTACAACAAGATGAGAGTTTATTTCTTTTTTTAAAATTTTTATTGGAGTATAGTTGATTTACAATGTTGTGTTAGTTTCTGCTGTACAGCAAAGGGAATCAGTTATACATATACATATAACCACTCTTTTTTAGATTCTTTTCCCATATAGGTCATTACAGAGTATTGGGTAGAGTTCCCTGTGCTATGCAGTAGGTCCTTATTAGTTATCTCTTTTATATGTAGTAGTGGGTATATGTCAATCCCAATCTCCTAATTTATCCCCCTACCACTTTCCCCTCTGGTAACCATAAATTTGTTTTCTACATCTGTGACTCTATTTCTGTTTTGTAAATATAGAAATGATCCCTGAAAGTATAGTCTTTGAGAGGTTATTTCTTACTCATGTAAGCATCAGGGGTTGGTGGTCCAGGGCTAGTGAGACAGCTTTGCCACTCACATCACTTGTGGATTCCCTCTGGGGTTCCCGGGGGGAGCAGGAAAAAGGAAGTAGAGGGCAAAAGCTTCCTTCAAAGGACATACCTGGGAGTTGCACAAATCACTTATGCTCACAACCCATAGGGTAGAACTTAGGCACATGGCCACACTTACCGATAATTGAGACTTGGAAGTATAGTCTCTAACAGGAAAGCCAAGTGCCCAGCTAAAACTCAGGACACTCTAATACTAAAAGGAAAAAGAGGAGAATGGATGCCAGAGGCAACTGGAATTTCACCCTGCTGGGTGGATCTGTTCCATCTGGGAGTGGGATCTGCCACCTGGGACCATTGGCCCCATGTAGAGGGAAAGGGCCATCCCCAGTCTATACCCCATATGCTCTCTCCATGTATGCAAATTATGTTATTACCTTATTTATTATAATTTATTTCAATATTTACTTGTTTTCATTTTAAAATAACTTATTATTATTTATTTGTTTGTCACTTTATTTATGTATTGACCAGAGCTGAACAGGATAACGTGGATAAAATACCTGGCACTTGGGCTTCCCTGGTGGCGCAGTGGTTGAGAGTCCGCCTGCCGATGCAGGGGACACGGGTTCGTGCCCCGGTCTGGGAGGATCCCACATGCCGCGGAGAGGCTGGGCCCGTGGGCCATGGCCACTGAGCCTGCGCGTCCGGAGCCTGTGCTCCGCAACGGGAGAGGCCGCAACGGTGAGAGGCCCGCGTACCGCAAAAAAAAAAAAAAAATACCTGGCACTTAGTAGGCTCTCATGAAATATGGCAACTACAAAGCCATGGTCTCACCAAACCTGTTTCCTCTTCCTCTATACACAGGAAGACTACATTTCCCAACTTCCCCTGTGGCTGGGCTGGGTCATATGGCTGAGTTCTGGCCAATGGGATACAGAGAAAGTAATTGTTCTGCATCAAGGATAAGACCCTCTCATTAGGTGTAAGCTTATCAGCCAGTCAGATGTGAAGGATGCAGGAGAGGACTCTGAACGTCTGGGGGTGGGGAGGAGACACTGTCTCTGTACCTCTATATCCTCATCTATAAAATAGTCTACCTCATAAGGCTGTTTCAAGGATCCAGTGAAATGAATTAATATTTGAAAATTGAAATTAATTCATTTCACTATCCCTTCATCTCACTAGTAGTTGAAAAGTGAAATGAATTCATCTCAATTAAAGGAATTCGTATTTGAAAAATGCTTAGATTAACAGGGAGTTAAGAGCTATATTGTGTTCAACATACTTTAAAAATATAATTTGATAAACAAGCACCTATATACCTGCAAACCCTGGTTAAGAAATAGAACATGACTGATAACTAAGACACTGATGAAATAAATACCTAAATTACACAAATTTGTCATTACTAAATTGTGATAAATGCCTCAGAAGAAAAGAATAGGGAACTAGGAGAATAACCTCGGTGGCTAATTTAGATTGGGAGGGAAGCTGGGAAAAGCGTCATCAAAAAATCTACAAACAATAAATGCTGGAGAGGGTGTGGAGAAAAGGGAACCCGCCTACACCGTTGGTGGAATTGTAAATTGGTACAGCCACTATGGAGAACAGTATGGACATTCCTTAGAAAACTAAAAATAGAGCTACCATATGATCCAGCAATCCGACTCCTGGCCATATGTCTAGAGAAAACCATAATTCGAAAAGATACATGCACCCCGACGTTCACTGCAGCACTATTTACAATAGCCAGGACATGGAAGAAACCTAAAAGTCCATCAACAAAGGAATGGATAAAGAAGATGTGGTACATATATATAATGGACTATTATTAGCCATAAAAAAAGAATGAAATAATGCCATTTTGCAGCAACATGGATGGACCTAGAGTTTGTCATACTGAGTGAAGTAAGTCAGATGGAGAAAGACAAATATCATATGATATCGCTTATATGTGGAATCTATAAAAAGGGGTACAAATGAAATTATCTACAAAACAGAAATAGAGTCACAGATATAGAAAACAAACTTGTGGTTACCGGGGGTAAGGTGGGGGGAGGGATAAACCAGAGATTGGGATTGACATATACACACTACTACATATAAAATAGATAACTAATAAGGACCTACTGCATAGCACAGGGAACTCTACTCAATACTCTGTAATGGCCTATATGGGAAGAGAATATAAAAAAGAGTGGATATATGTATATATATAACTGATTCACTTTACTGTACGCTTGAAACTAACACAACATTGTAAATCAACTATACTCCAATAAAAAAAGAATAAAAAAGACTTTGCCTTTGAGCTGAGTTAAGAGGATGTGGAAGTTAGCTGGTGAAGAACGGAGGGTGTAGCCTTCAGAGGAGTGACAATGAGTAGAAAGGCCTGGAGATGGGCTAATATGTGGCATATTCAAGGAAAAGGGCCTGAGAGCCACAGGAGAGGGGAGTGGCAGAGAGCTGGGATGGAAAAGGCCAGCTGAGGCCAAAAGGTTAGTTTGGACTTTATTCTAAAAGCCACAGGGAGTCATAAAGGCCTTTGGTCTGATTTACATTTTAAGAAGATGGCTCTTCCCCTAGCATCCCACACAATGGCAGAGGGAGGGTACATATGATAAAACCACTTCAGAAAACGTTCCATTACATCTACTAAACCTGAATATTCCCCTCCTTCATTGACCAAGCAATTTTGCTCCTGGATAAATAGCTCCAAACTGGAAACTACCCAAATACCCATAAGAGTAGAATGGACAGATTAACCGTGGTGTAGAGAAGAGCAAACCATTGCTACCTGCACCAACACGGATGGATCTTGCAAACTTAATACCGAAGAAAAGAAGCAAAAAAGAAGACATATTGTATGATTCCATTCATATGAAGTTCTCGAACAGGCAAAACTATTCTGTGATGATAGAAACGGGGGTAATGGTTAGCCTTGGACAAGGAGGTAGTGGCTGGAAGGGAACATGTGTTGGTGGGGGGCGCATCTCCTGGGACTGGGAATGTTCTATTCTTGATCTGGTGCTGGTAACACAGGAGTATTCATTTCATGAAGATTTATCAAGCTGTATGCTTATGATACACATGCTTTGCAGTATGTTTTTTATGCTCCAATAAGAAAGGGTTTTTTTCAGTTAAGAAAACAAAAATGGCTAGGGTCACTTTAAGGAGGAAGGATGGGGAGGGGCTTCTATTTTCTCACTGAAGCAGGAGGGGAAGGTGGAAGGTAGGATACAGGCAGTGCTGGAACTGGCTTGTATGCACCCATCTCTTTCCAACACTCTGTTCAGTGACATCACATTGGTAGCTTGAAATCAGCCATGCTGGGAGTACTCACACCATGCAAACTGACAGATGCTGCAAAATCAGGGCTTTTTTGATTTTTAATTAAGAGCCAGTTTACCATAGAAAACAAACTTAGTTACCAAACGGGAAAGAGAGGGGAGAGGGGTAAATTTGGAACTTGGAATTAACAGAGTTAAACTAATTTTTTAAAAAAGAGCCACTCACGGGTTTCCCTGGTGGTGCAGTGGTTGAGGGTCCGCCTGCCGATGCAGGGGACACGGGTTCGTGCCCCGGTCCGGGAAGATCCCACATGCCGCGGAGCGGCTGGGCCCGTGAGCCATGGCTGCTGAGCCTGCGCGTCCGGATCCTGTGCTCCGCAACGGGAGAGGCCACACCAGTGAGAGGCCCGCGTACCGCAAAAAAAGAAAAAGAAAAAAAAAAAAAGAGCCACTCACTACATCACTGGTTGTAGGTAACAGGACAGGTGTGGCAAGGGCATGCTTTCAACCAACTCTATTTGTGCTCTGTCATGCTAGCCCCTGACAGAAATCTGAGGGCAAAAAGCTGAACGAGACTCACAGAGATGGTCCCCACAGAGCTCATAGATTGTTGGAGGAAAGAGACAAATAAATCTACTCAACAAAATAATACTCAGTAGGAGTTCCAGGAGAGTTTTGCTTTGGGTAATTTCTGAGTAGAGTTTTGCAGGATGAATAGGAGCTTTCCACAATAGTGGGAGGGCAGGCCAGGCAGAGGGAAAAGCATGTATAAAGGCTTGGAGTTTTTAAAGGGTATGTCAGGTTCTCAGAACTGTAACCAGTAATTGTAGTGCAGAGGGTGTGAACTGGTCGAAACCAGCCCACAGATGTGCTTTGTTTTAATAAATGTTTGGATTGATTGCCAAGAGCTAAATAGTTAATGATTCTGTATAAAAATCCAGATTTCTGGCTTTTCTACAAAAATCAGAAAATCTGGGGACTTCCCGGGTGGTCCAGTGGTTAAGAATCTGCCTTCCAATGCAGGGGACACGGGTTTGATCCCTGGTCCGGGAAGATCCCACATGCTGCGGAGCAACTAAGCCCGCACACCACAACTACTGAGCCCGTGCTCTAGAGCCCACGCGCTGCAACTACTGAGCCCATGCGTCACAACTACTGAAACCTGTGCACTCTAGAGCCTGTGTGCTGCAACTACTGAGCCCGCATGCTGCAACTACTGAAGCCCGTGCACCTAGAGCTTGTGCTCTGCAGTAAGAGAAGCCACTGCAATGAGAAGCCCGCGCACCTCAAAGAAGAGTAGACCCCGCTCGCCACAACTAGAGAAAGCTCTCACGCAGCAATAAAGACCCAGCACAGCCAAAAATAAATAAATACATAAACAAATGAAAGAAAATCTGGGAACTCTGGGCCTGCATTCCCACAAGGCACGATGGAAATGTGTTCTCCAGTTTTCCCCAGTCCCCACCACTCCCTGTTGTTTCCCAACACTGTGGCCGAGGGCCTGTTACCATTTTACCATCTTGCTCACAGCATTGGCTGCTTTCCCTACAGTAGAGCAAAATCTAGCCATATTCATGACTCCATTTAAAAAGGGAAAATTTTTAAAATCCAGGACAATGTGCTTCTCACCCTCAACTGGCTTTACCCCTTGTCTTTCCTTCCCAGTGGCTTCTGTAGATGTTTGAGTTTGCCATCCCTGATGTAGCATCAGGACATAAAGCTGGGTCACAGTGGTTTTATGTGTCAGCTCAGAAGTGTGGATTTTGTCCTTTAGGCTACGGGGAACGATTGAAAAATTTTTATTCAATTATTCAACTAATAGTTTGTAGCAGAAGCCATTGATGCCCAATTCATATCCCTCCGGCCTCACCATTTCAACAGGCTCCTGCTGCCGTCCAGCTGCCGCCGTCTGCAGCAGCTCTTGACCAGAGGGCTTTCTCCAAAGCTTTTGAAGGCTTCTCTGCCCCGAGCATGGTGGGCTGAAAGCGCCAGGCAGTGATCTCCCTACCCTAGGAGCGCCTCTCAACATAACGGGAGTTGGTGGACAAATGGGCCACGCTTCTCACCTCTGGGAAGTGTCCTTCACTACCTCCCAGAGGTCCTTGGCACCGCTGAGCTTCAGTCGCCCACAGCGACTGAGTGACACACCCATCACCAGCTGTTTCCCTTCCCTTCTCCCCCACTGGTGTTTCCTGGGGTCACCTCCTAGATAAACTGCTTGCCTTTGAATCATCAGCTCAGACTCTGCTTCTGAGAAACCCCAACTAAAACCTAGTTATTAAGCAGGTGTTCTGTGCTGGAGAACAAAGAAGACAGATTCTGTTCTTGGGGAACTTGCATTGTAGCTGTAGACAAGACAGCCCACAAATAAGGAAATGAGTGATATCGATCGATCTATATGTATATCTCTATGTTTATATATATATAGGGAATTTTAGGTGGCTACATGAGAAGAGAATAAAAGTACAGTAGGGTGCGGTGGTTTTCAAATATGTCCCCCCACACCCATTTCGCCCATGGGTGAAGGTAGTCAAAAGCTATAAACTTCTAGTTACAAGGTAAATAACTCCTGGGGATGGAGTGTCCAGCATGGTGACCATAGTCAACAATAACATATTGTATATTTGAAAGTTGCTAAGAGCGTAGATCTTAAAAGTGCCCCCCCAAACACACACGCACACAAATTGTAACTTGTGTGGTGATGGATGTTAACGGAATTATTTTGGTGGTCATTTTGTAGAATATACAATATCGAATCATTATGCTGTATACCTAAAACTAATACAATATATGTCAATTATATCTCAACTTGAAAATTTAAAAACAAGTAAGTAAATAAAATATGCCCACAATACTTTGACACCCCATCCACCCCTGTACCCCATCTTGAATGTTGGCTAGACTGAGTGACCATCTTCTAATGAATAGAGTAACACAAGTGACAGAACTTCAGCCTTTCTTGGGTCACTCACTCTGGGGAAAGCCAATCACCATGCTGTGAAGACACTCAAGCAGCCCTTTGGAGACGCTCACGTGGTGAGGAACCCAGGCCTCCTGCCAACAGCCATGTGGATGCGCCATCTTGGAAAAGGATCTTCCAACCTCAGTCCAGCCTTCAGATGACTGCAGTCCCCACCACATCCTGATGACAACCTCATGAGAAACCCTGAGCTCAGATTCCTGGTCTTCAGAGACTGTGAGATGATAAAGGTTTGCTGTTTTTAAGCCACTGTGTTTGGAGGTAATTCATCCCAGTAGCAATAGATAATGATGGGTGAATTTGGTGGACAGACACGAACACTCAGTCCAGTTCAGAGCATCTACCTAGAAGCAGAACCTGAATGGGGACATAGACGCCTGTCATTGTTTTTGGTGGAGAGAACTCTCAGGAGAGAGAGAGAGTGAGAGAAGCAGGATGTGACAGAGGAAGGGGCTCAGGCAGGATGTGGGTCCAGCTCCAGCCTGATCCCATGGAGCGGGGGGAGCTCCGGAGTGTGAATTGCCCCATATATAGTTGTTTCAGCTTGAGGCAAAGGGGCTGGCCCTTAGCAACCCTATATCAGACAGCCATTAGCTGTGGGCTGCACCTGGGGGGAGTGGAAGCCCCCCTGGCATCTCCAGAGAAGGGAGCTTTCACCAACACAAGACAGTCTCCAGAGGAGGGGCAGGTGAGAGCCATTAGCCAGCCAACACTGAAGGAAGAAGTAGATGGGTGTGCTGGCCCAGAAAAGGGAATCTGGTTTGGGTGGGGGCACTAGCAGTGTCTCCAGAAGTGGCCATCGGCCATATCTAGCGGGCTTAGCCCCATCATTCATCTTATTTTTGTTTAGCAAACACTTATCTATCATTTTCAGTGTTCCAGGCACTGTTCTGAGATCTGTACACATTTAAATCTTCACAACAAGCTATAAATCAGGCACTGTTGTTACCACCACTCAGGAACACAGTCTCAGGGATCCTCCGCTCACCGCCCCGGGGCCCACTGAGCGCTCCCTCCCTCGCCCCACCACCAGTCACCCCCATCCATCTTGTGGCCCAGCGCCCCCAGCTCTCACCGCCTCCGCCTGGCAAATCCTCCTTCCGGCTCTTAATTGATTCTTAATCTGCAGCCTTGGGGCAGCCCTGCTGAGAAGGCAGGTGGAAATCATTTCCTACAGGGCCCTCCGGTGCTCAGGGCATCTGAGGGGGAGCCCCACCCCCAGTTTCTAGCAGTCCTGGGCCCGTGGTCCCTGCCAAGTCCTGTCCCATTTATTCTCTGTTCCCCCCCTTACTCTCCTCATCCCAGGGGCTTTGGAGGAGGATGTGGCAAAAAGAATCCCCCCCCAACCCATGCCAAGGAAAGACCAGAGCTTTCTGGGAGTACTGGGTTTGGGCACCCATCGGAGGCCCACCTGTCCCCCCAGCCCAGAGGTGCTCACGGGGTGTGTGTGGGGGAGGCGATTCTGTCCCCCAAGGGCAATATGGCCACGTCTGGAGCCATATTTAGTTGTCCCAACTCAAGGAGGGGGGTGTTTCTACCCACGGGTAGCGGGTGGAGGCCAGGGATACTGCTAAACGCCCTACAGGGCACGGGAGGGTCCCCGCAGAGAACGATCCGGCCCCGAATGTTAGCAGTGCCAAGGCTGAGACACTACTCCCAGGCTCGGGGTGCAGCCGGCTGGTGGGCCAACAAGACACCAGGGACATTTTGAAGGTCCCCCTGGTGCCTCTAACCTGCAGCGTGGGAAACCACGTGGAGAGAGTCTGTTTTCAGGCCCCCCTCCCCCTTTCCTCTGTGGGGCTCCCATGTCTGTCAGCAAAGGGCCAGGAAGAATCTGTGGGTGGAAACAGCCTCACAGATCCCAGCCGGCGTCTCCTTCCACCTCCCTGGTCCCGGCACCTCCCCGGGCGCAGAGGACTCCGCAGTGGCCCGGCCTCCTGACCTTCCTGCGCGGGACGGAGATGAGGTAGACAGGCCCCAAGTGTGAAGTCCAGGTACCCAAATTAAAGGAAGGGAAGAGAAGCCTGGGAGGAGGGAAGAAGCCTGGGAGGAGGTAAGAAGCAAGCCCTGAGGAGAAAGGGATGGATGTGGGGAGGGAGGGGCAGCAGTGGGGTGAGCAGTGTGGGTAGGTCCAGGGAGACCGAGGCTCAGGGTGCGTGTGCGTCCTGGGCAAGCAAGTCACCTGGTCTTCCAAACACACACTTCACACTCATCTAGTCACACGCTCACACCCTCGCGCCCCCCTCAAGTTCCCACACAACCCCACATTCTCACACATCCACACATTACACACGCAATGACACAGCCTCCACACCTCAAATTCTCATACAGTCACACATGGTCAGTTGTGCGCTCACACACATTCACACATACACACTCACACACTCACACAGATTCACAGCACACACTCACACAAATTCTCACACACTCACACATCCGCACACATAGCTTCACACACATTTGCACACACACTCTCTCCGTCACACAAATTCTCACACACACAATCACACACACACAAATTCTCATACACTCTCACACATCCGCACACATTCCCATACTCACACCCTCAAATTCTCAGCTACACAATCTCACATTTATGCACTCATAATTCACACCTACACATTCACACACACATTCACATACACACTCTCACATCCTCAAATTCTCACAGTCACACATTCTTATAGATATACAGCCATACACTGTCACACACACATCCGCATCTTGATACACTCACACAGCCTCACACACTCTTGCACACTCCCACCATCACACTTATCTCAACTTCACATACACACACAGGTGTATGGTGTGTGTCTGGCTCTCCGGGATGTCAGTCAGCCCAGTGCAGGCAGGGATTTATCTCGTTCACCCCGGTGCCCAGAACCGGGTCAGACGCACAGGAGGTGCGTACAAAAACTCCTACACCCTCGAATTCTCACACTTTCTCACGTTCATGCAATCACACACAGTTGCATCAGTCCCACACTCACACATCCTCACATGTGCATGCAAACACACGCAGGCTCTGCAAACAGTTGTGGTTTCCCCTGCCTGGGCCCCCACTCCCCTCCGCCAAAGCCACCCTAAGACTGTGTAAATGTCACGGGCTGTGCTGCTCTGGCCCAGGCAGGCCGGGGAAGGCCAGGGCGGGAGGGCAACAGTGAGCTGAGCCCTGGTCTGCTCAGCTCCCCACAAGCCTGACGACACTCAGATCCCTCTGCTTTAGGACTGGGCAGATTTAGAGAGAGAGCCACCCTTCTGTAACCAGAACTGGCAAAACCCAGCACCCCACGGGCCTCAGGTGTGGGGCGATGGGGATGACTGAGGTCCTTTGTCATTGTTCCTTCACGGATTCATTTTGCGTATTTGATTGAGCACCTCTTCTGTCTGACCCCGTTCTGTTCTCTGGGGGCACCGGGGTGAACGAGATAAAAATCCCTGCCTGAATGGAGCTGACGTCCTGGAGAGATAGACACTAAACAAACACGTGGGTGTATCTGAGGTTGCCATAAGGGATATTAAAAAAAATACTAATAAAACCAGAATGAAGCATGATGGAGGGAAGGTAGGATCCGTAGGCTGAGATTTGAGTGAGGAGAGACACAGAGAAGAGCTGCTGGCAGGGGGAACAGCACAGGCAAAGGCCAAGAGGTGGGTGTCCACCTGGCTGCAGGGAAACCTGTGTGTCCAGAGCTGGGGAATGAGAGGGATAGATGAGGGCGAGGAGGCCAAGGGAAGGCAGAAGCCGCCTGCCCCCAGGGTCCTGGGGTGGGGGTGGGGGTCACCATCAGGGGTCAGCATTTAGTTCTAAGTGAGCCGGGTCCATGGAGGGTTTTAGGGACAGGGGCTTCCTGTGGCTGCTATAACAAATGACCACAAACCAGGTGGCTTAAAACAACTGAAATGGGGCTTCCCTGCTGGCGCAGTGGTTGGGAGTCCACCTGCCGATGCAGGGGACGCGGGTTCGTGCCCCGGTCCGGGAGGATCCCACGTGCCGCAGAGTGGCTGGGCCCGTGCACCATGGCCGCTGGGCCTGCGCGTCCGGAGCCTGTGCTCTGCGGCGGGAGAGACCACAACAGTGAGAGACCCGCGTACCGCAAAAAAAAAAACAAAAAAAAAACCAACTGAAATGTCTCCTCTGACAGTTCTGAAGGCCTGAAGTCCAAGATGAAGGTGTGGGCAGGGCCGTGCTCCCTCTGAAGTCCCTAGGGCAGGATGCTTCCTGGTGTCTTCTAGCTTCTGGTGGCTGCAGATGTCCCTTGGTGTGTGGCTGCATCCCTCCGATCTCTGTCCTCACATGGCTTCCTCCTCTCTGTGTCTCTCTGTGTCAGAATATCCTTCTTTTTTCTCTAGTCTAAAGACACCAGTCAGAGACTTCCCTGGTAGCCCAGTGGTTAAGACTCTGCGCTTCCAGAGCAGGGGGTGCAGGTTTGATCCCTGGTCGGGGAACTAAGATCCCACGTGCCTCACGACACGGCCAAAAAACAATTTTTTAAAAAGAAAAAGAAAGAAATAAAAATAAAGACACCCGTCATTGGATTTAGGGCCCATTGCTTAAGAATCTCATCTCCAGATCCTTAACTGATTTTATCTGCAAAGACCCAGGTCACATTGTGAGGTTCCCATTGGACAGGAATTTGGGGAGGGAGAGAAACTCTATTCAATCTGATACACTGCGGTTGAAATAGTGGGGTCCCTCGGCCCCTCAGACTGGGTGCACTCCTGGGGGTCTCCCTCTCTGATGGCCTCCTTGCCTTCTGCACCCAATCTGGCCTCCCCGCCTGGGGGCCCTGTCCCCTGAGGCTCCAACCCAGACCACATCCAGCCTGGCGGGATCCAGCCCCTTGGTCCTTCTTTCTTTCAGCCCCGGATGCCTTCTGAGGAAGCTCCACTCCATCCCACAACCCCGTGGGCATTTCAACCCCGTTCTCCACCCCGGAGACTTTGCTGGAAAACAGCTAATTATGTCCCTCCCCTGAAGCCAGTCTGGTGGAGCTAGGGTGGTATTGGGTGAATGTGCCCTGCGTCCACAGCCAGCAGCCCACACTCCAACACACAGAGATTTCTCTATATTTTTAATTCCACAGCAGTACTTTGATTAGAGAGCCAATGTGTTGTGTACGACCTCAGGGACCTCATTATTTTTCTAACTCAAATAAATACGGCGTTCGGAAAGCAGGGAGGGGCGGAAGGGGGTGGAGGAAAGGAAAGACGCAGGAAACCTCATCTATAAAAAGAACGCAGGCCTTAATGAGCTTTTAAAACTTGCCAACCCCCCTCCCTCCTCACTGATCTATAAACAGAAGATATGGCTTCTGGCTTCAGCTGCAGGATTTGGGGGTGCAGTGTGGGCACAGCTGGGGAGGGGGGCTCATCTAGGTGTCTAAGATTTTGGAGGGTTCCCAGCTGCTGGGAGGATGGGAGTGGTCCAGTCTAAGCTCAGACGGAATCGCCACCATTTGGGCTCCAAGTTTGACTGGCGTGATGATCTGAGAAATATCTAGAGTTCCCCGATCCCCTGGGCCCTCTTGCGCTGGGCCCACACTGGCATGAGGAGGAACGAGGGAGCAGTAGCATTGCATCATCCTTGTGTGTCTGGAAATTCATCCCCAAAGCCTCCTCTGGGAGAGGCTGGGGTGAGCAGATGGGGAAACTGAGGCAGGACAGAGCAAAGAAGGCTGGACCATAGTGTGTGTTGGGGAGAGACCATAGGCACTCTCCCCAACCCACTCTCATGGTGGGACAAAAAAACCTTGGGCCTGCCCAGTGGCTGATGGGAAGGGGAGCTACCACCAGCCTAAGGAACCCCTTCAGTGGCTACGATGTTGGGGTGGATGGAGTAAGGCGATGACCATGGAGCTCCCAATAGGGCAGGGTGACCTTCAAGCCACTGCTATGTTCGTCCATTCAAACAGGAGCCAAGACGCTTCCCAGAGCAGGCAGCAAAGCCAATTTCAGGTGAAGGTGAGTTCTTTGAGCAGAAATGGGCTTGGACCTGACGAATTTCTGTGTGATGAAAATTCCAGGGAGCAGGACAGACCCAGGGCCTCTGGGCAAGGGCTTTAAGAAGGACCCAGGATGGGGAGAGGGAGGAAGGGGTAAAAGAAAAGATTCAGGTCATGCAAAGACATGTGTGGCGTTCAAGTGGCTGATGGGGGAAGGGTGGGATGCAGGAAGATGCAGGGGAGTGGGGGAGGGCTACATAAAGGATAGAGAGGGGTGCTCAGTCTAAAATGCAGCCCCTACCCCTCATTTTCTCTCTACCCATTTTAGTTTTCCTCATGACATTTCTTTTGTCACTCTCTGACATGATGCTTGTTTGTCAGCTGCCTCCTCCACCAGGCTGGCCTCCTGCCTTGCTGCACCTGAGGGCAAGGGGTTTTGCCTATCTTGAAAGGTGGGTGGGCAGGTGTCAGTTGGGGCAGCTGTCCTGGGATGTAAGCAATGGTGTGCTGGTAAACCAGCTGGGATCTGTAACGTTTGCCAATTTACATGGTGTAAATTCTCCCACCTTGGTCAATTTCAAGCTGTGAAAGTGATGTCACTGAGAGGGAGAAGGGGGAGATCTTGACTGAATGTTATTTCCCCCCCAGATTCACATGTTGACATCTTAGCCCCCAAGGTGATAGTATTAGGAGGTGGGGGCCTTTGGAAGGTGATTAGCTCATGAGAGCAGGGTCCCCATGAATGGAATTAGTGCCCTTATAAAAGAGACCCCAGAGAGCTACCTGGCCCTTTCCACTGTGTGAGGACACAGTGAGAAGACACCATTTATGAAGCAGAAGAGAGTCTCACTGGACACCGAATCTGCCTGCGTCTTGATCTCGGACTTCCAGCCTCCAGAACTGTGGGAAATCAATGTTTATTGTTTATAAGCAACCCAGTCTATGGCATTTTGTTACAGCAGCCCCAATGGACTGAGACAGCGGGCATGAGGGGGTCTCCAGATGGGTGTAAGCTACAGTGTGCTCATAAACCAGCTGGGTCAAGGGCATCTGTTTATAGTGTTTGCCAATTTCCATGGTGTAAATTCTCCCATCTTGGCAGATTTCAGGCTGTGAATGTGATATCTGATATCTGAGCCCTGAGCTAGGAAGAGATATGCATAATTGGCTCTTGGGAGCCAGTTTGATCCAACTCAAGTACACCAATTGGTGTCATCTCCTGGCCTGGAATTGGTCCTTTTGCAATTTGGGCTCAGGAAGAAGGGAGGAGAAGGAGAAAGGTGAAGCAGGCCTTCCTGCCTTCCATTCCAGGGCCATTTCACTCACTGTTCCCCGGCCTGGCATGATCTTTCTCCAAATAATAACCAAGTCTTCCCTACCCACTCTGAGAAGACCCCATCCCACCCTCCTGCTGGCCCTGACCCCTAAACAGCCCAGCATCCTCTGAGCCCCCTGCAGTGACTACCCACGCAGGTATCATTACTGCCAAATCTGTATTTTATGAGTAGGAACATGAGGTACTGTAAGTTAAAGCACGGGGCTAGAGGCACAGAGCCAGAGAGTGACAGGCTGGCTGCTGAATCAATTTGTGTAACAATTGGGCTTTATTACTGCCCACCTCCATCTCCTCCTCAGTACACTGTAGGCACTTTTTGCTGCTTTGTCTGCTAGACAGCAGTGCGAGCACCAGCTCTGCTGTCTGAGCATGGCCAAGTTACTTCTTCTCTCTGAGCCTCAGTTTTCCCTTCTGCAAAATGGGTAAAGAATAGTACCTACCCCCAACGTGGTGTCATGCACCTTCACGGAGGGAATACGTGGCTCATGTCCCTCTAGAGCAGGGTTTCTGGACTTTAGCAATACTGACATTTAAGGCTGGGTCATTGTTTGTTACAGGGTCCTGTCCGGTGCATTGTAGGTTGCTTAGCAACAACCCCAGCCTCCACCCACTATACGCTGGTAGCATCCATGCCCCAAGTGAGACAACCAAAAATGTCTCCAGATATTGCCAAATGTCTCCTGGGGATGGGGGTGGGCAGAATCCCCTCTGGTTTAGAAACACCATTCTAGATCAGCAATTCTTCACCCTGTCTGCACGTTAGAATTACCTGGGAGTTGAAAACTCCCCAAAGCCAGCCTCACCCAATTGCCTTAGGTTCTCTGGGGGTGGGGTCAGGAGTCAGCATCGTTAAAGCTCCTTAGGTGATCCCAGTGGGCTGCTAAGGTTGAGACCAGTGGTGGGAGACACATGACGCACCCAAAGTGGAGGATGCCAGGAGCCTCAATGAAGGCGTGGGCCACATCCAGGGAAATCAACAGGGGGTGGTGATGTACCCCAGGGCTGCCAGGAGCTGGGAGCTGTTACTACCCTGTCTCAATCAGCTTGGGCTGCCAAAACAAAGAGCAGGTTGCTTAAACAACAGACATTTATTTTCTCAGTTCTGGAGAGTGAAGGCGATCAGGAGACTGATCGAGGCGCCAGCAGAGTTGGTTTCTGCTGAGACCTCTCTTCCTGGTTTCCGCACCGCTGGGCTTGCGAGATCTCCGCTCCCTGACCAGGGATTGAACCCAGGCTGTGACAGTGAAAGTGCTGAATCCTAAGCACTAGACAACCGGGGAACTCCTTTAACTTTAATTACCTCCTTAAAGGCCCTGTCTCCACATACAGTCAGATTGGGGGTTAGGGCTTCAACAGATGAATTTGAGGGGGGACACAATTCAGTCCATAAGAAGGCAAATGGAAGAGCGTCCAGTATGGAGACAAACTGCGAGCTTCCAGGGACGTATGGTGCCGGGCACGCAACCGCTTTGTGAATGTAGGCTGTTGATAAAGGGCAGGAGGGCTGAGCGGACACGCTGGGCCCTGCAGTGGCTGGTACATCCATGGATGGGGCTTGGGGGGATGGCTGTGAGAGACCCCTCCAAAATGTGATTCATGCAGGACAGTGTCCCCAGAGCGGGTGACCCCCCCTACACACACACACACACACATGAGTTCCCAGACCCCTCTGCCCATCAAGGCTGGCCACAGGCAGCTGCAGAAGGGACAAAGGGTGGAGTCAAAGCCAAGGCCTCCAGCTCAGTAGACAGAGGAACGCTTTCTGCTTCCATATTTGGGCAGGAAGGGGATTTCCCATCCCTGAAAGATTCCTGAGAAGCTGGGAAAGGCAAGTAGACCTGATGGGAGGCAGGAATCATACACATACTGCTCAACTCAACAGAGGGAGGGGGGACACCCAGGAACCCAACCCCTGACCTCTGACTATTAAACTTGAAGCTGGTAACCAAGTCCCACCCCCAGGGGGCCAGGATGGTACAATAAGTGTATCTTTGTGTGTATGTGTGTTAAAATACGTATAACGGAACGTTTACCATTTTTTAATTGTAACCATTTTTAAGCTTACAGTTCAGTGGTATTAAGTACCTTCACTTTGTTGTACAGCCAACACCACCATCCATCCCCAGAACTCTTTTTATCTCGTAAATCCGAGACTGTTCCATTAAATAATAACTCCCCCTCCCCCTCCCCCAGTCCTGGGCAACCACCATTCCACTTTCTGTCTTTATGATTTTGACTAATCTAAGGACCTCCCATAAGTGGAATCACACAGTATTTGTCTTTGTGTGGCTGGATTATTTCACTGAGCAGACTGTCCTCAGGTTTCATCCGTGTTGTAGCATATTGCAAAATTTCCTTCCTTTTTAAAGCTGCATAATATTCCATTGTATGAATATACCACATTTCGGTAATCCATTCATCGGTGGATGGACACTTGGTTTACTTCCATGTTTTAGCTACTGTCAATAATGCTGCTATGAACATGGGTGCACAGATATCTCTTTGAGACCCTGCCTTCAATTCTTTTGTGTGTACACCCAAGAAGTGGGGTTGCTAGGTCAGTGGTAGGCGTGTCTTTAGATCCAGCAAGACCTACTATGTACCCAGCAGTGTCCTAAGACTGGGGATGCAGCAGTGAACAAAACAGAGGCCCCTGTCCTCCCTGAGCCAATGTTCCAACAGAGAGGGAGACAATGAATTAGTTAAATAATATAGAAGTTGATAAGTTCGAGGAGGAAGGTAAAGCAGAGAAGACGAATGGGAGTTCTGGGAATGGGTTACAATTTTAATTGGGTGGCCAGGGAAGATCTCATGGAGAAGTTGACTTTTGAGCAAAGAGGTGAGGGAGGTGAAAGAGTTATATTTTTTATGTAGTCCTGCGTAAAAAATTACCCTAAAACCTAGTGGCTCTAAACAACAACATGGATGATCTTGTGATGATTTGGGGGTCTGGAATCTGGGTGCCACTTAGCTGGTCCTGTAACTCATGAGGCTGCACTCAGGGCATCCACTGGGGCTATATGGTCATCTCAAGGCTCAACTTGGGAGAATCACACACAAGGCTGAAGACAGAATTCAGTTCCCCACTGGCTGTTGGCTGAAGGCTACTCTCCGTTCTTTGCCACCCTCCATAGGATGGCTTACCTCATGGCCGCTGGCTTCATCAGAACGAGAGACAAGAGTGCTGGCAAGAGGGAGAGTCCAGCAGGACAGAAGTCACAGTCTTATAACCTAATCTTGGAAGTGACACCCCATCACCTTTGCCATGTCCTACTGGTTAGAAGTGAGCGGTTCAGCTTCCACGCAAGATGAGAAAATTACACAGGTGCCTGAAGACCAAGAAGCAGGGACCATTGGAGACCATCTTAGGTGCTGCCTACCACAGGAACCGTGCAGATACCTGGGGGAAGAGCATTTGAGGCAGAAGGAACAACATGTGCAAAGACGCTGAGACAGGAACAAGCTTGGACTGTGGTTGGGAAAAAAAGGACGATATGCCTGGAGCAGGGATTAAGTAAGGGGAAAGGGTAGAGCACGAGGGCAGAGAGACCAGCAGCCATCCTGAGGGCCATGGGGAGAAATCCGAAATTTTTTCTAAGAGCAATGAGCACCACCGGCCAATTCCTAGACAAGGCATGCGTCGTCTAATTTATGGTATGGGAAGATTCCTGTGATGCTTGCGGAAGTAATATGGTACTCGGGTTTTGCTTTAAAATACTCCCTTAATTAGCAGATTCAAACCTGTATATAGAGAATGGATAAACAACAAGGTCCTACTGTATAGCACAGGGAACTATAGGCAATATCCTATGATAAACCATAATGGAAAAGAATATGAAAAAGAATGTATATATATATATATGTATAACTGAATCATATATATATATGTATATATATGATATATATATGATATATGAATATATATGATATATATATGATATATGAATGTGTATATATATATATATATGTATAACTGAATCACTTTGCTGTACAGCAGAAATTAACACAACGTTGTAAATCAACTATACTTCAATTAAAAAAAAGATTATAAAATACTCCCTGAAAAAACACGTTGGGAGGTAAGCGATGAAACAAGATGGGCAAAATGTGGGTTATCGTAAAAGTCGGGTGACAGGACCCTATGGGCTCTTCATACTCTTCCGTCTGCTTTAGCACATGCACGAAATTTTTCTATAATAAAAAGGGAAATATTAACGACAAACCATGTATCAGATTTCTGAAGTGTGAACAAACAGTGGGGGAGCCAGGGTGGAAGCAGGTGTTCGAGGCAGAGGTGACTACAACGGTCCAGGCTACAAGCTATCAGCACGTTGGCCAAAATTAGAGGCTGCTGATACCGAGTGTTGACGAGACGTGGAGGAACTGGAACTCTCATCCACTGCAGGTGTGCAAAAAGAGTCTGCCAGGTTTGTTTGTTTGTTATGAAGTTACACACTCACCATACAGCCCAGCAATTCAATTCATAGGTATTTACCCAAGAGAAATGAAAACATATGTCGGTGCAAAGATCTGCTGACAAATGTTCATAGCAGCTTTATTTGTTATTGCCGAAAAACTGGAAAAAAACCCAGATGTCTAGGATGAGAGAATGGATAAACAACTTGAGGTCCGTTCATACCATGGGATACTCTGCTGCAAGAAAAAGGAACAAAGTGCTAATAAGGGAACTGGATAGAGATCTCAGAATGCTAGCTACCCAGGAGAAGCAGCCAGACAAAAGAGGCCACCCTGCGTGAACTTCTATTTGTATGAAATTCTCCAAAAAAGCTAAAGTAACCCATGTCGACAGAAATCAGAATAGTGATTAGGGTTGGGGATGAGGCAGATGGAAAACTTCTGGGACCTTCTAGATGGGAATGTTCCATAGTCTGATGGTGTGGCCGCCCAGGGCCCAGAGGCACCTGCAATGCACGCAGGCATCTCACTTTAAAGGATGTAAATGATCTCTCAATAAGAGGGCCAGGGAAAATGATTCCAAACCCGGCGTGATAACAATGGGGTGAGAAGCAAATGGGATTTCGTACTCAGTTCCGCGGCAAAGCCCGCAAACCTTGCAGGTGGGCAGGTTGTGGAGGTGAAAGGAAGCCCCGTGGCCTCCCCACTTTAGGGGAGGGGGAAGCCCAGACCTCCGCCCCTGGGCGGGACTCGCTGGCGGGTCTAAAACCTTCCCTGCAGCGGCCCAGGCGGTCGATAGCAGACACCCCGGCTCCGTCCCCGTCCCGCCTGCCGGGCAGCCCAGCCCCTTCCCGCCAGCCCAGTCCCCGGGAGGGGACCCGGGCCGGGTGGATCCTGCTCTGCAGACCCACATCTGACTCTGGTTCCCCTCCCCACGTGTCCCTCCTTCTCTGTCCCCAGAAGTCCCAGACTCTGAGACTTGATCTCGTCCGGGGACTGGAGCGAGGCACCCAGGCAGCCGCCCCTGGGGGCTGCACCGTGATGGGCCTGCCTGAGCCCACTGCCAGCCCCTCTACCCCACACAAGAGGCACGGGGAGCCCAGGTGGCTCCGTGAAAGATGGGAGCTGAGGTCTTACTGTTGGAGCAGACCATAAATCTTAACTTAGAGCCACATCTTTGATGTCATTCAGGCTCGCGTTCGTTAGTTCATTCATTCATTCAACAAGTATTTACTGAGTGTCTAAGACGCCTAAACAACAAAACAACCCCCCACCCCCCCTGGAGCCGACATCTTAGACCAGCAGCGACAAACATATGATGAAGCCACAAATGAGGACACATAGGTAATTTTCAATTTCCAGTAGCCACATTTTAAAAAGTCGAAAAGAAATAGATGCAATTAATTGTAATCATATATTCTATTTAAACCAGTATAGCCAAAATATTATCCTTTCAACACATAATCAATATTTTAAAATGTATTTATGCGATATTTTACGTTCTTTTCTCAGTACTAAGTCTTTGAAATCCTGTACATTTTTATTAGAGCATACCTCAATTTCGACTTGTCTTTTTTCCAGCTGGCATGCGGGATCCTAGTTCCCCCGTCAGGGATTGAACCCGGCCCCAGCAGTGAAAGTGTGGAGTCCTAACCACTGGACCGCCAGGGAATTCCCATGGACTGGCCATTTTTTTAAATTGAAGTATGGTTGAAGTACAATAAGTTACAGGTGTACAATATAGTGATTCTCGATTTTTAAAGGTTATGCTCCATGTATAGTTATTATAAAATATTGGCTATGCTCTCTGTGTTGTACAATATATTCTTTTTTTTTTTTTTTTTGCGGTACGCGGGCCTCTCACTGTTGTGGCCTCTCCCGTTGCGGGGCGCAGGCTCCGGACGCGCAGGCTCAGTGGCCATGGCGCACGGGCCCAGCCACTCCACGGCATGTGGGATCTTCCCGGACCGGGGCACGAACCCGTGTCCCCTGCATCAGCAGGTGGACTCTTAACCACTGCACTACCAGGGAAGCCCCCTATTTCCTTTTTAAAAAATTTTTTTTGGGGGGTCGCCCTGTGCAGCCTGTGGGATATTAGTTCCCCAGCCAGGGACTGAACCTGGGACTTCGGCATTGAGAGCGCAGAGTCCTAACCACTGGACTGCCAGGGAATTCCCAAGACCCAATTTCCAAATAAGGCTGCATTCACATGGCCCAGAGGACAGGACTTGGGCATGTCTTTTTGGGAGCACTATCCAACCCATGACGTAGACCATGTCCCATGGATCAGCTGTGGGCCCCCAACACATGGCACAACGTCTCTGAGCCCCTCTCAGTGGCACAGAATAGGTGCTCAATAAACCAAAGCTACTGTTTCCATCATCCCCAGGGCCTCTCCTGGCAGCTGGTCCGCTTGCAAGCGGCCTCAGGGACCCAGGTTGGAGCATCAGGCACAGTACCTGGTATCACCTGGGGGAGACGGCAGTGTCCTGGTCGATGGTACAGGCTCTGGCCTCAGAAGGACAAGGGTTCAAACTCTAGTCCCACCACCTAAAAAATTCAGTGGGCTTGAACAGGTGACTTTGAACCTCTGAGCTTCAATTTCCTCATGTGTAATGGGAAGGGGTGTGTCGATTGCTTCAGCAAATATTTATTGAGAACCTACGGTGTGCCAGGTACCGAGTGCGAGGGCTGGGTTTACAGGGGTGAATAAAAGAGGTGAGGTCTGCGCTCAGCAGGGAGATGAGTGATAAAAACAAGAAACATGCTATTCAGAAAATTTAAATGGGCTGATGGATTGGTGTAGAGAGGGCTTCTCGGAGGACGTAACATTAATTGACGTCTGAATAAGGGCATTCCGGGCAGAGGAAAAGGCAAAGTGGTCCTGGGTCCTGGGGTTTGATGATAGAGTCATTAATTTAGTCACTCATTCACTCAACAAATGTTGTTCAGCCCCATCCACCTGCCATGGATACAGCCCTGGATGAAGAACATTTGGTACAGGTCCTGGTCAGGCTGAAATGCTCAGTAACCATTGACAGTTATTGATGGTCAGTAAATTCAGGGATCTCTCCGCCCCATCCTTCCCCGGGAGACTTTCCTGAGGGAGGAGCCTCTGCCCTATGGCCTTCTTTCCATAGTGAAAACGACTTTCTTGTTTTCATTCTGGTTGTAAGATGATACATACCAGGGGGAGAAAATCCAGGCAGGTAGAAAGAGGACAATACCTGTATTCTCACCTCCTGGAAGGAAGTATGGTTAACACTCTGAGGGTATCTTCCTGGATGTTTCTCTGTACAAGCAGGTGTGCACTCGCATACACGGGTGTGCACACATGCATGCATGCGTGCCTACAAATGCCTACATATGCACACATGCTTGCTCTCATTCATATACACCACACACAGAAGTGCACAAAAGCATGCAAACACATGTGTGTTCACACCCGGGGAGACCCATGTATGCGTGCACATGTGAGTGCAAACACACATGTGCAAACACATGCAGGTACACAGGGCCAGGATTAGGGTCAAGTGACTGAGTCTGAGTCTGGAAATCAGGGTCAGGTCCTGACTGTATTATAATGTGGTGCTTTCAGGGAACGATATTCAATACCTTGTAGTAACCTATAATGGAAAAGAATTTTTAAAAAAAGGAGGTATATATATATATATATATATATATATATATATATACACACACACACAACTGAATCACTTTGCTCTACACCTGAAACTAACACAATATTGTAAATCAACTATGCTTCAATAAAAAAATGAAATATAAAGAAGAAAAAATGTAGTGCTTTAAAAAAATAAAATGTGGTGCTTTGTTCATATGGAATTTTTTATTATTTTGATTTATTTAAATATCACATTAGATGGAATATAATCTGTAAGAATATCAAGTCTTTATGTTGTACATCTGAAACTAATATAATATCGTAAGTTAACTATACTTCAACTAAATGTGTATATATATATATTGCATTAAAATATTTATCTTGATGCCTGAATTTTTTGACATCCCCTCAAATTTTGCACCTGAGGTCACGGCCTCACTTGTCTCACCTTCATCCCAGCCCCAGCACACACACACACACACACACACACACACACACGCACGCACGCACATCCACACATATGCACATACATGCACATGTGCATACATGAACACACAGGTACACATGTGGTCACACACATATACTGCAACCCAATAGTGGGGGTGAAATCCAACCAGTGCATTGGAGCCATCACTTTCTTCTGTCGCTCCCATTCTTTCTCCAGTCACTATGTAGACCCCGCCTTTTACTGGGGGTCTGGTGACATCAACCAGAACCTTGAAGACAAAAACATTGTACTTATGAGAAAGGCCTCCTTTCAAATGGAACAAAAGAGAATAGAAAATATCAGAACCCACTGCACAGAGAAAAGATAAATATCACTTCATAAAACTTTTGTTTCAGTTCTGAATCTGGGTAGACTACATTGCAATGTGAAAAATTAATTCCCTGATTCTTGATCACATTGCTTGAAATCTGTGGCTATATACGACGTTTGAAACCTGTTTTCTTTTTCTTTTTCAATGAATATATCGCAGAGGTCACATGGTGTTAATGAATATAGGTTTGATCATTTTCATTTTCTACTATGTATTTGGGCAACCTGCTAGGCACAGACGCTTCCATTGTTTCCCAGCTTTCCTTAAAGGTTTTCACAATGATGATAATAGTTTCAAGCACCTGTTATGTGTTTGGCAAAGAGACTCTGAATTTCACACACATTACCTCATGGAGTCCTCATGATAAGCCCATTGCACAGGTGAGAAAATGGAGGTTCCGTGACGTCAAATCATTTGCCTGAGGTCACACAGCTTACAGGTGGTGGAGCCAGGATTTGAACCATGGCTGTCTGACTCTGGAGCCCTTAACCACCCTGCATTACTCTTTATAGATCTTTGCGTATTCCTAGAAATGGACTTCCTGGGCCAGAGAGTTTACACACTTAAATGTTTAATACAAATATCTGTACTGCCCTCCAGTGTATTACTTTACACTTCCATGAGAGTACATGGGTGTGTATACTTAAAATTTCACACGTGCTGGTAAGCTTGACAAGTAAAAGGGATTCTTTAGCTGATGAATGATCAGACGGCACATCTTTACAGAGGTTTGTTGAAGTTTTATCATTCCTTTGTAAGCCCTGTGCCAATTTCACACTTGGGATGTTTGTCTTTTTCTTATTGAATCATAAGTGCTCTTTATATGTTAAGGTTCTTAATGCTTTGTCTGCCATATATGTGGTCAACAATTGAATCTCCCTTGACCTGAGACCACTTTGAAAGGCCAGACAATTCTGTTTTTATTGCACTTCTGGCCTTGATGAATGTTTCTGTTCTGACAAAACCACACAACAGGCTGCACTTTATTGGTGGTGTCTCCAGAAGCAAAAGTGGGGACTGTGAGGTCTTACAAACCTCAGTCTTATTCAGACCAACATTTGAAAAACCCCTTAGCTTCCCACGGCAAGAAAGTCAGGACCCCCAGCTTTTTGTCCCAGTTCTGCAGCCCAGTGCAATGCCTCAGCTTCTGCTCCTTCCAGGTTCAGAGGGATTGGTAAATCCAGCCATACTCACCTCCCCACCAAACCATGCCCACTGCATACAAAATCTCCCCATTCGGCCATGCCCATCTCCTCTAATGGAGTGGAAGTAGCAGATACAGAGAAATGGTTGCCCCTCAAATATAGTCAAGGAAACTGTACAAGGGGGAGGCAAGCAGGAAGGGTCCCTTGACCTTGATGGCTGGCAACCACTTGGTGTCCCCAGCAACCACCTGGTTAAGGAAAGAAGGAGGCCCCTGGCTACTTAAACCTACCTTTCTAACCTACTCTTTAATATATTCCTAGCAGGGCCCATGGTTTCTCTGTGCCTCAGTTTTATCCCCTGTAGAATGGAGATAATTTTAAGGATTCCATGAGTTGGCATCTGTAAAGGGCTTGGAACGGTGCCTGGCACATAGTAGGTCTTCAATAAACAATCTCACTGTTGCGGTGCCACTGTATTATCATTGAGGATAAGTTGCCGGCTGGAAAAGCAGGGCCCCGGGGCACCTGGAACTAGCCCCGGGGGCAGGTGGGGCTCTGCACAGCATCTTTACCCACTGTCACCTGGAGGACTCTCTTGGGGAACAATGAGGTCCCAACTACACCCCTCCCCAGCCCCTAGTCCCCCTCATCCACGTCCCTGTCTTCAGAAGCCCAGAAGGGGCCCCCTGGGAAAGTGGCACCGTGGGGACTGCAGGCTGCCCAGCACAATTACCGTTCTCATCCTCATTAAACCACATTTTCATTCTAATTAGAGTTTCACCGCCTCCCAGAGAGAAGGGCCGATTACTTTTCACATCATTACCAGCCTCTCCCTCCCTCCTTTCCCACCCTGCTCAGGTGCCTCTTCCACACCAGCTTGTCTCTCTCTCTCTCTCTATCTCTCCCCTCTCTCTTCATCTCTCCTCGGACTAAACAGAAGCACAGAACATTTATTAGTCACCTACGGGATGCTGAGCTTGGTGTTAGGAACCTTCACCCACAGCATCATTGCCTTAGTTTTGCCCTGCTCTCATTGCCCTTTTTTCTCCAACACTTATCCCTCTGAACATGCCCTGTGATTTACTTATTCTGTTTATTGTTTATCTCTGCTCCCCCAGAATGTCAGCACCCACTTGTATCCCCAAGGGACTCCACTCCTGGGCACACTGACCCTACAGCTTCCAACAGCCAGCCTCTGGCTGCTGGATCATTCCCAGGGCAGGCAGAAAGTTCTGGAGAGCAAACACACTGCTGGAGCAGCCCTTGCCCAATGACTGGGGAAAGGAGAGGGATTAATACCCCAGCTCCCTTGCCCCTGGTGGGAAAACTCTGAGGGGTGTGTTCTACTTGGTGTCTCAGCATTTCCCCAGCAAGACTGAGTCACAGTTGTCCGCAGTGTAGATTCATTCATGAACACACTTTCATCCAACGCCTTCCCTCCCTTACTCCCCCTCTCCCCCATCCTTGCTTCCTGGGGTCACCTCCCAGATCAACCATATCCTGGATCTCCCAACCTCCTTGGGGTCCGGGGAAACCAGATCTCTGAGAGAGTCACTTCAGTACTCAGCACCCAGGGGATGGGTTCAGAAACCTTCTGCAGCTCTCTCTGAAACAGAAGCTCCATTTTAACTAGAACACAGCATCACTGGGCAGCTCTGACCCAGGTTTAAAATAAACTCTCTGGGGAGTTCCCTGGCGGTCCAATGGATAGGACTCGGCATTTTCACTGAAATAAACACTCTGGGTGCTCCCGTTTGGAATGGAGGTAAACTGCCCAGCACTTTAGGGGAGCAGCTTGACAGTACGCATTAAAATGTGAAGTGCACAGATCATCATTTGCTTTCTGGGTGGCCAGGAGTCACTGGTCTCGAGTATGGAAATAGAGCCAGCATGTTTTGGGCAGGCTGTTTGTGACGTGCAAACAAGAAATAATCTATGTGCCCATCAGTAAAGGATGGAAAAATGAGCTACGGTACTGTGGAATACTACAAAACTGCAAAAAAAAGGAGCTGGATGCCTGTATGAGTTTCCTGGGGCTGACAAAACAACGTACTGCCAAGTAGGTGGCTGAAAAAAATAAGAATTTCTTCTTCCACGGTTCTGGAAGCTAGACATCCAAAATCAAGGTGTGGACAGGGTTGGCTCCTTCTGGAGGCTCTGAGGGGAGAAGCGGTCCATGTCTCCCAGCCTCTGGTGGCTCCCAGCAATCCTTGGCTTGCGGCTGCATCACTCCAATCTCTGCCTCCGTCTGCCATGGCCTCTCTGTGTTTGTGCCTTTGTGTGTTACCTCTTTTTCTAATTGGATACCAGTCCTGTTGGACCTCATTTTAACTTAACTCATGTCATCTACAAAGACCCCATTTCCAAATAAGGTCATATTCACAGGTACTAGGGGTTGGGACTTATGTATATCTTTTGAAGAGACACATAATAGTGCCGAGGGATCAGCCCTAAGTGTGGTCTGATTCCCTTTATATCAACCTTCATTGGGAGATTAACATTCTCCTCCTGACACCCACGCCTCCAAGCTTTAGCCCAAGCACAGCTATTTCTTTTCTCCCTTGATTTAGCCAATATTCATCATGCCCTTATAACATGTTCAGCACTGTCTTAAACATTTTAAGGGCATCCTTTTATATAATTTTTGCAGCAACCCCAGGAAGCCTCTATGGTGTTAGCCCCCATTTTACAGATAGGGAAACTGATCCCCAGGTACATTGAATCCCTCTTTCACTCAGCTGGTAAGTGACAGAGCTGGCCCAAGCGGCCTTTTGTCACCCCTGTGGCTACTGGTTACTGATTTCCCTGGTGACAGTGTGTACCTTCCATGAAATACATGCGGTCGTTTATTTTTTCCCACAACCCTGCGAGGCAGAAATTACTCTCATGTCATAGATGAGAAAATGAGGCAAGGAGAGGGAAAGTGACTTGCTTAAGGTCACACAGCAGGAGTCAGAGTGGGGATGTGAGCCGAACCTGTGAACTCTAGGGGGACCACAGGCTCCATCACCTGGTAAATGGAGTGAGGGTCCTCTCCAGCCCAAATGCGGTTACAGAAAGTCACAGGGCCTGGGTCTTGGCCTCCCGACTTGGGGCTGGGGAGCAGCCCCGACTGACAGAGGCCAACCAGTGGTGCCATCTGTGGGTCCTGCTCTTGAAGCATCTTGGGGCTGGTAGCCCTATTCCCATCCCAGGCTCTGAGCACCACACACCAGGGACCCAAGTCAGCCTCTAGGTCTCTCAGAGCTTGGGGACCCACAGGCACCACCCTCACCTCGCAGGGGGTAATTAATGAACGCTAATTAGTATCTGTGTTCACAGAGCCAGCCAGGCCCCTGGGCCTGGAGCCTCCAAGGAAGGAAAGCATGAGAAGGCTGGTACCCTGCCAAGCAACAGGGATGATTCAGACTGCCACGGCTGGTGAGCAGGGAAGGGCTCACGGTAACCAGCTGACCAGTGGGAAAACGGAGGCGCAGGTGAGGACCAAGCAGGGACGGACAACTTCAAAAGTGGTTTGCCACTTGAGAGAACAAGGAGACAAGCCTTGGAGATCCAGCAGCTCCTGGCTTCGCATGAGCTCTGGGTCCCACCCCTGAGCTTCAGTTTCCTCATCTGTAAATGGGCCAATAATTTTTTTTCTTCTGTGTGCGAGGAGACTCGTAAAGGTTTTATGCACGTAAAATGCTTTGCACTCAAACTCCCTTTCCCCGGCTGCCTACGGGAGAGGACTTCCGCAGCCACTTGTCTTAGTTTCCCTCTTCCGCATAGAATGAGCAGGCAGGGCACCCCCTTTGCTGCTCCTCCCTTTGGAAGGTTCCCAGGGCAGGGCCCGACTTCACAGAAGACTCTGAAAGATCATTTCTGATCGGCCTTGAATTGATGTCGCCGTCGTTGACGTGGTGACGAGACAGTTCCCTGGCCCCTGATTAAAAACAGAAGTTTCCCCCCCACGAGACGGAGCAGAAGGGAAAACAAAGACGCGCACACTCGCCGCCAGATAAATACAGACTCAAACACAGGCACGGCAGACAAACACACACTGGCACACCAGATATACACACAGCCGGCTGCAGAATTCCGGTGGGCTGGAACAGCCTGGCTCAGACAGCCCAGAGACCCCCAGGAACGACCACACGGAAGGTAAAGAAACCCACCTCCCACCGCACAACCCCAACCCGATCCCTACATGGATGCTGCCAAGCCTGGACCACATGCGGGCCCCTGGCCACTGCAGTGCCCCTGGCCAGGAGCCAGACATGAGGGAACGAATGCCCCCGGCAAGCAGTCCTTAGCCCAAGGTGGAAGGGACTTGGTGGATAAATACCTCTGCTTCCTCTCCCGGCAGCTGCATGGGCCAATGGTCTCCCAGAGGCCCCTGGAGCGTCTGCAAGCCCTGTCTCCCCTGCCTTCTCCCCGTATACCTAGCCTCAAGTTTCCCCCATCATCTCCTGCCTTCGTCTGTTCTGGCTGCTATAACAAAAATACTGGGTGTCTTATAACACCAGAAATTTCTTTCTCACAGTTTTGGAGACTGGAAGTCCGAGATCATGGTGAGGTTCTGGTGAAGGCTCTCTTCTAGGTTTATAGAAGGCCACCTTTGCGCTGTGTCCTCACACTGCCAAAAAACGGTGAGGGATCTCTCTGGGGTCCCTTTTATAAGGCGCTGACCTCATTCATGACCTAATCACCTCCCAAAGGCATCACCTCCTAACACCACCATGTTGAGGGTTAGGATTTCAACGTAAGAATTGGGGGGAAGGGAATCCCCTGGTGGCGCAGCAGTTAGGACTCCTCACTTTCACTGCCGAGGGCCCGGGGTTCAATCCCTGGTCAGGGAACTAAGATTCCCACAAGCCGCGCCGCTGGAAGCAAACAAACAAAAAGAATTGGGGGAAAACACAAACATCTATCTTATCTCCCAAACAAACCATGTGCCCTCCACCCTTGTGTCATGGTCCGCTTCTGGAGAAAGCCAAACCAAGGTACCCACAGAGACGCACAAATGTACAAGTGTACACCCACTGTGAGCGTGTGTGTACCTATCAAAAGAGCTGCAGGTCTCAGTGGGGGGGATTCTGCCCCGCAGGTGATGTTTGGCAAGGTCTGCAGACATTTCTGGTTGTCACAATTAAGTATGTGCTACTGGTGTCCAGTGGGTCAAGGCAAGTGAGGCCGCTCAACACCTACGGGGCATGGGACAGACCCCACAGCAAAGAACGATCTGGCCTCAAACGTCAAGAGTGCTGAGGTTGAGAACTTCTGGTCTATGGGAACCCAACTGCCTCGTACACCCTGGCACCCAAACTGACCCCCATGTAGAAAGAGCTGCACGTACATCACAGGCATGCAGTGGGGTTCACAGGCCTCAGACCACAGAGGTGCACTACGCACCAGGCCCTCATACTAGGGAAAGAGCAGGAACGTTCGAGAACGGTGTGTTTCCCACCAGGATATGTGGACTGCCAGAAGGGACCTTCACGATCTGGGAGTAGCCTGTGTGCCAAGCTCTGTTCTAAGAGCTTTTCATGGGAATAACCCATTGGATCCTCACAGCCATCTGGGGAGATAGTTCAATGACCGTTAAGCCCATTTTACAGATGAGGAAACTGAGGCCCAGAGAGAGGAGTTTATGCCCAGTGACCCAGCTAGAAATCCAGGAGCCCCCAGTGGTATGTGTAGACACCTGTGAAGACGGAGAAAACAGGGTGGACGGGAACCCTCCCCACCACCGTCTGGGGTCTGAGGTGAGGAGGGTCAGGGAAGACTTTGACTTTCCAAATGGATTCCTACATCACTTGGGGTAACTAAGAAATCCATTTTTAATGGTTCTGTTTTTAAACCTTTTGACCCTGGAGTTGGACACACCTATGGGTCCAACCTCAGCCTCACTATTTTTGGGCTCTGTGAATCTGGGCCTCCCGGAGCCTCAGTTTCCCCATCTGTAAAATGGGGATTCCCCCGTTCACGATTCCACAAGTATGCTCTGAGGGCCCACCGAGGCCAAGCACTGTGCCCAGCTCTAGCCCATAAAGGGTTAAGACAAGACATGCGCATAGTAAGCCCTTTTTCCCCCACGTTCCCCTCCCCCAGGCACGGGGCTGCTTCACTAGTTTTGTGTGGAATGGGAGCAAACTGTAGGGCAGAGGGGCGGAGGGGCGGAGCCCTCAGCTCCTTCCACCCCTAGCCCACCATCCCCGTGCCTCTCAGAGCTCCAGAAGTTGGGACCCGAGGAGGCATCCAGATTGGGGCCAGGGGCTGACCCCAGGTGGAGGACAGGGGAGGGGTAGCTGCAGGTGCCTCCCCAGCCACCAAACGCACGCTCGGGTTTTCCCACCTCTGCTTCTCGCAGCTAAAAGCACGCGGAGCGAGCGCCACCTGTGGGCCACCGGAGGGAGGTGCATGTGACTCCCCGGAAAGTGAGTCGCCCCTCCTATCTCTCCTCACCCAGGACACCCGCGGAGGGGGTGGGGAGGGTTGCTCAGCAATTTTGGATGCGACTTCCCCGCCTACAAAATTCTCCACGTTCCGCTTTTCCCAGCCGCTGTTTCCACGTTGTAATCTTGTCCCCCGTGCATTCCCCTCCACCATCACTAGTTACTGAACACCTGCTTTGTACCGGGCTCTCTTCTGGGTTCAGAGAACACAGAAGGAACATAGTAGGTAAAACTCCCTGGTATTCTGGAGCCTATAGTCTGGGGGAAAGACAGACGAGGAAAGGGACAACAACCAAGGAGGTCATTGCTGGTTGAGATAAGTGTTCTGAAGGCGAAAGTAAACAGAGGGATGTAACAGGACAGGGATCCTGCTCTGCATGAGGGGAGTAGAGAGGGCTCTCCGAGGAGGCAATATTTGCACTGAGGTCTGAGAGGGATAAGTCCCCGGCCATACCAAGACTACGGTAAGCCGTCCTGTGGAGGGCACAGCAAGTGCAAAGGCCCTGGGGCAGAAAGGAGCTTGGGGTGTGTTATAAGAAAGGGTCAGGGTGGCCAGAGCTGAGAGGTGGAGGGAGAGGTCGGGTGGGATGTCAAGGCCCCTTTTGGAGACAAACCTGACCCTATACTCCCCCTTGAGGAGTTGTCTCCTAAAAGCCTGAGAGGAAAAGAATAAACCTCAGACTGAACCAAAAGCCCTCTATCACCACTCAGCTCCACACAGATACCATCCTCCCCACCCACCACGAAGACCTGGGAGCAAGTGTTCCCCACAGAGAAAAGCCCCAGACCATGTGTCCTGCCTCCCCTCCCAGGCCTTTGCGTCTGACGATACTGGCTTCACTGTGCCGCCAAAGGGCACGTGAAGTGGAGAGAAATGGGACTCGGTGACTGACCTAGGGGCGGGGAGACCTAGAGTTGGCCTCAGAAACCTCCTTGGAGGATGCCAGGGGCTAGATTGTTGGGGCAGGAACAAAACAAGGGGGTCTATGTGGACCTGCATGTCCCAGGGCTCCTTGTGTGCCAGCTGCCCCATGCCAGGTGGGCACTGGGGCAGGGGTTCATCTCTGCTGGCAAAGCCCCCTCCTTGCTCCCTGGCTGCCTCCCTGGGGGACCCGGGAACCATACAGCCAGTCTGACTTCTGAGTCAAATGCCTCTCGGCTGTGTTGAGTGCCCCCACCAGAGGGCATACGCTGTCTTCACTGAGCGCCCCCAGGACTGCCCCTATCCTCCCTGTGCCCAGCCCCTGTCCCTGGCGTCCTCACCCCCTTTGAGGCTGGGTTCTCTGCTTCAGCTCCCCTCAGCCAGAGAGAAAAACCCTTAAGGGTTGTCACCAGCCCCACACCCCAGACCCCTGCCCAGCCCCATCTCCCTGTCTTCATGCCCCCCAAAAGCAAAGTCCCCTTGTGTGGCCGGAAAACCCCAAAAGGGACTGTGCAGGGAAATGCCCGGGTCCCATAAGCACTGTTCCCGGGGTCCCTGCTTTGAGGGGTGGGCGCCCTGAGGGAGGCCGTGGGTCTCCCTCAGCCTCTGGAGGAGAACAGAGCCCTGTCCCGAGTCCCAGCTGGCCTCAGCTTTGGGGACTGCCTGCAGCTTGCGGGGGGGGCGGAGCCTCCCGGAGCTTCTAATTACGGCTTCAGAGGCACAGACTTAATTACTGCCTTGTGAAGGGTTAATTACCCCAGTAGGCTGGGAATCAGACAATTCTCCTGCCTTCTGAGAACCAAAATATTTCCCCTCCCAGACCCCCCCCACTACTTGGAATCTTCTCAGTTTCCCGGCACGGAGGTGTGTGGTGGGCTAGGGAGAGTGGGGGCAGGGGGCGAGCATGCGGATCTGAAACCAGCAGTCTGCTGGCAGAGAATCCACTTTCTGGGCAGAGAGGAGACCCAGGGGGGCCCAGAGGTGGCTCGCTCAGCGGGAGCTCACTCAGCACCTGGGGCGACTCTGTTCCTCCCAAGAGCCCTCTGCCTGGGCTCCTGGTGACATGAGTATCAGGACCTGCCCACCTCCCTGCTCTTCTCCGGACCCCCTCCTTGGGCCCTAGATACACCCACTGCTTCCCACCTCAGGCCCTTTGCCCTTGCAGCTCCCTCTACCTGGCTTACTTTTCCCCCCATGATGCTGTGTCTGAGAAGCTCTGGCCCTAAAATGTCCTCTCCTCCAGGGAGCCCTCCCTGACCACTGTCTCCCCAGGCACCCTTCCTGGGAGTTCTCCAGCCTGTCACGCTTTAATCCCTCTGAGAAATTGCCTTGTTTATATGTGGGCCGAGGACTCTGTTTCCTCATCTGTAAAGTAGGGGTGATGTCAGCAGTCCCATCAGAGTCCTGGGCCGTGACTGTGGTGACCCCAGGGGTCAGGGTGAGTTGGGACCTTCTTCTGCAGGGTCCCATGGGATAGACTTGGAGGTTCTGCGCACAGCTCAAGGGCAGTGAGCCGAGGGCAGGTAAGAGTGAGCTTCAGGTGAGCAGTTCATCAGAAGAGGTTAGAAAGGAGGCCGACCTGGGAACCGTGGTCAGGCTGTTTGCCCCTGTTTTACAGATGGGGAACTTGAGGTTCAGAGAGGTGAAGTCACTTACCCAGGGCACAAAGCTGTCTAGTGGGAGAGCTGGTATTCACATCCACATTTGGCAGGTCCCACAGACACTGAATTAAGGAGGGGTGAGCCTGGGGAGGCAGTGATTGGAGGAGATTTGTTTCAGGGAAGGTAAAAAGTGCAGTTTGACTCGGCTGTGTTGGCTGTATTGGGCGGTGGGGGTGGGAGGCAAGAATGGTGGTTTAGGCCAGGATTGGGTAATGATTCAATTAGAGATAGAAGGGAAGAAGGGAGGGAGGGAAGGAGGGAGGAGGGAGAAAGGAAAGAAAGGAAGGAAGGAAGGAAGGAAGGAAGGAAGAAAGAAAGAAAGAAAGAAAGAAAGAAAGAAAGAAAGAAAGAAAGAAAGAAAGAAAGAAAGAAAGAGAAAGGAAGGAAGGAAGGAAGGAAGGAAGAAAGAAAGAAAGAGAAAGAAGGAAGGAAGGAAAGAAAGAAAGAAAGAGGGAAAGAGGGAGAGAGGAAGGAAGAATTGGTCAGGACTATTTCAGTTTCAAGTAAAAATCCAAACCCAAACTGACTTGAGAATTAAAATAATAATAATTTATTGGTTCACGTAACTGAAAAATCTAGGGTATGTTGGCTTCAGGCACAGCTGTATCCAGGAGCTTAAACAAAGTAATCTCTCCCTCTCAACTGAGCTCTCCTCTAGGGAACTTCATTCTCAGGCAGCCATTTCCCATGGGGATTAAATGGCCTCAGCAATCCCTGGCTTATATCTTATCAGCCCAGAAACTCCAGGGAAGATGGCCACTTTGCCAAGAGCTCTGGCAAAAATCCTGGACCTACCTCTCCTTGGACAGACCGAGATCCATGTCATTTAGGAGTCAGTCACTGTAGCCAGAAAAAGTGGAATGTGTCCATTGGCCAGGCCTGGTCATGTGATCACTCCTGGTGATGAGGGTGGGCCTGGCCCCATCAGACCTAAGTGGACAAAATGTGAAAGAGAAGAAGACAACTCATTCAACAAACATTTATTGAGCACCTACTGTGTGCCTGGTTCTGGTTTCGGTGCTGGAAATACAGCAGAAACACCCCTGCTCTCTTGGGGCTGGTAAAGACGTGAATTCCAGTGATATTAGGTGTGAAAATTAGAGAAAATTAGAAAAAAATTAAGAGAATATTAGAGAAAAAAAATTAGAGAAAATTAAGGCAGGGGAAGAGGATAGAGACTGCTGAGGAAAGGTAACTGAGATTTTTAAACAGGAGGTGGTGTGTGAGTAAAGACTTGAGGCAGAAGGAGTGAAAATATCTGGGAAAGGGTATTCCAGGCAAAGGGAAAAGCCCGTGCAAATGTCCTGAGGCTGGACTGTGTCTGGTGTGTTTGGGGAACAGCGAGGAGGTCTGTGTGGCTGGAGGGAATGAGTGAGGGGGAGAGTGGGGGTTGACGGGGCAAATTGTGCAAGGCCTTGTGGGCCATGGGGAGGACTTTGGACTTTACCGTGAGTGAGGTGGGAGCTGCTGAGTGTTCTGAGCAGAAGAGAGACAGGACCTGACCAGACTCAGGTGTTCACAGGAAGAGTAGATGGTCAGACCCACAAAGTAGCCATCATATATACACAGAGAGAGAGGCCGGGTCTCTACCCATCATGATCTCCGCTGATCCGCCCACAGCCATCCTCCCCCCTGTGTCTCCCTGAGGTTTGGTGTGCTACCTTTTCCTACGACCCACCGGGAGAGGGCTGGGAGGACAAGGTACCTCGGGCTTCCCCTTCCCAGGAGGACCCAGCCCCACCCTGATCCAGGATACACTTGGGCAGGACGGCTGGGCAATGTTTGCTTTTTGCCTTCTCCAGGCTTGTGGGAACAGGCGTGGCTGGAGGCACAGAGAGGCATAACCAAGCTTGGCTGGGGCAAGGCTGAGGGGAAGGAAGCTGGGTCACAGAGAGGTCACCCCAGCCCAGGAAGCCCTATGCAGACAGGGGCTGCTCCCTCAGACGAGGCACAGGGGTCCGGAGGTCAGTTTGGGCCCCTCTGGCACCTTGCTCTGTTTGAGTCTCAAGCCCGGGGCTGCAGGAAGGAGCAGGGATGGGGTGGCAGGCTCTGTGGTTGGGCTGCCAATGCAAGTGCCGATAAGGACCCTTGAGGTTGGCTTTCAGCCCTGAGAGGCTGGGCAACATCCTGTTTGGGCAGGCTCCTATGGTTTTCTCTCCTGCAGCCCTGCCCTGACGCTGGTGGGAGAGTTACAGACAGGGAAGCAAAAGCCAAGTACCCACTCGACCAGAAACAGAAATAACCTCCCCTTGGAATTTTCCTAAGAATAGGATATACACATGTAAAAGAAAGAGGAAGGAGAAGAAGAAGGGTAGGAGAGGAAGTACTTATACACTATTTCACATTCTACACAAAACGTCACTCTAAACAGATTGTAGACCTAAACATAAAAGCTAAAACTCTAGGGAATTCCGGGGAGTTCCAGTGGGTTAGGACTTGGCACTTTCACTACTGGGGCCTGGGTTCAGTCCCTGGTTGCGGAACTAAGATCCCACAAGCCGCACAGCGAGGCCAAAAGAAAACAAAAAACAAAACAAAATAAAAACCCCGAAAACTATCAAACTTCTGAAGGCTTTAAACAGAGACTTCAGCAAAGAGGATATCTGAATGGCAAATTAGGATAGGAAAAGATACTCAAGATCATTAGTGGTTAGAGAAATGCAAGTTAAAACCACCATGAGATACCACTACACACACCTTTTGGAAGAGGTAGAACAGAAAAGACTGATAATACCTAGTGTTAGGATGTGGAGGTACTGGAACCCTCAACTGCTCCTGGTGGGTATGTAAAATGGTACCATCACTTTGGAAAACAACCTGGCAGTTTCTTAGAAAGTTAAAACAACCTGGCAGTTTCTTAGAAAGTTAAACAACCTGGCAGTTTCTTAGAAAGTTAAAATGGTACCATCACTTTGGAAAACAACCTGGCAGTTTCTTAGAAAGTTAAACGTACATGTCCCCTGTGATCCAGAAATGAAAGTAAACTCTAGACAAAAACTTGCACACGAGTGTTCACAGCAGCCGTATTCATAATAGCCAAAATGTGGCAACAACGCAAATGTCTACCGACAGAGGAATGGATACAGAACATGGTAGATCCATAGAATGGAATACTATTCAGCAATGAAAAAGAACAAAGAATTGGTAAACACACCAACGTGGATGGACCCCAACAACATTACACCAAGTGAAAGAAGCCAGATACAAAATACTACATCTGGAGCTTCCCTGGTGGCGCTGTGGTTAAGAATCCGCCTGCCAGTGCAGGGGACACAGGTTCGAGCCCTGGTCCGGGAAGATCCCACGTGCCCCGGAGCAACTAAGCCCGTGCACCACAACTGCTGAGCCTGCGCTCTAGAACCCATGAGCCGTAACTACTGAGCCCGTGTGCCACAGTTACTGAGCCTGCATGCCTAGAGCTTGTGCTCTGCAACAAGAGAAGCCACCGCAATGAGAAGCCCGCACACCACAAAGAAGAGTAGCCCCCGCTCGCCGCAATTAGAGAAAGCCGGCGCGTAGCAGTGAAGACCCAACGCAGCCAAACATAAATCAATAAATCAATAAAAATACTGCATCTTATATGATTCCAGTTATGTGAAATTTCTAGAGAAGGCAAAGCTAGAGAGACTGAAAGCAGACCAGCGGTTGCCTGCGCCAGGAGGCAGTGGAGACAGACTACAAAGGGCAACGAGGGAAATTTTGAGCTATTGAAACTGTTCCCAAACACCAGACTGTTGTGATGGTTGCACAACTCGGTGAATTCACTAAAAATCATCTGATGGTACACGCACACCCGGTGAATTAAACGATATGTAAATTACGTCTCAATAAAGCTAAAAAAACCCATGTTGCCCCAACAATCTTCAGATGGGATTGTCACCATTCAGTTGATTAGATCAACAAGTACCTATTCTTCGCACTGGGAACACCACGGGGAGTAAAACGGATGTGGCCTCGTGGAACTGATGTTCTCATGAAGAGACCGACAGGAAGCAAGACGAGAAACGAAAATCCATACAGGTGTCGGATGGTGATTGTTACAAAATATTAAGCAGGGATGGGGAGAGTGCAATTTTAAGTCAGGGGATCAGGGAAGACTCTCTGAGGAGGTGATGTTTGAGGAAAGACCTGAAGGAGGTGAAGAGAGAGGCAGGTAGAGATCTAGAGAAGGAGGGTACCAGGCAGAGGAAACGGCAGGTGCAAAGGCCCTGCGGTAGGAGCATGCCAGGATCAGTGAGGAAGCCAGCGGGGCAGAGGAAATAGTAAGGGGGGAAGTGGGAGGAGGCGAGGGCAGGGAGGGGACAGGGCAGAGTGTGCAGAGACTTGTGGTCATGGGGAGGACTTTGACTTTTGCTATGAGTGAGGTGGGAACCAAGGAGCGTTCTTGAGTAGAGGAGGGCATTCAAGGGTGTCCTCTGGCCACTGTTGGGGGAACAGCCTGTAGAGGGGGCAAGAGTAGGAGCTGGAAGATCAGGGCAGAGGTGACTGGTCCATCATTTCCCACTGGTCCAAGTGGGAGATGATGGGGATGGTCCAGGGTGGGGGCCAGGAAGGAGATGAAAAGTGGTTGGATTCTGGATAGATTTTGAAAGTAGAGTCCTCAGGGTTTGCTGATGCAGGAGAGAAAGAAAGAGAGAGGACAGAGCCAGGAGAGACACAGATGACTCCAAGTATTTTGACCTGAGCATCCGGGCCACTAGGAAGGAAACTAAGGTTCAGAGAGGTAGGGGAGGTGCCAGGTTGCACATGGGTCCACAGTGACCCTCGTCCCCAGCTGAGGCATGGCCCTGATTTGAGAGTTCTGGGGGGGTGGGTATCACTAGGGGCAGAGACTGCTCAGAGCCAGGAGCCTCCCATATCCTCATCCCAGCACCCGCTCTGGCTCTGTTCTCATTCATTTTAGTCTTCTTTCCAGAATTTCTCCTCCCCAAGGAGAGGAATCCAGCCCATGTGCTTCTGATTCCTTTGTCCTGAACTCATACGGCAGGAGCACCCCCTGAAAGCCTTATGTGGGAGAGAGTAAAGGCAGAGAAGGAGGTGGGGGGCACATTCCTCCCAGGGGGGCCAGGGCTGTGTCCAGCAGCACAGCGGCATCTCCAGGGCATCCAGCAGCAGGGGAGGCATATTCCCAGGCCGGACCAGACCGGCTGCCTCCCAGAATAGGCTTTCTTTGGGCCTGGCAGTCACCCACCCACAGTCTGGGCTCCAGCTGTCCTGACCCCCACCGCCCCCCCAGGCCTCCCACGCATTTTCTCTTCGGAGCCACGACTGTGGGATTTGGTTTCCCCCACCCTCTCCTTCTCTTCCCAGCTCTGTCACTCCCTCAGGCTGCCTCCCTGGTGGCCGCAGTGGATCTGGCTCCCCAGCGAGTCCCAAATAGCCATGGTAGGTCCTGTGTGCGGCCACAGCCACAAGTTAGGCATCCCACCTTCCCTGGCACCTCCCCATCCTCTGGCCTCTGTGTTCCCTCCCCTCCCCCCCCCACCTCCTGGGCATCTCTGGTCCCCTCCTGCCTCTCCATGTCAAAGGCTTCGGAGGGATCTCCTTAATTCATCTGCTCTTTGCTGACCACTGACCCACCAGACCATGCTCTCACTATTGGGGAGACAGACTGACCGATGCTTAAAAGCTAATATTGGGTTGGCCAAAAAGTTCATTCAGGTTTTTCCATAAAACGTTCCCGAATGAACTTTCTGGCCAACCCAATACGTGTAGAGTCCTTTCTGGTCATTAATAAATCAGCCCATCCGTCTCCTGACGACTCTGTGAAGGAGAAACATGGGTTCCTGTTTCCATTTACAGACAGAGAGGAGATGCTACTTGCCCAGGGTCACAGTACTAGAAAGTGGCCGAGCTGGGACAAACCCTTGACCACTCTACTCATCTGCTTCTCCTGAGAGAGACAGATGAGGTCTTGACCTTCCAGAGTTCTCGATCCAGGGGAGAGAGACAGGAAATAGCAAATGAAGAAGAATACTGTTCAGCGACAAGGGTTTGAGGTCCCCAAGGTCACCCTCGGGATAAGTGATTCACTAGGACTCACAGAACTCAGAAAAGTTGTTCTACTCACAGTTGCAGTTTATTACAGGCAAAGGATATGGATTAAAATCAGCAAAGGATAACGGCACATGGGTCAGAGTCCCAAGAGACCAGGCATACATTTCCAATTGTCCCTTCGCAGTCATGCAGACAGCTCTCAGTTCTCCCAGTAATGATGTATGACGATAAGCATGGAGTATTTGGACTATTGCCAACCAGGGAAACTCACTCCAACCTTGGTGTCCAGGGTTTTACTGGGAGCCAGTCACTTAGGTACAGCTGGCCACCGGGTAGCCAATCTTAGGCACCAGCTCCTCCGGAGGCCAAGCTGATACTGCATGGTGGCTCGAGGACCCCACCATAAATCACATTGTGATTTATCCGGCATGGGTAGGATCCTAGGTATACAGACATTCTTATCCAGCAGGACACTCCAGGGGCTGAAAGATGACCTCCAGGAGCATGGCAAGGGTCAGTGTTGCAGTCTGTCCTTTCTTTGAAATGTGCAGGGTTGGAGCACCTCAAGCCCACCAAGTCCGTCGGTGCGAAGGAGGTGAGAACAGAAGGCCTCATGGACAGAATGACAGGAAGAGGGGAGTCCAGAAGGACACCCCAACCTGGAGCTTGAACAACTGAGTCATTCACTGAGAAGGGGAAAGTCAGTGCACAGACTCCAAGGCAGCCCCTGTGATCCTCATCTCTTGGTATCCACACCCTGTGTAATCCCTCCTCCTTGAGTGTGGGCAGGACCTTGTGACTTACTTCTAACAGTAGAATAAAACAAAGGTGATGGGATGTCATTTCCAAACTTTGGTTACGGAAGATTGAGACTTCCAAGTCTCTGTCTCTCCCCCTGCCTCTGATGAAATTGTATTGTGAGCTGCTCCGTAAAGAGGTCCACATGGCAAGGAGCTGGGAGCCACCTCCTCAAAAGCCCGTGAGAAAGTGAGTCCTTCCAACAGCAGTGAGCGAGTTTGGGAGCAGATCCTTCCCTTATCAAGCCTTCAGATGACACTGCAGCCCCAGCTGACATGGAGATGGCAGCCCACGGAAGACCCTAAATCAGAGAACTCAGTGAAGCCACACCTAATTCCCGGCCCTTAAAAACTGTCAGATGTAACTCTTGGCTGTTATTTTAAGCCCCTACGTTTGGGATAACAGCAAGAAATCACTAATGCAGTAGGTCTGGCCGGAAGTTAGGAGGGGAACCAGATATCATAGTGTTTGTCATGTTGAAAAAAATTGTAATAGGCCTCTGCCTTGACTTTACTTCCCCCAGTTGCAGAGCCTGAAACAGGGATTTGAGTGCAGGTGCTTCCTTCAAACGGGATCCTAGAAAGCATGAGTGGAGAAGAAGGGAAGTGAGATAGGGAGGGGCGGGCAGCAAATACTGAGAGTCTGAATGAGCACATTTTTGCTGTGAACATCTGGGACTCAGTCCCTGTGGGGCACCTCTGACCGAGTGTAGAGGACACACACCTCAGTTATCCCATACGAGGGGTGAGGGAGCTGGGGTATTGATCCACCAAAAATGATGGAGGGTTATTCCCAGGCATGTTAGCTTCCTATCAATTCAGACCTGTGGCCCCGTGGTCCATAGAAAGCTCCCGGGCAGAGCATCTTGGGTGTTTACCAGGGCTGGGACTCGACTGAGGTGAGTGAGGTGCACACACTGATTTTTCCCTCTGCCTCAGGCTCCAATATGTCTTGGGATATCATGTTGACAGATCCCGTCTTCATTTAAAATTTTGCCTTTTTATTCACCCTGGAGGTTTTGCATTCATTTTGATTATTTAATTTTTATTTATTTTTTGGCCATGCCACGCAGCATGGGGGATCCTGACCAGGGATCAAACCTACGCCCCTTGCAGTGGAAGCACAGAGTCTTAACCAGTGGACTGCCAGGGAAGTCCCCATTTTGATTATTTAAAACATTGCATTAAAATAATATTCATCTTGACTATTGAGCTCTTTGTTGCCCCCTTACATTTTGCTCTCTGTGATGAATGCCTCACTTCTCACCCTAGTTCCAGCCCTGGGGTTCATGGTCTGAGGCCAGCAGCACCCACAGGAGAGGACTCAGATACCGGTTGCTGTATCAGAATCAAGGCAGTCTCAGTTCTGCTGCAGTAGCATGTGAGCCCCACATCTCAGGGGCTTAGAACATCAGAGAGTTTTACTTCTCACTCAGCCACTGTCTGGCATGTTGCAGGTTGCGCACTGCAGAAGGAAAAGGAACACAGCAAGGCCAGCACCAGTTCTTAAAGCTTCCACCTGGAAGTGTCATAACTGCTCACTTTTTTTTTTTTTTTTGCGGTATGCGGGCCTCTCACTGTTGTGGTCTCTCCCGTTGCGGAGCGCAGGCTCAGCGGCCATGGCTCACGGGCCTAGCCGCTCCGCGGCATGTGGGATCTCCCCGGACCGGGGCACGAACCCGCGACCCCTGCATCGGCAGGCGGACTCTCAACCACTGCGCCATCAGGGAAACCCCACTGCTCACTTTTAATTGGCCAAAGCAAATCACATGGCCACACAAGTAGGCGGGGCAGTGCCGTCCTTCTGCTTGGAAGTAGAGAGGGCTGGGATGGTAGTGACAGAGCCCAGTGACCACTGTAGCAGCCCTGGGTGAGACTGAGGAGGAGCTGGGTGTCTGAAACTAGGTGGGAAGGTCCAGGTGGGGATGGAAACGTATGAGGTTTCAGGATATAATTGGTATTGACTCCCTGGAGGGCCTGTCCCAGGCTTTGTCATCTGACAGACTCATGGGACTGGTGGGTTCAGCCTCAGTCCCACCTCCCACCCTGGATTTTTATTCAATGTAATGAAATAACAAAATTGACCATCTTAACAATTTTTGGTGTCCAGTTCAGTGGCATTAAGTGCATTCATAATGTACAACTGTCACCACCATCCATCTCCAGAATTCTTTGCATCATCCCAAACTGATTCTGTCCCTGTTAAACAGTAAGTCCCCGTTCCTCCCTCCCCCAACCCCTGGCAACCACCGTTCTGCTTTCCGTCTCTATGATTCTGACTACTCTATGTGCCGCATGTAAGTGGGGTCATATGGTATTTGTCTTTTTGTGACAGGCTTCTTTCACTCAGCATAATGTCCTTAAGTTTCATCCAAGTTGTACCATGTGTCAGAAGGTCCCTCCTTTTTTTTTTATTTTTAAGGAGTAAAAATCACATAACATAAAATTTACCATCGTAACCATTTTAAGTGTACAGTTCAGCAGTGTTAAGTATATTCACACTGTGGTGCAATCAGCCTCTAGAACTTATACGTCTTGCCAAAGGTGTACTCTATACCCACTAAGCAACTCCCCTCCCCAGCCCTCCTCTCAGCCCTTGGCAACACTACTTTCTTCTACGAACCTGACTGCTTTAGTTACCTCACGTGAGTGGAATCATGCAATATTTGTCCTTTTGTGTTTGGCTTGTTTCACTAGTGTAATGTCTTCATCCATGTTGTACCCTGTGTTATAATTTCCTTCCTTTTAAAGGCTGGATAATATTCCATTGTGTAGGTGTACCACATGTTTTGTTTATTCATTGATCCACTGATGGAAACTGGGTTGCTTCCACTTTGGGGCTATTGTGAATAATGCTGTATGAACATGGGTGTACAAATATCTCTCTGAGACCTTGCTTTCAAATTTGGGGGAGTGGGGAGTATATACAGCAACCCAGAAGTGGGATGCTCATTCTATGTTTAATTTTTTTTTAAGGAACTGCCATACTCTTTTCCACAGCATCTGCACTATTTTACACTCGCACTAACGGTGCACGAGGGTTCCGATTTCCCCACATCCTTGCCAACACTTGTTATTTTCTGTTTTCTTGATCGTAGCCATCCTAATGGGTGGGAGGTGGCATCTCATTGTGGTTTTGATTCACATTTCCCTGGTGGTTAGTGATGTTGAGCATCTTCTCATGTGCTTATTGGTCATTTGTTCCACCAGGGATTTTAACAACTCGGTTTCAAAGAAAGCCCAGGGCATGGGTGCCAGTCTCTTTGTCAATGCCAGGGCCTCCTGGCCTCACGGGCATCAGGCAGCCTGTGGCGTGCCCAGGGCTGGATCCTTGAGCCAGGCAGAAACTGGGGGCGAGAGGCAGGCATGGTGGTGGCATATTCACAGAGATTACTGCTGAGTTTCATCGCTTGGCACCATGACCCACGCCAAAGGCCACGGAAAATCCCAGTGACACCCTCATCCCCAGATATGGGGATGCCGACAGGAAATGATCTCAGAAAAGTCATTTCTCCAACCACTCAGAAAAGACAGTGCTGTCTGCCCAGAGGGGCCCTTTCCCCTTCCCTCACCCCGGATCCCAGTGGCTTCACCTACAAGACAATTTGGGCTGAGGCGGCACCACTCCTGCACACAGGACACAGGTCTGCTGCCCCATCCTCACCTCCTGCAGCATGGAGTTGATTGACAGCTCACAAGCATCATTCATTCCTCTCTCCATCGACGACAGGTTGTTCCTTCAAGCAACTTTTCCTTTTTTTAATTCTTTTTTTAAAGATGTTTTTTAATATTTATATTTATTTATTTATTATTTTTATTTATTTTGGCTGTGCTGCGTCTTAGTTGTGGCATGCGGGATCTTTGTTGGGGGCACGTGGGATCTTTTTTAGTTGCGGCATACGGGCTTCTTAGTTGCGGCATTTGGACTCCTAGTTGCCCACACGAACTCTTAGTTGCGGCATGCATATGGGATCTAGTTCCCTGACCTGGGATTGAACCCGGGCCCCCTGCACTGAGAGCAGGGAGTCTTACCCACTGGACCACCAGGGAAGTCCCCCGTTTTTCAATTCTTAATGAATTTATTTTGAAAGGAACCTTTTGCTGTACAGCTGAAACGAACACAAGATTGTAAATCAAATATACTTCAATAAAATTTAATTTAAAAAAAAAAGGAACTTTTATGCCACTGCCACAAAAGGAAAACAAGACCATTTCCATAAGTGGAGGGCAGCAGTAAAAAGAACTGCATTGGCGGGGGCAGTGGGGAGGTGATATTAAAGTCAGCTAATGCTGCTGCCTTCATAAGAGTCAGAGCTGGGACTAGGGTGAAGACAGGGAGGCACTCAGGAGCAAAAGTTAGGGGGTTGCTGGCTTTCAGGGCTGGACCTCATTCCCAGGGGCCTGAGAGCCATGGCCTTGCCCTCTAGTCCAGCCATGGATCAAAGACTGCTCCATTCCTCAAAAAAAGAAAGAAAAAAAGGAAAATAAATGAAAATGGAAAGAGATTACTGAGGTGTTGAAAGGTGTCAAAAACAGCTCATGCAGCTCAATATCAAACAAAACAAAACAAAACAGGGCTTCCGTGGTGGCGCAAAGGGCTTCCCTGGTGGCGCAGTGGTTGAGAGTCCACCTGCTGATGCAGGGGACACGGGTTCGTGCCCCGGTCCAGGAAGATCCCACATGCCGCGGAGCGGCTGGGCCCGTGGGCCATGGCCGCTGAGCCTGCGCGTCCAGAGCCTGTGCTCCGCAACGGGAGAGGCCACAACAGTGAGAGACCCGCGTACCGCAAACAAAAACAAAAACAAAAACAAAACAAAAAAAACAACCCAATCCAAAAATGGGTGGAAGATCTAAATAGACATTTCCCCAAAGAAGGCATACAGATGGCCAACACGCACATGAAAAGATGCTCAGCATCGCTAATTATTGGAGAAACACAAATCAAAACTACAGTGAAGTATCACCTCACACCAGTCAGAATGGCCATCACCAAAAAGTCTACAAATAATAAATGCAAGAGACGGTGTGAAGAAAAGGGGGCCTTCCCACACTGTTGGTGGGAATGTAAATTGATGCAGCCATTACAGAGAACAGTATGGAGGTTCCTCAAAAAAATAAAAATAGAGTTACCATATGATCCAGCAATCCCACTCCTGGGCATATATCCGGAGAAAACCATAATCCAAAAGGATGCATGCACCCCAATGTTCATTGCAGCACTATTTACAATAGCCAGGTCATGGAAGCAGCCCAAATGTCCATCGACAGAGGAATGTATAAAGAAGATGTGGTGTGTATATATATATATATATATATATATACACATACACAATGGACAATTAGTCAGCCGTAAAAAAGAATGAAATAATGCCATGTGCAGCAACATGGATGGACCTAGAGATGATCAAACTAAGAGAAATAAGGCAGACAGAGAAAGGCAAATATCATATGACATCGCTTATATGTAGAATCTAAAATAAAATGATAAAAATGAACTTTTTTACAAAACTGAAATAGACCCACAGACATAGAAAACAAGGTTATGGTTACCAAAGGGGAAAGGGGGGGAGAGAGATAAATTAGGAGTTTGGGATTAACATATATACACTACTATATGTAAAATAGGTAAGCAACAGGACCTACTGTATAGCATAGAGAACTATACTCAATATTTTATAATAATCTATATGGGAAAAGAATCTGAAAAAGAATATATATATGTATATATATATATATATATATATATATATATATATATATATCTGAATCACTTTGCTGTACACCTGAAACTAACACGACATTGTAAATCAACTATACTTCACTTTTAAAAAAAGAAAGAAAAAAAAGAAAAGTGTCAAAGATATAACTACAATAAACTCAGACTTTGACTATCATCCATGCAACCATTTTTTATTTAAATTTATTTTTTGCTGCCTTGGGTCTTCGTTGTACTGCGCGGGCTTCTCATTGCTGTGGCTTCTCTTGTTGCGGAGCACGGGCCCTAGAAGGCGCGGGCTTCAGTAATTGTGGCTCACGGGCTCTAGAGCGTAGGCTCAGTAGTTGTGGCGCACGGGCTTAGTTGCTCCGCGGCATGGGGATCTTCCCCGACCAGGGATCGAACCCTTGTGCCCTGCATTGGCAGACGGATTCTTAACCACTGTGCCACCAAGGAAGTCCCACGCAATCATTAGTGAGCACAGCTGTGGACCAGGTGCTGTTAAAGGTACAGGGGACACAGCCTTGACCGCAGCAGGTGCACTGGAGTGATGCGGACAATGAACAATGGATAAAACAAGTGGAGGATTCTGGTCCCCACAGGCACTCAGACGAGGCCCTCAGAGATTAGGGGAATAGGAAAAAACCCACATAGGCTAACACTTTTCTCGCTGGTCAGCTTCCACACCTTGCTAGGTGTTAAAAATATTTTAAATGTCACCTCTGGCTTTATAGCTGCTGCATGATCTCCCTGGCCTTCTCTCCTATTTCTCTCCCCGCCTAGTCACTTGGCTTCAGCCACACAGGCCTCCTTGCTCTTCCACACCAGCCTCAGGGCCTTTGCACAGGCTGTTCCCTCTGTCTGGACGTCTCTTCCCCAGATCTCCATGGCTCCTCCCTCCTCACCTCCTTCAGGTGTTTCCTCAACTATCATCTCCGAGAGGCCTTCCCTGACCACCCTAATTAGTTCAGCAACCCCCCAGCACACCCCCCTTTCATTAACCTGCGTAATGTTCCCATTCCTAACATTCTCCATAATTTCTTATTTATCATGTTCACAGTCCTCTCCTGTGATGAAACGTCAGCCCCACAAGGCAGAGATTTGGGTTTGGCTTGTTCACACCTGCACGCCCCCAGTACCTAGAACAGTATGCAATAACATAGCCTGGCATGCTAAGTTTGTTGAGTGAATGCATGACTGTCAGATCTGTAAAAGGAGGAACGTAATGCCTAATTCATCTCAGGGCAGTGGAAAGATGAAATGAGGGGAGACCTATGAGCCACAAAGGAGAAGTTGTGACAGGAGAGATACCCATGGTGGGGTTGGGGGAACACGGCCGTGACCAGCTCAGGATATTTTGAAACTGGGGTGAGATTCACGTGACATAAAATTAACCATTTAAAAGTGAACAACCCAGTGGCATTTAGTACATTCAACAATGTTGTGCAACTTCTACCTCTAGCCATCTTGTAGCATGTATCAGAACTTCATTCTTCTTTATGGCTGAATAATGTTCCATCGTGTGGATGGATCACATTATTTATTTATTTATTTGGTGGCTCCAGGTCTTAGTTGCGGCACGCAGGCTCCTTAGATGTGGCACGTGAACTCTTAGTTATGGCACGCATGTGGGAACTTTGTGAGGAATTGCCAGACTGTTTGCCAGAGCTGTTGAAAGCAGACCCACATCTGAGAGAAGACTGCAGATGGGTTTATTCCTCCCAAAGTCCCTGCCCAGAACACAGCACTTCTTTCCAGGACTGGTCATGACCATCAGCAGCATCTGTGGTCTCATAGTCCATAACCCTGGAAACCCGTGAGGCGGGGGCCCAGATGGGGAAAATGAGTCATGGGGAGAAACTGACGAGGGCACTTAGCCTAAACCCCCTTCCTACCCCGCCTCACCCCACATTCCATGACCCCCTTGCAGTGGCCCTGGGAGGCCGGAGTCCACCCTCACTGGGCATTGTCGGCTCCCAGCCTGCGGCACCCAGAAGCCCTTGCAGAATGGGGAATAAGCCAAGAGCTGTGAGAAAGAGGTGGAAACGGCAGCGAGACTTGCACACTGTTCCCAGCTCAGGACTGCAGACCTTCCTGTTGGCGCCTGCCAGTTCCCCCCTCTCCCACCCCTACCGCCCACCAGCACCCACCACCCCCCAGCTGCTCCCCTTCCCCAGCTGTGCCTCCCCACCTCTGGCCACCTCCGGCTGTCTTTCTTTTGCTTCCTCTAAATGCTTCTCGTTAAAGCCTTTAAATATTCTAAAATTTCAAAATATTGTTTGCAGGGTCTAGTTCACAGAATTGATGATATGTCATTCTCATGACCATGGGTCTATCCATGACCCACTTTACTTTACTCATTAATTTTTTTTTAATTCCATAAGGTATACCCACAAGCCCTCAACAAGAAGTGGGAGATGACCCTGCCCTCTCCCGCCACCACCCTGAATTCTGTTTGTTATTTTCTCACTCCTTTATTTTTTTTATAATAATCACTTGTATTTTTATTTACTTATTTTTAATATTTATTTATTTGGTTGCACCGGGTCTTAGTTGCGGCAGGCAGGCTCCTTAGTTGCGGCTCCAGGGCTCCTTAGTTGCGGCTCGCCAGCTTCTTAGTGGTTGCTTGTGAACTCTCAGTTGTGGCATGCATGTGGGATCTAGTTCCCTGACCAGGGATCAAACCCGGGTCCCCTGCATTGGGAGCGCGAAGTCTTATCCACTGTGCCTCCAGGGAAGTCCCACTCCTTTATTTTTTTAAGTTTTCTTAGACATGTTGGTATGCTGAAAGCTTATCTTGTATCAATTTCTCTGTCTGAGCTTTATGACTCGGGTGGCTTTCAGCTGGGCTTTGGGGACTTCTTTTTTGCTCAAGATTCGACTATGATCAAATCATCATATCACAGGCTTTAAATATATTACAACTTTATTTGTCAGTTACACCTCAATAAAGCTGGCGGGGGGTGGATAAAGATTCTACTACGAAACCTGTCCAGCTGCAAATGAAGATTTTTGCACTGCATCCAATTTTTAAAATGAAGAAAGGAGTGTGTTGCCAGGACCCAGCCATCTGGCAGCTGACGCCTGGGGTTCTTTTTCACAGCCGTGTAATATTCCACTGTTTCTCCAGTTGCTGCTGAGGAAACATGAACGTTCTGTTAAAGTCTTAACAGCCATCTTGGTAATGTGCTGCCTTTAAAGAATCATTGGTGTTGCTCCTTTTAAGCAACTCGCCTCTCTGTTCCCTCTTACTTCCCCAAATCTTGGGGCTCGCTGGGAGGGGGGGTGAAGTTGGCTACCCCTGAGGAGCCCTCTCCGACCCGAGGCCATCCGCTGCCCTGTTGGCCCTGCAGCTGCTTATAAACCAGCTATTTATAGCCCCACCCCGCCCCCAGCCCATGTCACTGCCCACTTCCTTGGGGCCACCAGTGAGTTCAATGCTGATGGGGAAGGGGAAGTGGGTTGCTAGGTGCTGGGGTTTGTTTAGGGTTTGAGGTGCCCTTACAATTTCCTGAAGGTCTTCATTTCCAAGAAGCTGAGAATACTGATTTGATAGCTCAACCTACTTTTCTTACCTCAGTCAGTTTGGGGTGAGGGAGGAGGTGGAACAGGGCGCTGGGACCCCGTGCCCCGTCCTTGGCCCTAAACGCAGCCCTCTAAGGCATCACAGCTTCTTGCTTCACTTCTCATTGGCTTTGGGCTGCTCCTCCACATCTTCCTCTATCCCCGATTCAAATGGGGTACAAAGCACCCCTGAGACCCCCATAGCCCCAGCCCCTGGAGACTGAGAGGCCTGGGCAGTCTTGGGGGCCCGGGCTAAATAGGTGCTTGTGCAGTGCTCCCCAGCACTCTGCCCCAGGGCCGTGGCCCCAAATAGCTCAGCTTCTATATTTAGAAGTTTGCTCAACAGTGCCAGGGAACTATAAATAGGGCCCAGCTCTGCTACTGCCTCCCAACTCCCCAGGCTGGGCCAGGCCAGGTGGGGGCCAGGGCTTAGGAGGATGCCAGCTGGGCCAGGGCTGAGTCTGCACCAGGAGTCCCTGGTCAGGTGGATTCTGGAGGCCTGGGCTCAAGGGAACCCAGGTGTCCAGCCTGCAGGAGGAGACAATGGGCCCATTGTTGGGCCTTTCCCCAGGTTGAAGGCCATCAGTCTCTGGCCTCCCACCCCCTTCCCTCACTCCATGGGGTTTCCTGGCGCAGGGACAGCTGTCTGGCCTCACAATAGCTGTGCCGTCCTCCTGGAGCCAGCAGCTGGGCTCATCCGCGTGGGGACTGGCCCGGCCCCTTCCTCTGCCATTGTCTCCCTTCCAGGGGGCTTCCTGTTATGCCCCCTCTACCCGAAGATCCCATCTGACCCCCTCTCTCAGCCTGGGCTTGCGAGGGTGCTGGGCATGGGCTGCTGGCACCAGAAGCCAGGGGGCAGGACACTGGGGTCCCCTCGTCTCCCTCCCCACCGCAGAGGACAGCAAAGAAAAGGGTATCATCCTAAGAGCCACTGCTGTGGTTCACTGAGTGTCTATTCTCAGCGACATCCCTGCAATCCACTCACTCTCTTATGATCTTCACCAGCCCTGCTGCGAGGTTCTGACCATTTCACAGATGGGGAAACTGAGGCCCAGAGAGGCCACATTACCCGCCCAAGACCACACAGTCCAAAACATAGGGAATTCTCTGGCAGTCCAGTGGTTAGGACTCCATCCTTCCACTGCAGGGGGCATAGGTTCGATCCTTGGTTGGGGAACTAAGGTCCAGTAAGCCATGAGGCGTGGCCAAAAAAAAAAAAAAGTACATGATCTCCCACAGCACCACTCTCATTTATTACTAAATAGATTTTAAAAAAATAAAAAGAGGAAGAGACTGGGTTTGCCCAGGACCTCTGATATGAGATGGTGGTGCCCTGTGACTGTTCATGTCATTTTACTACTCTGTGCCTCAGTTTCCCCACCTGCCAAATGGAAATCACAGCACCTGCCTCCTAGGCTACTGGGAAGATAAGTGAGTTCAATCCCTGCAAAATGATTACATACAGTGGGCGCTGGATGAATACTGTCATCCGCTGTGATGATGTGTTACCATGGCAGCTATAAAAATAAAAATAAAAATATAATATAATAAATAATACTATCATTATGATTGGCTGACTAGTCCTGGATCTGCTACTTCCTAGCTGAGGAATCTCAGGCCAGTGGCCCAACCCCCCAGGTGCTGGTTTCCCATCTGAAAAACAGGGATGCATGTCCCTACCTCACACTGTTGTGAAACAGAGGTCTCGAGATTGTCCAGGGCTTTGGGGCTGGAACTTCAGGGCAGAGGAAAGGGGGAGAAACACTGTGACATCTCAGCAGGGGCAAGATAATGAAGCCTGTAGTGGGCTTCCTTCAGTGGAGGGTAGTATTACTAATTATGTAGCCCTACTGGGTGCAGGCTTTGCTCTGGTTCTACAGAGACACAAATGGACCAAAGTCCTGTCCTCCAGGATGACAGTCTAGGGGGGGTGGGGGGCAGACAGTAAACAAATTAAGTAGGTAAATTTCGTGATGGGGGGATGGTGAAGGGCTACAGAGAACTGAGAAAGTAGGGAATATTCGGAGGATTACATTTATGACATGGGGATGGGGGGTGGGGGGTTGGTCAGGGAATGTTTGGGCAAAAACATGAAGGAGAGGAGGGAGCGAGCCGTGAGGTTATCTAGTTCTCTGGGTAAGAGTGCTCCAGGCAGAGGCAACAGCCTGTGCAAAGGCCCTGAGGTCACCCCATGCCTGGTGTTTTCCATAAGGAAAACTGTAGCCAAGCTACCGAGGAGAGAGTGGGAGGAGGTGAGGGCAGGGAGGTGACAGCAGAGCAGGCCGGGCCTTATGGGCCGAGGAAGGACTTGGGGTTTGACTCTGAGTGAGGTGGGAGCCATGGAGGGTGCTTGAGCAGAGGAGGGATGAGATCTGACTCAGGTGTTCCCAGGCACCCTTGGGCCACTTGGAGGGGAAAGGAGTGGGGGGGTGGGGGGGGATGTCCCTCTTCGTGCCTTCCCCAATCCTTCTCTCCTATATCACTCGTTCCTTCCTTACCCTGCTCTGTGAGGCCAGTAGGCAGGAATTAAAATCCAATTCACCAGAAAGGAAAACTGAGTCCCAGGATGGTTAGACCTGCTCCAAGGGCCCAAGGCACATCCCTGGGGGAGGAGAAGGCATGATTGCAACCCTTGGGCAGTGGCTCCCCCAGGCTGGAACCCCTACCCCTCAGCTTTTTCAAGCACCAGCTGTCAGACCTGTGGGCCTGTGGTGGGGGGAGGTGGGGGCATGTCCAGCCCTGGAATTTCCAGCTCCAAGGGAAAAAAGCCAAAAATCCACCTTGGGCCTTGTCTGTCCCCCTCCCCTCCCAGTCTCCTCCCATGTCCACACCCCTCCCCCTGAGGAAACTGAGGCACAGAGAGACCTCAGTTACCCTGATGGGACCCCTTTCCATGCCCTGTCCAGGTCAAAGGGACAGGAAGAGCAGGAAGGGGTTAATTTTAGGACTGGGGGTGCTCCACCATCCCTGGGATAATGCTTCTCTGCCTCTACCCATGAGTGACATTTTTTTTCCATGACTGCAATCCTAACCTTTTAAACTATTATGTACTTAATATTTTATTTAATTTTCTAAGCTTTTGCATCCTTGAATCCATTCATTTAAAAAAGAATCTGTATATTGATGTCCTGATTGGGAAACCCTTCTCACTGCCTCAAATAGTCTGTAAATTTACAAATAAATAAGAACACAAGGAACATAAACCATGGATTCTAGCTGGATAAACCTCAGGGCCACCAAGGTGTTAGCACCCAGTAGAGACTTTCTCCTGGACCTTGGGCTCATTGCAGGGACCCGGGGACTGAACTGCCTACCTGTGGATCTCTGCTTAGCCACTTGTTACCTGCACCTCAGTTTCCCCCTTCTGCAAAATGGGAATCATAGCAACACCTGCCTCGAAGGTATTTCGAGGAGTAAATGAGTTAAAATAGATAAAGAGATAACTCTAGGCAAATCAGGCCTGGCTCACATTAAGTGCTTTCTAAATAATAGTGTTTTTTAAAACAAATGATCAGAAGGCTTGAGATAAACCAGTCCTATGACTTATTTGAAAAGGAAACAACTCTCCTATCATGTGATTCTCTGTTGATTAGTGCAGTACCCAGGAATGCCCAAAATATAAGTTTCCTACCAGGTGAAACGCTGACCCAGAAAGGCCAGCTCCAGGAGCACGGTGGCCCCGAGATTCCGCAGTTTCTCTTCTTGGCATCAGCCTGGCATCCGTGAGGACCCCTTTGTGCCCCTCCCCCAGCTCTTCTTTGGACTCTGGCCTCTCTGTGCCTCAGTTTCTTCATCCGGAAAACAGAGGAGGAAGGTCCTGTTAGCTCAGAGGCTGGTCCTGGGGACTCAGCACGACGAGGCAGCGAGCACAGGGTGGTCCCCCAACGTGGGTGCCCTGAGCTATTATTTCTGACGTGGCTCCTCCCCAACCTCAATGCCAGACAAGGAAGACTTCCTCCTTGCCCCTGGGATCAGCCAACCCGAGTACACAGGGGCCAGAGAGTTCAGACACTCAACGGGCAGGTTGTGCCTCTGTGCCACGTTTGAGTGTGTGTGAGTGTGTGTGTGTGTGTGTGTGTGTGTGCGCGCGTGCGCGCGCCCGCGTGCAACACACAGCGCCCCTGGGTCTGTGTTTTCACTACACTTTCCTGTTGGTTTTCAGCTGCCCCGCCAGCTCCAGGGAGGGCACTGGGCCAGTGGCTGTCCCCGCCTTTATAAAGGGCTGGTGGGCCTTGGGGAAGTCTGCACAGCTGCCCAGCCTGGAGACACAGAGAAGCCCTGCCCTATCTTCTGCTTCCCCTGCGGGCAGCTTAGACCATGGGAGGCCCCCACAGCGTTGCATTGTTCGTCTTTCACGGTGAGAATTTTGCGGCCCCGTGGGGTGGGGGGCAGGCAGCAAGGGAGCTCCTGACAGCACTATGGGGTTCTCTGGCCCCCTCTTCCCCGGGGAGAAACGCAAAGTGCGGCTGGCAGCTCTGGGGCCAGGCCCGGAGGAAGCCACATGGTCAGGCAGGGGCTGAGGGCACATGGGGAGAGGGGCTGGTAGTGCCCAGCACCCCCAAGCCGTGGCAGGATCCCTCAGGGTGCTCTAAGAGCCTGCCCCCTCTCCCAGAGAAATCTCTGAGCTCTCTACTGGAGCCACTCTGGGGGCTGCTCCCAAAGCGGGGAAGCAGGTTTGGGGAAGGAGAGGGGGAAAAAACGAGTGCTGGGACTCCTGAAGACAGCCGGGCATAGGGGAGCGCTGCGGGGCTGGAGGGCTGGGGGGTTGGGGTGGGACCTCCCCATTGAGGGGGTACCCCCAACCTGTCCCCCACTGTCTCAGTGGCATGGGGCAGCCCCAGAGACCCTCATTCTGGCTCCCCTGGGCCCAGCTTGGACTCAGCTGTGGGTGGAAAGGACTTTGCCAGTGGACGATTTGAACTTGACTTTTGCTGCGACTTCCCCAGGGCCTCCCTTCCCGCCCCACCCAGGGTGGCTCTACCGGTTATCGTGGGCAGCTGGTTGCCAGGGCAACCAAGCAACAAAGAGAATGAAGAAATGGCATTTGGGGTACCAACCAGAGCTTCCCCAGGCCACAGGGACGGGCTTCCCTGTGCTGGCCCGGGATGGCGGGCGTGAGCCCAGTGGCTCCCAGACTGGGAAGCAAGAAACTGGAATCTGTGTGGGGCACACCTGATGGGGGGCGGTGTGTCACCGGAGCCAGATCTCGCAGCCCCTGAATCTCACTTTCCACATCTGTAAAATGTGGCAAGACTGGTCTTCACTTTATAGGGCTGTGTTAAAGGTGAACTGAGTTCGTATGCAAACTATTCCTGGTTCACAGAATTAAGTAAACGGTATTTATTATTATTATTATTTCACTGGCTGGTCTGGGGGGTAGACTGGGGGGTCCTTAGCAGGAGGATCAAGGAGAGGACGACCGCCCCATCCCCACCCCAGGAATCTTACGCCTCAGGGCTCGGCGGGGGGAATGCAAACCAGATGGGACTGGGAGCAGATGACCAGCCGCTCCACTCCCAGCTCCTGTTTGGGCGACTTCCAAGGACCCAGATGGAGAAGTCCTGGCCCAAGAGCCTCCGTGGTGGGGGAGCAGTGCCCAGCCTAGGCAGAGGTCACAGGGCACAAAACAACCGTCCCATCCCCCTGCAGCAACTGGGAACCTTGACCCCCATCAATTCCACCTTTTCCAAGCTCCTCTGTTCACCAGATTCTTCCTGAATCTTTTTCTGGGCTCCAAGCCTCAGTCTGTCCATCTGCAGAATGGACACAAACAGGGCAGTTGTGAATGTGAAAGTTGCTACCGGGGACTTTGGGAGCTGGGGACAAATCAGCCCAGGTCCCATCCTACCAGGGAAGGCCATTTTGTGGTGTGTCATGCAAAGAGGCACTGAGCCCCAGCCAAGGGGGAAACTAGCCAAGCCCGGTGACCAGAGAGGAGGACGAGAGAAATCCTCACACGAGGGAGGGGAAGGACATTCCAGCCTCAGTTTACCCTGGCTGGGAGTGCTTCTGGGAGGGACTCTTGCCCACCGCCAGCCCGAGGGGTATCAAGTTTGGACCTAGGGGCTGAGTGGTCAGGGGACCCCCCAGCCTGCACCCTTGACAGCCCCACAAGCTTTGCGCACGATGCTGGACCCCAGAATTCCCCTGGGAGCTCCCTCCAAAGGCAACGGGCTATGAGTCATCCGTTCCCTTGGCCCAGGAAGTGACTCATGCCTGCCCTTCCTCCCGGCCCCCATCCCTCCGCCCACCGCCCCTTTTGGGTCTCCCTGGATCGTTGGGGTCTGCACTGCCTCCCTGGCATTCCCACGTGGGCAGGGACTGGCCGCCTCCCCCAAGCCCTCCCCATGCCTCCACCTGTCGCTGAGCTGCCCTCACCCCCTCACTCCCTTTCCCTCTGTTTCCATCCCACCCCCTTTCTAATTGTTTTTCTCTATCTTGCTCTCAATCTCCATGTCTGTGTCTCTCTGTCCGATCTCTGCCATTTCTGTCTCTCTCTGAGTGTCCTGTTTCTCTGTCCCTCTCTATCACTGTCTTAACTTCTGTTTCTCTCCATCTGTCTCTCCTCATCTCTCTGTCTCTGTTTCTTTCTCCCTCTCTCTCATCTCTGTTTTCTCTCCATCTCTGTCTTCTTGTCTGTCTCTGGTGAACCGTGAGGAGCCTCTAAAGCCCCTGATGACTTGAGGAGGCCCCGAGAGTGGGGTGCCCCTGAGCAGCAGGTACAGCCGGGGAGGAGGTGCTCATCCAGCACCACCCCCAACGTGAGCCCACAGCATCTTCCTGTGCGCAGGGGAGGCTAGGGTGAAATGTCACCCCTGGGTCTCAAGACAGCCATCAGGGCTGACAGATATTGTGGGCGTGGTGTGCATGCACCTGCGTCCCCAAGGACGGCTGTGTGGGCTGGAGGATCTTAGATTGGGGTGTGGGGAGGATCTGAGAAAACACCCAGTCCTTTTCCTCCAACCCCCTCAATTCTTACACAGAGAAACGTTGCACGGGGAACTCTACTCAATATTCTGCGATAACCTCTATGAGAAAAGAATCTGAAAAAGAATGAATACATGTGGGACTTCCCGGGCGGTCCAGTGGTTAAGATTCTGAGCTTCCACTTCAGGGGGCGTGGGTTCGATCCCTGGTCAGGGAACTAAGATTCCACATTCTTTGCGGTGCGGCCAAAAAAAAAAAAAAAGAATGAATATATGCATATGTGTAACTGAATCACTTTGCTGTACGCCTGAAATTAACACAACATTGTAAATCAACTATAATCCCATATAATTTTTTTTCAAAAAGAAAAGAAACGTTGATGACAGTAAACACTTTGACACACCAGGTGATACTCGGAGGCTTACGTCTCACACTACGCTAGGAAATGGGTCCCGTCACCATCCCCATTCTACAGAAGGGGAAGCTGAGGCTCTGAGAGATGAGGTAACCTGACCACAGTCCAGAATTTGAACTGTGGCCGCCAGGCTCCAGTCTGTTTGCTGAACTGTTGCCGACAGAGCCCACAGGTCCGTGGGAGCCGGGACCCCCTCGGTGCTTGGGCCCCTTCTCCATCCCTCAGTTTCTGAAACCCACCTCCAGGTGACAGGTGGCAGAGCCTCTGGCCATGGGTGTCCAATCTCTGGGAGGTGCCACGTACTCACTCTCTCCTTGAGCAACGGACAGAGCCCAAGCCTGGGAGGGGCCAACAGCCCCCTTTCCACAGTAGCTTCTCTCTTAGCATTGCATCTGCCCTTCCCTGCTCTGGTGACCCCCTGGACCCTCCCCTTCTCTGTTCCAGTGCTGTGTGTCTTGCTGACTCTGTCGGAAGCTGGGTCCCGGAACACCACGGGTGAGTCTGCTGGGAGCAACTCAGTCCACAGCCGGAGCCTGGGGAAGGGGCCCTAGACCCTCACCTACCCCCCTCAGCCCAAACAGGAGAGAGGCCTGTTGCAGGGGGAAGGCCAGGGTCATGCCTCCCCAACACCCCTTCTTATGGAGATGATCCTGCCCCCCTCCCCAGTCCCTGACTCAGCCCTCACGTTCTGACCAAGGTCTCCATCCCCACAGCCTGTGCTAGGCCGTGCCCTCCAAACTCCTCATGTGTCCGTGGCACCACCTGCCGCTGCGCTCCGGGATTCAGTTCTTCATCTGGGGAGGACTTCACCGACATCTTCGGCAGCTGTGATGGTACAGAGGCTTGGGGGTGATGGAGGGACATGCAGAGATTGTGGGGTGCAGTCCAATGCCCGTGGGGGGACATGGGTGTTGGTTGGGGGCTTCAGCCTTTCTCCTCAGGACCATCATCAAGGACAGAAAAAAGAGAAAGGAAAAGCTATGAGAGGTGGAGAGATGAGACATGAATAAACATGGCCTCCTGGAGAGAGAGAGGAGCTGGGTCTCCAGGAGTCTGGAGTCTGTGCCTCAGTTTGCCCTTTCAGGACTGAGGAGGGGGATGCAGAGCTTCCACCCACCCCCCACTTCAGCACTTCCCACGGTGTCCCAATCTGGGGTGCCAGCCAGAGGGCCAAGAAGAGCAGAGCTGATTGCACAAGCTTCAGGAATGGCTTGCTCCAGCCGCAGCCCAGCCTCAGCAGTATTGCCTGAGAGTCTAATTCTTTCTAAAAAGACACTGATTAGCCATCAGGACCAGTGCTGGGGAGCCAGGTAGGGGATGGGGATCTCTGCCCTGACCAAACTCACGCCTTTGGGAGGTGACCCTTTGCCCTGCTGTGTTCCAGACATCAACGAGTGCGGACCACCCTTGACAGTGTCCTGTGGAAAATTAGCAGACTGCCAGAACACGGAAGGGGGCTATGACTGCATGTGCAGCCCAGGATATGAGCTTATTTCTGGGACAACAATGTTCAAGAATGAGAGTGAGAACACGTGTCGAGGTAAGAATGACCCTGCATCTTCCACTTCTCCATCCATGAGGTTTGGGGTCACCCAAATACTGAGGCATTCCTGTAGCATCCAGGGGTCAGGGCTTTGGTTACAGGTGTAGCACCCAGGTCTGAGTTGGGACAGATGTACCTGTGCCTTTCCCACCTGCACAGAGAGGCAGGGCGGCGTGAGCCAGGGACCCAAATCCTGGCTTTGCCACCTGATAGCTGTGTGTGTGACACTGGCCAGGATACTTATTCAGAAATCACCGTTAACATGTGGGATGTGATAATACTATTACGAGAGTATGGCTTTTTTTGTTCTTGTTTTTGTTTTGCGGTACGCGGGCCTCTCACTGCCGTGGCCTCTCCCGTTGCGGAGCACAGGCTCCGGACGCGCAGGCTCAGTGGCCATGGCTCACGGGCCCAGCTGCTCCGCGGCATGTGGGATCTTCCCGGACCGGGGCATGAACCCGCGTCCCCTGCATCGGCAGGCGGACTCTCAACCACTGCGCCGCCAGGGAGGCCCTGTTTTGTTTTTTTAGAGTCTCTATCTTTTACAGATAAAAACAAAAGGAGCTTTGCCTTTTATTAACTGTGTGATTTTGGACAAGTTACTTCACCTCTCTGTGCCTCGGTTTACCCATCTGTAAAAAGGGGGTGACCAATGGCGCTTATTACCTCATAGAATTGCCAGGAAGGTATAGGAGATCACAAAACACAAAACAGTGACGGCTGTTGGGTTTTTAAATTATAATGATTCTGATTTAATGTACCCTTTCCAGGACGGGCATCCCTGTGGTTCGTGCCCCACGGTGGGTGCTCGGGAGTAGCTGTCCCAGTCCATCCCCTTACCAGGGACCCCGGAGGAGCCTGGTCTCCACACATCACCAGGTTTTGCCCCCTTTCCAGAGGGGGCAGGCAGGCAGGGAAAGGGGCAGATGGGGCCAGCAGTGGACAGACAGGAGCCACGACTCCAGAGAGGGGTCCAGAGAGGGGATTAGACGCGAATACTGAGGACGGGGAGGGGAAGGTGAGAGGTGAGGAAGAGGCTGAACCCAGGGTCCAGAGGACCCTGAGTAGGGTCCACAGGCCCACCCTGCGGCTACCTTGGTCCCAGCACCTTCCCTCCTGCCCTGCAGAGGGAGGGCGGCAGAGCCTCCCTGGTGGGAGGGAAGAGAGGACCTGCATCTATGTGGAGGTGCTGCTGGTCCACAGGGGCCTCTGTGGGGGTATGCTGTGCTTGAAACATGTGGCCTGGCCAGAGCCTTCACGTGAACTGGAAAAATGTCCCTCATCTCCAAGGTGAATACTGTGTGTTTAGGGAATGGAGAGTGAGCTGGTTTTCCTCTCCCACTTGCCTCCTTGGCTGGACACCCTTGTGCAGTCAGGAACCTGCACAACTGTACATGGTGGTCATGGAGCCCACTCAGTGTGCCTTGGCTGGGGGTGCCACCCACCCACTGTTGTGAGCCCCTGCAGAGACACAGATGAACAAGAGTGAGGTGTGAGAGGGAGCTCTACGGACCCCAAGGAGGGCGACTGCGAGAGAGCAGCCTGCTGGTTTGGACCAGAGTTTGCTGCCTGAAGACCTAGCTCTGTGACTGGCTCAGCTGGACTGTCTGTGCACCCCTTCCTCAGCATTCCAACCTTTGCCGCACCCGAGGATGTGTCCGCCCGTGTCCTGGCCGTGGGGTCCGCTACGGGCAGGAGACACGGGCTGCTCCCTGGGTTCCTCATCCCACTTTCTCCAGGCATCAGAGGGCCGTCTTGTGCACGTACCTCATCTCCCAACCCTCTCTGAACCCCAAGGCTCAGAACCCTTTGCAGAGGGTCACTTCCAGATGTTTGGAACATCCCCCCGGCCACCTGGCATCTTATTTGCATGAAACAAAAGAGTGGCTGGCATTCAAGATACTCAATGAGGTCACAGCACCGTGTGTTCCAGCACAGTATCTGCCCTCTTCGCCGCTCTTAGTGACTGCTGGGAGGAGACCTGCCCCTCTGGGGCCCTCTCAGACCCCCTGGGCCATGGTGGACCCTGGGACCCTGTCCAGAAATGCGGGAGGAGGGAGATTCAAGGACAGGTCCACCGTCCCTGGCCAGCCCTGCCCTGGCTCAGCAACCTGCCTGGAAGAGATGCCTCCTGGCACCCTGACCCCAATTCTCAGCCACTCAGCTTCCATCTATTTCCCCACACAAGGCTCCACCCTGACCCTCCCCAGTAATTCCGGTTCACGGACCTGAGGCAGCTCTGATGACTGGGGCCTGGGAGGACGTTGTGTCAGGGGTGGGCAGGGTGACATCGAGCCCCTAACACACTGGAAGAATCAGATGAACAAAGAGGCTCCCATCTGGACCAGATGACAGGACAGGTTGTCATCAGGGACCATTGCCCCTGGCCTGACCCTCTACCGAAGAGATCAACCCAGGCCCCACGATGACCCAGACCACTTGGGGACAGAAGACGGAGGCTGAGCCCCACTCAGCAGGGTCCACGGGTCTACGTCCCAGGTGAGAGGCCAAGGGCCAAGATGACAGAAATACCTGCCACCCTTCATGCATGACACCTGCTCCCTGCTCCAGCCACCCAGCCATTGCCCACTGCAGGCCTTGCTCAGACGTGGATTCTCACCACTTCCTGCCAATCTAGGCGATGCCTTCGTGGGAATCAGAAAAAGGCACCTTCAGAGGTCCAAGGCTGCCTGGCCAGACGTCAGCCCCACTGTCCAGCACAGCCTGGTGCCCACTGTCCAGGTGGCCCTGGCCTTTCCGGCATCACCCTCATTTTCTGTGCCACTGCCCAAAAGCCTCGTCCTTGAGGGGCGTGGCTCAGGGGTGGGTCTTGGGGCATCTCCATGGAGCTGGAGTCTCAGAGTTAGCGTGGACAGGAGAGTGCTGTCCCGCCAGGGTCACCAGGATCCAAGGAGAACTCAGCTGACAGCACTCCCTCTGGGGGAGTCAGGACAAAGCCCATCACCGGGAGCCAAGACGAGGCCTCCCTACTCAGGGAACACAGCATTTCTCCTGCACTCGGTTCCCAGGAAGGCACGCCCAGGCCTGTGTCCAAATCCTTAGGCTGGGACACAAGCAGCTGTGATGTCCCCACCACAGCTGGGAGCTTCCCAGGGAGGCTGAGAGAGCCAGAGCCGGCAGACGGGGGAGGACTTGGGTCACTCCTGGCCACATCTGGACAACAGAACATCTGGGCCACCATGCTCACCCATGGGATGCCTCCATGTGAATTAGAAAAGACCCACTCACCGACGGAGAGAGAGCGGGCCCGGAAGGCTGTCCACAGCTGCAGGCATCCATCGTCGTCTCCTTTCCCTTTCAGATGTGGATGAATGTCAGCAGAAACCCAAAGTCTGTAAAGGCCGCAGTGTCTGCATCAACACGCCGGGCAGCTACATCTGCCGGTGCCCACCTGGCTTGAAGCTCAACCTGGAGGACCCAAGACATTGCACAGGTAGAGGCCCTGGGAAGACAGTGTGAGGCTGGCCTGGAGCTGAAGAAGGAGTCGAGGTGGTCCTTGGAGCCTGAGGAGGAGGGAGAAGAGCCTCAGGTTCCTGCAATGCCAAGGGCCTGCCCGGGCCCTGCCCAAGGATTCGCCTCCCCGAAAGGTCCCACCACAGGCCAGGGAGGCGGCAGAGCCTTCTGGGCCTGGGGTTCCCTTGTGGAGTTCCCTGCCCCTGTGAACATCCCCAGACCTCGCCCCTTCCTCATCTGTCACATTCGAGCAGAGGAAGCTGTCACTTCCTGTTCCCAGAAAGGAACCTCAGTCCAGGGCTGGACTTCCAGACCCCACGACTCAGTCTCCCTCCTGGTTTTACTATAAAGTGGGGACCATGGCCCCTGCCACGCCCATCTTGCAGGGAGGCTACCTTAAGGTGCTTTGAGGGTGAAGTTGAAGGTCACCAGGTGATGGCACGTGCAATCACAGTGGGGTCCTTGGTGCTGGGCAGTGATAAGCGGGTACAGTGAGAAGTGGAAGTGGGGGCGCCTGACCCTCTGGCTTTGTCCTCAGATGTGAATGAATGTACCTCGGGGAGAAACCCATGCCACAACTCCAGCCACTGCTTCAACCTCGTGGGCACCTATAAGTGCCACTGCCGTCCAGGCTGGAAGCCAGTTCCTGGGGCCCCCAGCAGCCCAAACAACACTGTCTGCGAAGGTTCAGAGCTCAGATGCTATGTTCTTGGAGACCCACACTTAAAACATCTGATCACATATTCAGTGGCACCCACCCAAACCAAACAGAAAGAATGCTGGGGGAGCCCTGCTGTGCCAGGCATTAATTCTTTTGGGGCTAAATGTCAAAACATCTGGGGGTCCTGGAGAAGGAGCTGGGGTGCCAAGAGAAAAGCTCCCAGGGACTCCAGGCAGCAGCTAATTACTGAGACAAAGATACTTCAGTATTTTCACAACGTGCCTATCTGTATGGGGCCCACCTGCTATGTGTCAGAACTCTGCACACTTCCCGTAAATAACCTCAGCGTCCACCGTTCGATGATGTGCAGTCAGCAGGTGGCATCACCTCCGGGCGTGGGAGGGGGCACTGATATGGGAAAAAGAGGGGCACAGAGAGGAGAGGGGCCTCATCAGGGCTGGGACAGAGCCAGACCCCCTTCTTCGTGTCCCCAGATATGGATGAGTGCAGCTCCGGGCAGCATCAGTGTCACAACTCCACCATCTGCGTCAACAACGTGGGTTCATACACGTGTCGGTGCCGCCAAGGCTGGGTGCCCAAACCCGGATTCCAGGATAAGCAAATGGGCACCATCTCCTGCGAAGGTACCTGTCCTGACCTGACCCCAGACCCCCTCCTACAACAAGCACAGACACTCTCACACCTAATGAACTGCTGTCCTGTCCCCTGCAGAGATCTCCTTCCCCACCTGGACCGCACCCCCTGAAATCAAGAGCCAGGTGAGTGGCCCCAGCAGGGAACAGGAGACAGGAAATCTTCCACCCAGCTCACCCTGTCCACCCATTTTCCCCAAGCTCCCCCATCCAGGATGAGGTTCTCTGACCCCCCTTCTCTCCCCTCTCTCCAGAGTCTCTCTGACTTCTTTGAAAGAGTCCAGAAAATGAGCATAGACTTCAACTCAGCCTTGCCTCAGGAAACCATCCAGGTAAGGGCAGGCCCTGGGGGGGAACCCCAGGACAGTATGGGGTGGCTGGAAGATGCTTCAGTGTGAGTGGAGATGCCCAAGCAGGGGCCTCTGTGTCTGTATGCACAATATACACACACACCATATATATACATTGTACAAACACAGACATACATACACACCCCAAAATGTACACACACACACACACACACACACACATTTGAGAGGGATATAATGGCAATAGAATGAAGCAGTTGAGAATTTCACCTCTGGAGCCAGGCCTCAAGGTTCAAATACACCCCATCCTACCCGCTGCCACTTCCTGCTGTGTGACCTCAGGCAAGTGACTCCCCCTCTCTGGGCCTGTCTCCTCACTTCATAAATGGTGCCTGCTTCATACAGGTGGTGAAAAGGTTTAAATGAACTAATAGAAGTAAGGCTCAAAGAATAGTGCCTGGCACACAGTATAAGCAGTATACGTAAGCTTTGGCATATGTCCTTAGCCTGGTAGAAATATTGAGCCCCTAAAAAATAATAATAATAACTTTTAAAAAGAGAAATATATGAGGAACTTCCCTGGTGGTCCAGTGGGTAACACTCCACACTCCCAATGCAGGGGGCCTGGGTTCCCTGGTTGGGGAACGAGATCCCGCATGCATGCCGCAACTAGTAAGAGTCCTCATGCCCCAACTAAAGATGCCGCATGCCGTACAAAGATCCCATGTGCTGTACCCAAGACCCGGCGCAGCCAAAATAAATAAATATTAAAAAAGAGAGAGAGAGACAGAGAGAAACATGTGAGCCCCTTGTGTCATTTAAAATTTTCCTGTAGCTACATTTTTAAAATATAAAAGTAGGGCTTCCCTGGTGGCACAGTGTTTGAGTCCGCCTGCCGATGCAGGGGACGCGGGTTCGCGCCCCGGTCCGGGAAGATCCCACATGCCGCGGAGCGGCTGCGCCCGTGAGCCATGGCCACAGAGCCTGTGCGTCCGGAGCCTGTGCTCCGCAACGGGAGAGGCCACAACAGGGAGAGGCCCACGTACCGCAAAATAAAAATAAAAAATAATAAGATATAAAAGTAAAGAATAAATTTAAGAGTAAAAGTAAACAAGTGAAATTAATGTGAAAATTGCATATAACCCAATAGATTCAAACTATTACCATTTCAATGTGGAGCCATATTTCAAGCGACACCTGTGGCTCGGGGCAACCGTTCTGGGGCAGGAAAGGGCCTGTGCCTGATAAATGTTAAGCGCTGTCGTTGTTATAATACGTGCACGCAGGCATATACTCAGTCCCCTTACTTGTCTTCTGGCTACTGCAGTGTCTTGAAGATTCCCCTGTGTCTGTCCCCCAGGCAACCCAGGTGGTTCTCCAGTGTGTACCCCAGTTGTGGGGGCGGGGTGAGGGGAGGTGAGATCAGGGTCCTTCAGGCAGCCCCTGTGGTGCAATGACCCAGCAGCTGTCACCCAACACCCACAGTACCTCATCATGTCACTGGATGACCTGTTGAAAACCCCAGGGGACCTGGAGGCCTTGGACCTGTCTTCCAGGCACCACACAGCCACCTACCTGTTCTCAGGCCTCGAACAAATCCTGAGGACCCTGGCCAAAGCCATGTCTAATGGCTCCTTCATCTACCATTCTCCTGGGGACACAGGTGAGACCCCGTCCTGCTCCGCCCCAGCCCCGGGCCCCCCTCATACACCCAGAGCCCCTGATCACTGCCCCCTGTCCCCTCAGAGCTGTCCCTGATGGTCCAGGAGCAGGGGAATGGAAACATCACTGTGGGCCAGAGCCAGGCACGGATGCTGCTGGACTGGGCCGTGGCAGCTGGAGCCGAGAAGTCCGGTAATGGCAGGATCCGGAGTGGGCACCTGAGGGAGAGGGATGGAGAAGCTGGGATATGGCTAGGGGTGAGATTCCGAATATGCAGCAACTGAAAACTGACCCATGGGGAGGGACTCCAGGCATCACAGTGGACTGGTGAGCCTGAATTAGACATCTTAGGAGGGAGGATGGGGCACAGAAGGAAGCAGAGCAGAAGGTAGCCAGCGTGTCTGTCCCCCAGGTCCCACCGTGGTAGGAATCCTCTCCAGCCCGAACATGCAGAAATTGCTGGCCAATGCCTCTTTGGACCTGGACTTGGAGAAGAAAACTGAGCTGGAAGAGATCTACGAAAGTCCTGTCCGCGGTGCCCAGCTCAGGCTTCTTTCAGCCGTCAACTTGGTCTTTCTGAGCAACACGAACACAGATAAACTCAACTCCAAGGTCACCTTCGCTTTCTCCCACCCTGTGAGTCCTTGGGTGGGGAGGGGGGTTCAGCCCTACTGCTCACCCCATGGCCAAGGTCACCGTGGTCCCTCTGCAGCCTTTGTTTCCCCACTTCCACCCACTCTGCTCCTTCCTTACAGGTATCTCAGGGCCTTTGCACTTGCTGTGCCCTCTGCCTAGGACACCTTTCCTCCACATGACTCAGTCCTTTACCTGTCTCCAGTCTTTGTTCAAATGTCATCTCCTTTTCTAGGCCTTCCCTGACCTGCTTATTTTAAATTACAATCTGTAATCACGACTCACCTTTCCCCTTTGCTCTTTTCTTTCTTTCTTTTGAACTCAGCACCTTCTAACACACTATCTAGTTTACTTATTGAAAATTTATTAGGTTTATTATTTTCTGTCTGTCTCCCCCACTAGTATGTCAGCCCCAGAAGGACAGGGACTTGTGTCTGCCCTGTTTACTCCCGTGTCCCCTGGCCTGACGCACACAGTAGGTGCTCAGTAGATAAAGGCCAAATGAAAAACAGCCCTCTTTGGGTTCAACCCAAGCCCAGTACCCAAGAGTGGGATCCAGGCTAACCTCTACCACCGCCCCTACCTGCTCACAGTGGGAGATGCCCAGGACAAGGCAGGAGCTGATCTGCGCCTTCTGGAGGAGTGACAGCAACAGGAGAGGGTACTGGTCCACCTCGGGCTGCCAGACGCTGGGCAGCGGGAATGGCAGCACCACCTGCCAATGCAATCATCTGAGCAGCTTTGCCATCCTCATGGCCCACTACGATGTGGAGGTGAGCAGACCAGGGGCCATCCGCAAAAGCCCACAGGGGGCACGGTTGGCTTCGGTGAGACAGGCAGCTGGTTCTTGGGGGTACGGTCCACCTGATTCTGTATGGCTGCACAGCCCAGGCGGCCCTACACCACACCTCCCAGCGCCTTCCCTGGGACCCCCCCAGACCTCCACATGACCCAGCAAATAAACAGAGTGGCCTGGCACTGCAGGCCCTGCTCCAGCCGGTGCCCCTCTGACCGCTCACCCCCTAACAAGTTGTTAAATATCCCTAAAAGCTCCTGAGGGAGCACAGCTTTCTGTATGTGGCCTCAGAGGGACCCATAGATACGCTGGGCCATGTGAGTACCTGGAATGGGCCAGGCAGAGGAGGGGAGGCTGGTGGTCCAGGCCCAAGGCCCAGGAAGGACAAAAATGTGGGTTTTGAGGAGCTCATAGGTGTGGCCAGGTGTAGGAGGGGCAAGAGATGAGATAGAGATGAGGGTCAGAGAGATGGGCTCATCAGTGTTGGGAAAGAAGGTTGCAGCCATTGAGGCCTCACTGGGGACCTTCTCAGGAGAGTTGTCTGGGTGTGTAGTGGAGAAGCCCATCCGGAAGAACTAGGGATCCCTGCTGCACCCATGGGGGTGGGGGGGGCGGTATTTAGGATGAGACACAGCAGGTTTACTCAGATGTTGATGGCAGAAGAGGTGGGGGGGAGATGAGCCACTGATCAGAGTCCTACAGGCCAGGTCCCAGGTGCCTGCTGGTGGTGGGGCCCACAAGGAGGGCAGGAAGGCCTCAGAGCACTAATCGAGTCCCGCCCACCCCGTCCTGCATCCAGGACTGGAAGCTGGCCCTGATCACCAAGGTGGGACTGGCTTTGTCGCTGGTCTGCCTGCTGCTGTGCATTCTCACCTTCCTGCTGGTGCGGCCCATCCAGGGCTCGCGCACCACGGTGCACCTGCACCTCTGCATCTGCCTCTTCGTGGGCTCTACCATCTTCCTGGCGGGCATCGAGAACGAAGGCGGCCAGGTGAGGCCCCGCCCCGTGGAAGGCCCCACTCTCGCCTGAGCGCTAGACCTACCTGCGAGGGCCCTGAGTGGAATAGCCCCGCCCACTCCCAGCTGGGTCCGGTGGTCGGGCCCGGGAAGCCCAGGGCCTCGCCCATTCGCCCGCTTTAAACCCCGCACGGCCACGCCCTGACTCCGCCTGCCATCCGGCGTCGGGCCCGCCCATCGCTGACGTCACCTGTTCCCTCCGCCCCGCCCCCGCCCCGCAGGTTGGGCTGCGCTGCCGCCTGGTGGCCGCGATGCTGCACTACTGCTTCCTGGCCGCCTTCTGCTGGATGAGCCTCGAGGGCGTGGAGCTCTACTTCCTCGTGGTGCGCGTGTTCCAAGGCCAAGGCCTGAGAAAGCGCTGGCTGTGCCTGATCGGCTACGGCGTGCCGCTGTTCATCGTGGCCGTCTCGGCAGCCATCAAGAGCCAGGGCTACGGCCGCCCCCAGTAGTGAGTGCGAGGTGGTGGGAGAGGGCCAGGGCGTGGAGGCTGCACCCAAACACAGTGCCCCTGCTCGCCTGTGACCCCGCCCTCTGGGCTTACTGGGTGCTGACCAGACCCCTCCCTTCTCGCCCAGCTGCTGGTTGGACCACGCCAACGGCTTCCTCTGGAGCTTCCTGGGACCTGTGACCTTCATCGTTTTGGTAACTGCCTCACTCCCCACCCCACACCTGTGGAAACCTGAGGTGCTTGGCTCCACACTGAGCCGGCTCCACCGGCTTTCTCCCTGTGAGCTCCAAGGACACCCCCTAATCCGAATTCTGTGCTCCCCACCCAGTGCAATGCTGTCATCTTCGTGATTACTGTCTGGAAGCTCACTCAGAAGTTTTCTGAAATCAACCCAGACATAAAGAAACTAAAGAAGGCCAGGTGAGAGCAGGGGCAGGGAGGGGGCCTGGCAGGAGTGGGTGTGTGAGGCGAAGACCTTACGCGGCAACTGCCCACCTCCCCACAGGGTGCTGACCATCACCGCCATCGCCCAGCTCTTTGTGTTGGGCTGCACCTGGGTCTTCGGCCTGTTCCTCTTCGACCAACGTAGCTGGGTGCTGTGCTACACCTTCAGCATCCTCAACAGCCTGCAGGGCCTCTTCCTCTTTGTGCTGTACTGCCTCCTCAACAAGAAGGTGGGCTGCAGGCCGGGCTGCGGGCGGGGCTGGGACCCTAGTCCCGGGGCCCCCTCCTCCCCTGACCTGGCACCCTGTGCCCCACAGGTGAGGGAGGAGTACCGGAGGTGGGCCTGCATGGTCACCAGGAACAAGTACTCCGAGTTCGCCACATCCACCTCTGGGTCTGGCTCCAGCCAGAGTCAGACTCAGGTAAGGGCTGAGCCTGGAGCGGGGGTGCAGGCCATAAGGCACCTGGGCCTGGGGTCAGTTCTCACGGGGCTCCTTTCTCTCCAGGCCCTCAGGCCCTCAGAGTCTGGCATGTGAAGGCGCCGTCCTGGCTGGGCCAGCGGCTCCCGTGGCCTCCGCAGCTCCTGCACATGCTGAAGACCTCCTCTCCTCTCCCACTGCTCTGCTCCCTCCTGCCCTGGTCCCCATACGCACCATGGAGAGGAGGGTGACAGCTGCCACCTGGCACCGTACTCCAGAATACCCAGCCAGGGTGGAGAGCCGGACCTACTGGGCCTGCTTCTGGCTGCCTCTCAGCTCCACCCTAGCCAGGACCCAGGGCAGGGGCAGAAGCTAGCCCAGGACTGCAGCCCCTTGCCCTGGCACACAAGGCCCAGACAGACTGAGGGCTCCTGTGCCCAGCCTGGCCCTCCCCGCTCATCTGTCTTTGCTACAGAACAAGAGGCCAGGGTGCTGGGGCTCAGCACCGGTTAAGCTAAGACTGAGGTCAGGGGTGGGAGAAGGGCAGGGCCGAAGGCTAATGGTACAGAGGCCCATCTGCCCCCAGGGCAGAGGGTTCTCACTGATGTGAAGGCTGTGGATACTGTGTAATGTTTTTTATCTGTATAAACCTTTCAGTGTTGACACTTAAAATTAAATATCACATTGACATAGAAAGTGGCATTTCTTCCTGGCTAAGGGCTCGGAGACCAGGTCCATGGTTTTCCACCAAGTGCCGAGAGCTGACAGAAACAGACAGGGTGGGAGCCAGGCTTCCATAATAAAAATTTATTCTTACACAAATCTACAGCTTTTAAACAGTAAAAAGAAAGGCCCACTGTCACCTAGGAAGAGGACTTGAAGCAACATGTGGGAAGCAGGGAGGCTCCAGGACATCCGGGCACATGGTTACCGGCTCTGCTCAACTGTAGGACACACACAGGGAAGGTCAGTGAGGAGGGGGCGGGGGGAAGAAAGGGCCCCACCGCCGTGGCCCCCCAGCCCCGTCTGAGCCACTTACTGTATGTGGAGATGTCTATTTCTTCTGGAAGCTCTGCCACATTCACTTCAAACCGGTCCTGGACATCATTGAGGATTTTGGCATCATTCTCATCAGACACGAAAGTAATGGCCAGGCCTTTGGTACCAAAGCGACCCGCACGGGCCACCTGCAGGGAGACAGGAGCAGGGGTCAGGCCACAAGACACAAGCTGGGGATCTGAGAACAAGCAGGGAGAGGTCCTCATCCAACACCAATCCTGGGAAGGGGGCACCAGGGAGGGGACACCTCTGGGGGGCCACTCACGCGGTGGAGGTAGGTGTCTGAGTCCTCGGGCATGTCATAATTGAAGACAATGTTGACACGCTCAATGTCCATTCCTCGGCCAAACAGATTGGTGGCCACCAGGATCCGCCGCTGGAAGTCCTTAAACTGCTGATAACGTGACAGGCTGGGCGCAGGAGGAACAAGGGGCGGCCATCAGATACAGGGATCCTGGGCGGCGTTCCCCTCCAAGGGGCCTGCCTGGGGCTCTGAGGGCGGCATGCACTCACCGCTCCTCCTGGGCCATGCCCCTGTGGATGGCAATGGCTGGGAAGTTCTGCTCCACGAGGAGCTGGGCCAAGGCCATGCAGCGCTGCACCGACTTCACAAATATCACCACCTGTGAGGGAGGGGGCGGCAGTCAGGGCCAGAATCCCTCCCAAAGGCTTAGAGCCCCAGGACAGGCCCCAGGAGTGTGGAAGCATCACCTGGTTAAACTCCAACACATCCAGGAGGTCAAAGAGCTTGCGGTTCTTCTCACTGTCCTTAAGTTTGACGTAGTACTGCTGCAGCCCATGCAGCGTGAGCTTGGTTTCGTCGTCCACAAACACCTCCATGGGCTGTGCCGGAAGGAGAGGAGGAAGGGGCAGGCAGGGCTTACTTCTGGGCATCCTGCCTGCCGAGAACTTTCCAGGAGCGACTCCTTTGCTGCAATGCTTCCAGAGAGCCTGCTGTACCCCAGTAAATACTCCTCTCTCAGCAGCTGCATCTAAGGTCTGGTCTGGCTCTAGTGTAAACCAAGCTCTCAGCTCCCAGTGTGACAAGCGAGGAAGAGAACTCCGCTGCCTCCCAGCATTCGTGTGCCGTGAGGGCAGTGTGGGAGTGGGGGAGCAGCAAGGGCCTGGACTCTAGGAGGCCAAAGCTACTGCACCGAGGTCTCGGCCTCTACTCACGTCTTGCATGAACTTCCTGCAGACGGGCCGGATCTCCTTGCTCAGGGTGGCGCTGAACATCATGCACTGCTTCTCGTGGGGTGTCAGGCGGAAGATCTCCTGCACGTCCCGCCGCATGTCTGGGTGGGGAGGGCAAGAAACAGGTGGGCGTGAGCGCCTGCCAGACCACGACCCCCACCCGAGACCAGATCCAGCCCCTCCCAACCTGTGCCAGGGAGCCGTTGGCACCATGACGAGGGCGGTGTGAGCGAGGACTGGCTGGAGGGGAGAGTCCCAGGTGCCTGAAGGCCTGGACTCGGAGTGAGCACAGGCGCGGGAGGAGCGGCAATCCACTTACACGCTGCCAGAGCGGAGCAGCCGTGCCAGCGCGCCTCGAGCCACGCTTCAGGGAGGGGAGCCTGAGGCAGAGACAGCCGCTGGGGTGAGAGCTGCAGCCGCCTCCCAGGACACAAGCCCCATCTCCCACCGGCCCTGTCAGGGCTCACTGAGGGCAGGCAGGGGCCTAGAACTAACCCAACAGGCAGCGAGGCCACGGTACTCTGAGGGCTAACGTGGACATATGCCTGGACACGGCTCATGTGGGGTGCCATGGTCCCACTCAAGCTTCAGCTCAGAAGCAGCAGGTCACTCTGCCGACACCAGAACTCGCCCTAAAATCGCTTACAGGAGACCTGAGTGCTGGCCACCCACGGGATCCCACTTCAGGGAAACCTCCGGCCTGCCCTGTCAGGACCCGCCTAGCTCTGACATCTCGGGGGCTGCGAGGGCGAGGAGGGTGCGGCTGCGTGGGCCTCCACAGCCCCCAGACCCAGCGAGGACACTCACCCAACTGCTCCAGCATCTTGTCGCACTCGTCCAACACGAAGTGCTTCACATTCTTCAGGTTGAGGCTCCTGTTCCGCACAAGCGCCAGGATCCGGCCCGGCGTCCCCACCACGACATGGGGACAGTTCTTCTTCAACACCTCCTCGTCCTTCTTGATGGACAGGCCCCCGAAGAACACAGACACCTATGCAGGCGGAAAGCTCCTTTCACCATCTGGCGGCCGAAAGCTCACCCCCCCACTCCGTGCCTATGGCCACTCAGCTAACAGCCCGCCAGCAGCCCCCCAGCAGGCCTGGTGCCTGGAGACAGTGGAGGCCTGAGTCTGGCCCCAGCTTCACCGAAAAGCAGCCCCAGGGCTGGGACCGGCACAGGCCTCTGGGGGCCATGCATAATTCATCAAGCTTTTAAGGAGCAGAAACCACCACAAACCTCAAAGGCAGCCGCTGCAGCCAAGCCTGGTTAATGCTGGCTGGGCTAGAGCCGAGGCCAGCAAGGCTGCAGAGGACCACATGGCACCCAACCTGGCCTGAGGGGCTCACCTTGACGCTGGGCATGTATTTGGAGAAGCGCTCATACTCCTTGCTGATCTGGAAGGCCAGCTCTCGAGTGTGGCACATAACCAGGACCGTCACCTGTGGGGCCGGTCAGGGAGAGACACTCAAGACAGTCCCCTAAGTCCCCCCCCGGCCAGAGCCCACGCCGGTGCTCATCCCTTGGCGGCCCCCAGCCCTTGGGCCATTGGAAGGCGCAGTCCAGATGCCTCCATCTTCTCACAGCCCGCTCATTCTCTGTGTCTTCTCACAGCTACGCAGCTGTGACTCCCTACGCCAGGTCCTGCACTGAGGCCTCAGTAAGAGTTAGATCCAGCCTAGCTGGTGACACGCCCCACGCTAACAGCTTCCTGAGCCTGCCCTCGGGCTGGCCTGTGACCACCAAGGGGAAGGCTGCCCCTGCCTCTTGGCCCACAACACCAAGCACTGAGACCACACCATGGCCTTGAACAAAATCCTCCTCTCCTTGACCATCCAGCCTAAGGTGGGTAACAAGGGCCCATGCACCTATACGCAGCCCAAGGATGTGTGCCCCAGCATGTCAAGAATGAACACCAGCATGCACCTCAATTATCCCCCAAAACAGGGGACTACAATGTTCACGACATGAGAAGTACAGCTATGGCCTGTCAGCAATAACAACAGGAACAAAACCGTATTCAGTGTAAGCCCACCTTCGTAAGCGTGTACGATCTAGAAGAGCACATATGGAACGAGCAGCCGTCTTGCTGGATGGCCAAATTGTGGGCACTTTTTAGTTTTTTCTCTTGGCTTGTCGTCTTTGGGGCGATTTTGTTACAACTGAGTACTGTGTTTAATTTTAAAAGTCCAGAAAGAGGATGCAGGAACAGGGATTTTTAAAAAGAGGAGCCATGACTCCTGCTGCCTCAGGTAGCTTGGGCCTAGGAAGGAGGGTTCCCACCCACCTGTCCGTTGACGGGCTCAATCTGCTGCAGGGTGGCCAACACAAAAACCGCTGTCTTGCCCATCCCTGACTTGGCCTGGCACAGGATGTCCATGCCCAGGATGGCTTGTGGAATACACTCGTGCTGGACTGAGGGGGAGAGAGCATATGAGCTATCAGAAACCAGATGTTCCCTCTGTGCAGGCCCCTCACCGGGTGGCTGAGGGGACCACACTGAGGCGGTCAGAGGCAGGCCTCGGCGGGAAGGACCAGGGAGGCATACCCTCGGATGGATGCTCGAAGCCACAGTCCACTATGGCCCTCAGGAGCTCAGGCTTCAGCAGAAAGTCCCGGAAGCCAGAGCTGTGGATGGAAACGTAAGAACCCTTGACATCTTTCTTGGGAGCAGTTGGAGCGCTCTCTGGAGGAGCCTGGGGCTCTTCATCTTCCTCATAATCCAGAAGCTCGTTTTCCACATCCTGTTCCGCCATGGTGCTGAGAACAGAGGAGGGAGGGAAGGGCTGAGGGAAGCAACTAAGGTGACTGATGCATGCAGGTAAACCCACCCAGCGTGGGAGAAGAGGGAGATGGCTGCACAGAAGCTGCAGGCTGTTGACACAGGTCCGAGAGGGGCGAGGTGCTGGCGTCAGCTCTTGTGAGCTGGCACAGAAAGCCACCCAGCCACTGAAGTCAAGACCGGACATCGTTCTCCGACCCCTCTTTAGCTCACGCCCGACACTGACAACAACAGCAGGTCCCACCACTCCATGTGTGCAGCACCTCCCAGCTTCTGCCTGTTGTGGCCACATCTCCACCATGCCCCGCCAAGCCACCTCACCTCTCCCTGCGCCCTGCCAGCGACGCCCACACGTGCACCCACACCCTCCGCCTCCAAGGGCTTCCCACTGCTCTAAGCGAACCCCCAGTTCCTCTCCGCCCGCAACCCTCCCCACTGGCCCCTGCCCACCTCACTCCACGCCACCCCTTTCAAACCACCCCCAGCTTTATCGGGCTGCTGATACTCATCGAGCCCCTACTCCAGCTCAGGCCGCCCACCCCCACCCCTGGGAACACACTGCTGCACTGCTTCCAGGTCTCTGCACAAATGCCTCCTTCTCAGCATCAAGGTCAAGGCCTCAGACCAGCTAGCTTCAAGGAGTCCCCTCCCCTTCACTCCCCAAGGACCCCACCCCCACCCCGCTTTCCCACTCCCGACCTGGATATGTGGCTGCCAGGATGCTGGAGAGACAGGAGCTTGTGAGGAAGCAGTGTCTGCCCAGGCCCAGCTACTCCTGCTATTTGTGGTCTGCACAGGGGAACAATTAAGTGCTCTCATGGAAAGACCTCCCGTTGGGCCCAGAGCCAATAAGAATACAGCTGAGATGGTAAATGGAATTAATAAAAAGCACGCTCACCGCCTGGCTTCGTTTAATCCAATACATACAGAGCGCCTACTGGGTGCAGGCTGCAAGGGACCCAAACATGAAAATACTGCCTTACTCCTCCCTGCTGCAACCCAGCCTCCAGACTAGGGGCTGGAAGTACTAAAGCAGTCCCTCTTCTTCCTGAGCTGGATGCTGAGCGTCCCGGGCCCAATTTCTGGCCCTTCTGCCACTCATTCTCTGTGACCATCAGCCCCGGCGCTTTAACCACCTCTGTGCAGCCTCCCAAACTGTGTCTCTATGGAGACACAGACTCCATACTCAGTTACCTAGCTGCCTCTTTCACCTCTCCCCCTGGGAATTGAGCCCTGTTTCCCCCATCTCAAAAAAGGCAATTCCATTCTCTAAACTGTTGTCTTTTCCCTCTCTCTCTCCCTGTTCTATCAGCCAACAAATCCTGCCAGGTCAATCAGACCACTTCTCACCCCTGCTACCTTGCCAGTCTCAGGCTGCCATCTTTCTTTTTAGATTAGAATAGCTTTATGGAGATACTCACATGCCATACAAGGCACCAATTAAAAGGTACAATTCAATGGTTTCTTGTACAGTCATATAGATGCGCAATCCCTGCCACTATCAGCTTTAGCACACATTTCCTCAAAAAGACGACATCCTTTAGCTACCATCCTATGCCACCAACTCCCTTTGGCAACCACTAATCTATTTTCTTCTTACGAATTTGCCTATTTTGGACACTTCATGTAATGGAATTATACAACACGTGATGGTTTGACTTCTTTCACTCACATGTTTTCAAGATTCGTCTACATTGTAGCCGTGTATCAGTACATAATTCCTTTTCATGGTTGGATAATATTCCTTTGTACTGCGATACCAGTTATTTTATCCATTGTCAGCTGATGGACATTTGGGCACCATCATCTCTTGCCTGGATTATGCCAATAGCCTCCTTGTTGGTCGGTCTCCCTGCTTTCCATCCCCGACTCCCCCTTCCATGCCCCTCAGCAGCTGGAGGGAGCTTATAAAAGCTAAGTCAGAAAACGTCACTCCTCTGCTCAAAACCCTCTACAGGTTCACGCTGCGTTCAGAATAAAACAGTCCTCACCACAGCCTACCAAGCCCCACACAACCTGACTCCCTTTACACTCAGACCTTATCTCCCCCATCACCCTCACTCACTGGCCTTGCTGCTGCGCCTCAAACATGCCTCAGCGCCTTTGCACTTGCTGTTCCCACTTCTTTCAGACCTCTGTTGCTCCAAAAAGGCCTGTTGGCCCGACTAAAAAAGAACCCCCTCCAGTCATGTCAGTCCAGCACCTAGTACAGGGCCTGACATACATTGTGTAAGCACTCAACAGCAATGGCTGAATGAATGGATTTAGAATCAGGGCCTCAAAGCAGAGTTTAGGGGCTAAAGTTAAGCATGTATCCTTATCTGATTCTTGAAAGAAGCAATCTGATACCAACACTGGCAAAGACAGGAAGGAGTCAGTCCCCAGGCATCAGAGAGAAGAACAGGAGCCAGCAAAGGCCAGTCCAGAAACCACCAGACCCTTTCAGGGAATGGAAAGCACTGGCTGCTTGAAGTAGAGGCAGAAGACAGAGCTGGAAGAGCTGGTTAAGCCCAGGGCATTCATACTTAATTTGCTAAACAATGAAGAATCGCTGACTAAGCTTTTGAGTTGTGACTCAATCAGGATTTGCCCAAGAACAAGTGACTCCAGAGAAGATGGAGTCGGGTAAGAGACCAGCAGCAAGGAAAACCAGACACCCAATTAACTACAGTGGTGGCATTGTTAAGTAGGGGAAAAGATGGTGGAACACCCTACAGGGTGGGACCACCCCCTGGGAGAAGCTCAGACAGAAAAGAGCCAGAGTCATCTACTCTGGGCTTCAAATCTGGGAGTAGATGGTGTATTAAAAAAAAAAAAAAAAATTAGGAATTCAAACAAAGTCTTTTTGTTTTGATGGGGAGACAAATTTGCGGACAGACTAAGTTTGATATACAAAATTTTCTAGACTAAGTGACTAGACAGGATCTAAAGCTCAAAACAAATTAGATCAGGAAAGGATCTGGCGGTGTTTGTTCCACCCAGAGAGGGTGGCCGAGACAGCTGAGGCCCCAAGAGTTGATGAACTTGAATGCTGACACCAGAATAAGTAACAACTCTGACTCGCACGCGTACCCTTTCACCCTGAAGTGCTCCCAGCGAGAAATTCTACCTAAGAGTTTGTTCCTTACTGAACATCTTTTTTGCCCGAAATCTCTGGAACCACGAATCCACCCCCTAAACGCGAGAGTGGGGGAGGGGAGAGTCTCTCGAACTCGGAGAAGACCGTCAGGTCTACAAGCTCCGGCTTCTCCCACCGCGGCCCCACACCCCGGCGTCGCCCCCTGACGCCCTCCCCGAATCGCATCGGGGCTCCTCGAACAGGCAGACCTCCCCCAGAATCGGGCTCAGCCCGCGGGCGGCCATGACAGCCTCTGCCAGAAGCGGTCTCCACACCCAGCGCGCCAAAGGCCGGCCCGCCCCTTGCGCGTGCGTCCCAGCACCCAACGGCCGCCAACGCGCGCGCCGGACACCAAAGCCGCCCCGCCTCCCCTCGTCTCGCGCCCAGTCTTCGTCCTTCCCTCAACCCCTGGCGTCTCCCATCGCCCGCTCACCCGCAGGTCCGACGTCTCCACACCGCGGGCCCGCACCTGGGCCCGCCGCTCACCTGATTCCTCGTTCACCTCCGCGTGCTGCGAGGACCGCCACCCGACTCCTGTTACCGGTCGCGCGCCTTGACACAAGCTATCGCGTTTCCTGTCTCGTGGGTCCGACTGCGGCTCGGCTCACTGGACCGCTCGCTTTTCATTCAAAAGAGACGGAAGCGATGATTGGATCCTGCGGGAGACGTCTGGAAGCTATTGGTGGAGAGTGGAAAGAGGGCGTGCCTCATGACTCGGATTCATTGGTCAACCTGAAAGTTGGCGCCCGAGTGGGCTGATTGAGGCGGGCGTCTGCCAGCGCGCAGTCTTGTAATCGAGGTTGTGACCTCGGTAGGTGCCGCCATATTTTGTACGGGCAACTGAAGCCTGGATGTGGGCCCGGGGTGAGCGTCTCGCCCTTATGAAATATGGCTTCTACGCTTTGCTCAGAACTTGGTGTTCGAAGTGGATGTGCATCCGCGAACTCCTGGTCCCGCAGAGTGGAGGCTCTGAAAGGGTTCTGAGAAAGCTTGGGAGCTTGGAATGACTCCAGCGTGGAGAGGACATTTAGCACCAGCAGTGGGAAAGGGGCCCCTCAGGGCGTGGGAGTGAGAGAAATGGTCCTAGGACACAATTCCCGTTTGCTGAGAGTCATTTCCTGGGTCAGACACTGTGCCAGTGACCATGCAGGTTCAGGCCAAAAAACCAAAACCAGATGTTTTCGTCATAAAACTTTTTTGTTGTTGTTAATTTTACTTTTCCTTGTATTAAATTTCCCCAACCTTTTTCTCCCCGCCCACCCAGTACTTTACTGAGTTGAGCTAAAGTGTATTGTAAAAGGAACGGGTCCATGAGTTTTGATGATTGATACCCGAGTGACAATTGCCTGGTGAAGATAAGGAACATTTCCGTCACCCCAGAAAGTTCTGTTGTGTCCCTCTGAAGTCAACCACACCCCTTTCCTCCTGCCCCCACCAGGCAACCGGTATTTCTATCACTATAGTTTTGTCTGTTCTTGAATTTCATATAAATGGAATCATGCAGTAGATTGTCTTTTGTGTCTGGCTTCTTTTGCTCAACAAAATGTTTTGAGATTTTCCACATCGCTGCACATAGCAATATTCCTTCTTTTTCATTCCCGAGTACTATTCCACTGTGTGGCTATACCAATATAGCTGGTATAGTTTCTCCACTCACCTATAGATGGACGTTTGTTTTTTCCCAGTGTTTGGCCATTATTAATAAAGCTTGTACAAGTATTTTTGTGAACACAAATTTACTTCTCTAGGGGAAATACCTAGGAATGGAATGGTGGGTGGAAGATCATGTGGGTGTTCAGCTTCAGTAGATCTTGATAGTTTTCCTGAGTGGTTGTTCCACTTTACACTCTCACTAGCACCCTGTGAAACTTCCAATTACTCCCAGTTCTTGCCCATACCTCAGTCTTTTCTCAGCTGTTAGGATTGGGGGATTTGTGGGGGGGGGGGACAAGGAGGGAAAGTAAGTAGGACAAACTCAATAAGCCTGCTCCAGCATTCCAGTCTCCCTAAGCCCCTGACACAATTAAATCTTCCTCCACAGTTTTCCAAAGAGGTTAAAGCATTTCATTTTCATTTAGTATAAGCTATCTCAGGGCCCATGTTCTAGACAAATTCAGAGCTAAAGTCATCAGAGGTATGTAACTTCAGCCAAAAAGCCCAATGAAGAGAAAGCAGTCAATCCAGAGGGAGGCTTTACATAATATAAGGTAAATATTGTATGTACAATAATAATTACATCCTAACACTTATAGAGCACTTCCTGTGTACCCAACAGGGCCAGGATGAGGTTGACGCATGCAAAATTTAAGGGGGCACCAGGGACTTCCCGGGTGGCACGGTGGTTAAGAATCCACCTGCCAGTGCAGGGGACACGGGTTCAAGCCCTGGTCCGGGAAGATCCCACATGCCAGGGATCAATTAAGCCCATGCGCCACAACTACTGAGCCCACGTGCCACAACTACTGAAGCCCCCGCACCTAGAGCCTGTGCTCTGCAGCAAGAGAAGCCACCGCAATGCGAAGCCCATGCACCGCAACCAAGAGTAGCCCCTGCTCACCGCAACTAGAGAAAGCCTGCGTACAGCAACAAAGACCCAACGCAGCCAAAAATAAAGTAAATAAGTAAATTTTTTAAAGGGGGGGGCACCAAATGCCAAACCAAACAAAAAGAACCCAAAAAACTCAGTCATCAAGATAAATTATATTTGAATGGACTATTTTAAAATCAAAATTAATTTTTAAAATCTATGATGAACAAAATATCAACATTTTAAATAAACACAGGGTCAGTAACAGTGCTGCGTGAAGCCGAGCCATATTGGCACCTGAGGCAAAAGGAAACGATCAGATCTACTGATCCTGTCTTTCTTTGGATTTTCTGCATTATTTTGAGTTTTTAAAAATTGTGCTAGGACTTCCCTGGTAGCGCAGTGGTTAAGAATCTGCCTGCCAATGCAAGGGACATGGGTTCGAGCCCTGGTCCGGGAAGATCCCACATGCCGCGGAGCAAATAAGCCCCTATGCCACAACTACTGAGCCTGTGCTCTAGAGCCCGTGAGCCACAACTACTGAGCCCGCGTGCCACAACTACTGAAGCCCGCATGCCTGGAGCCTGTGCTCTGCAGCGAGAGAAGCCACCGCAATGAGAAGCCCATGGACGGCAACCAAGAGTAGCCCCTGCTCGCTGCGACTAGAGAATGCCCGTGTGCAGCAACGAAGACCCAACACAACCTAAAATAAATAAATAAATACATTAAAAAAAAAATTGTGCTAAAACGTGTATCTTGAATTTAGGGGTGCCCCCTTAAATTCTGTGTCTGAGGCAAGTGCTTCCCCTCCTCACCCCAGTCCCTGTCCTGGTTGTTCAGCCTTGTTCTAAGAAATCTAAATATATGAACAGACTAATCACCACCTGGAGCAGATGAGGTGCGTGTATTAGCACATCCATTGTCCATATCCATTGTCGGGTGGTTAACAGGAGCTCCAGAGAGGATTAATCTCAGTCCCAAAGTCACACAGCTGGCAGGGATTCAAGGCCAGGCCATCTCTCATCATTAGACATGGCCAAAACCTCTACAGGTGGAGATAGAGGCCAAAGCCAGGTAAGTTGGAAGCCTGGAGAAAACCAGTCCCCAGGGACAGAGGAGGTGCTCCAGGAAAGCAGGTGGGAGGTGAGCTTGGAGTAATTAGATCATCTGAGATGATGCAGGAGGAGGAGGAGACCGAAGCTAGTTGAGTCCAGTAAAGAAGTCTGAAAAAAAAAAAAAAAAAAGAAGTCTGGAAAAACAGGAAAAAAAAAAAAAAGCCCAGCACACCCACCATCCATGCAGCCATGGGCGGGGCAGGGGGGCGGGTTTCTATGCTTCAAAACAAACACACAACAAACAATTACAAAAAACACAAGAAACAAAAAAACCCACAAACTTTAAATCCAGAAAAGATCAGAGCCTGCTAAAGTACTTCCACCACCCAAGATGAACAAATAGTAACATTTGTCACATTGGCTTGATTCACTTCAGAATTATTTTAAGATACAGAAAATTTGAAAACACCCACCCAAATGGCTAAAAAGGAAAAGACTCACAGTATTGAGGCTGGAGGAGAGGCTGTGGAGAAACCAGAATTCTCACTGCTAGCAGGCTTGTAAAATGAGAAAACCACTTTGGAAAACGATTTGGCAGTTTGTGATAAGGTTAAGCAGGGTATCTCAACCCCAGCACTCTTGACGTTTGGGCTGGATCCTTCTTTGTGGTGGGAGCCATCCTGTGCATTATGGGATGTTTAGCATCTTTGGCCTCTCAATGCCAGTAGCACCCACGCCTCAGTGTCTCCAAACCAAAAATGCCTCCTGACGTTGGTAATGTCCCCGCCCCTGGCGGGGGAGGGGATCATCCCAGATCAGACCCATTGGATTGAACAGGCACCTATGTCATGACTAAGCAGTCCTCCTCGGTATAGACTTAACAATCAATGAAACCCTTTTTGTCCACAAAAATATACGAACAGTGAACATTCTCTATGCATAAGAGCTCCAAACTGGAAACAACCGAAATGTCCGTCAACAAACGAATGGATAAAGAAACTGTGCTCCATCCACACCATGGAATAACACTAGAAATAGAAAGGAATAAACTATCGATATACACAACATTATGGATGCATACCAAAAACATCCTATTCTTTGCAAACATACTAAAAATCACTGCACTGTACATTTAAAAAGGGTGAATTTTATGGTGTGTGAATTTCATTCTAATAGAAAACAAAACAAATGTAATGAGTGAAAGAGTCTAGACATTTAAAAAATTTTTAAATGATTCCATTAGGTATGAAATTCGAGAACAGGCAAAATTAGTCTACGGTGATAGAATCTACATGAGGAGGTTGCTTGGGAAAGAATACAAGCAAAACTTATGCAGCAGGCGAGTGGCCTGGGTGGCGCCACAGGGGTGTGTATGTATGTACAAATTCACGGAGCTGCACACCAAAAGATTTGTGTGCTTTACCATATGTAAGTTATACCTCGAGCAAAATGAAAGACATAACACCTTACTGTTAAAGTGGAAGTCACTTCTGTTCACTTCCCTCACTCCACTCCCCTCCCCCACTACAGAAACATCCTCAATAAAAATAATGATACTGAACAATTACTGAACGCCTATTCTGTGCTTTACAAGAATTCATTCATTTAGGCTCCCCAGCAACCTATGAGGTAGGCGCCACTATTATCATCCCCTTTTACAGATGAAGAAACTGAGGCACAGAGCAGTGAAGTAACTTGCTCAGGGTCTCACTGTTCATAGGCAGTGGTGTCAGGAATTGAACCCAGATAGCCTGGCGGGCCTCAGCCAGGATGCCAGGCATACTACAAGCCCGCTACTCTGAACATTCCACAAACTTAATACACAGTTTCACTTTCTGGTTTTTAGTAATTGATATAAACAATATCAAACTGTATCATTTTTTTAAACTTGCTTTTTTATCCCCCCCCTCCCAGCCCCCCCACCCCCCACACACATGGTGTTTTTGAGTTTAGCCTTGTTGATACATTTAGTTCTTCTGGTGTCAGATGAATCTACTCCCATTTCTTTTCTCTGGCCTTGACTGGTGGAGACTTGGTTTGCAAAGAACCTTATCTTCTGAGAGATAACCCTCACTCAGTTCCTCCCCTTCTAAGAATCCACCAGTGGTTCCCACAGTCCTCAGGGTCAAGTCTGAATTCCACTCCCACCATCTGCAACATCTGGAGCCTTCCCTCTACTCCAGGTTCATCAGCAGTAAAAAAAAAAAAAAAAAATCCAGCCATGCTTTATGATACCTGGTTTGTTCACCCATCTATTCATCCAGCAGCTATTTTTTGAGTACCCTGTTCTAGGAGCCAGGGACCCAACAGTGAACAAGACAATGATCCCTGCCCTCTGGGAGCTGACATCTTCCTGGTGAAGTCAGACAAGAAAGAAAACAGTAAAGTCAAATTTATTAAAATTTGCAAGGAGGAAAAATCAAACTATGTGAGGAATAGAGTTTGCTAGGGATGGGGTGGGCCTTGTTTTAGGTGGAGATGCAGTCAGGGAAAACTCCTCTAAGAAGGTGACATTTAAGTAAAGATGGAAATAAAGTGAGGAAGATAGAATGCCAAGATGAGAAGGAAAAGTACTGCAGGCAGTGAGAACAGCCAGAGCAAAGGCCCTGTGGTAGGAATCAGCATGTGTGAGGAGCAGTAAGGAGGTCATGCAGCCAGAGTGTGAGTGAGGGGATTGGGGTGGCAGATGTAGGCAGAGGAAGTAGGACATGCTGAGTTCTACCTCACCCACCTCTAGGCCTTTGCCCTGACTGTTTCTTCCACCAGACACCCTTTTCCTCTTTTTTTTTTTGCGGTACGCCGGCCTCACACTGCTGTGGCCTCTGCCGCCGCGGAGCACAGGCTCCGGACGCGCAGGCTCAGCGGCCGTGGCTCACGGGCCCAGCCGCTCCGCGGCATGTGGGATCTTCCTGGACCGGGGCACGAACCCGTGTACCCTGCATCGGCAGGCGGACTCTCAACCACTGCGCCACCAGGGAAGCCCTTCCTCTTTAACTATTTTGTAATTTCCTAATTTGTCCCTTAGTGCCAGCCGTTCTGCCTCCTCTATAGTGGGGCACCTATGTCCTCAAGGCATTCACTGGACTGGGATACCTTTCTCCTGACAGCTCACAGTGTATGCATTCACTCATTCCACAAAGACTGAGCGAGCTTAGGCCAGTTACTGGGAAATTTCAGAGAGGAGTGATATTTAAAATAAATAAAACAGAGCCATGGACCAGAGATGACAGGGCATGGAGGTGCTCTGGGAAGCAGAGGAGGTGACATTTAAACAGAGATCTAAATGATCAGAAGAGGCCAGCCTTGGGGAGATGTGAGGGAAGGGCATTAAAGACCAGGGAACAGCCAGTGCAAAGGCCCTGTGGTTGGAAATAAGGTGAGAATATTTGAGGAACACAGAGAAGGCCAGTTTTGCTAGATGGGGATGAGGAGAGTGGCGGGGGATGCAGCTGGACAGGTGGGCAGAGGCCTGACAGGACCATCCTGTAGGCCAGGTGAGGAGTGGTGTTTTTCCTAAGAGCTCCAGAGAGCCAGAAACAGGTTTTCCAGCAGGCAGAGCTCTGGGGGTGGGTGTGATTTAGGGTTTCCAAGGCCCCAGAGAGGATTGGAGAGAGGCCAGAGGAGCTACAGGGCGGTGCTGGTGCAGTTATCATATTTGGCTGAGATTATACAATAAGTCCTTGGTCTCCCTGTTTCAAGCCCAGAGTGCGACTCTGTTTCCAGTGCTACCAAAGTCCCCAGTGGGTGCTGATAAATATTCACTGAGTAAATGAATGCCGGAAGCTTGGAGAGAGAATTTGGCAGGGTTCCCCAGCTCCATCCGGGGAGGCAGCCTGGAAACCTGGCAGGCAGCAGAGGGCCCATCCTTGGATAAGGTGACCCAGTTCCTGGGCTGGCTCTCAGTCTTGCTTTGCCCCCTCATCCCCATCTGTAAAATGGGTGGGCTGGAGAATTAGAGGAAGACAGGGCAAGGACTATAAACATCCTGACTTTATAATTGGGGTGAGGGGCTTCTCTCTGAGCCTCAGTTTCCTCATATTTAAATCAAGAGAAAAAGAACTAGCTCAAAGGTTTCTTTAATTCAGTGGATGAATATTTGAGGAACTGCCAGGAAGCAGGTGTAGCTGGAGGGAGGGAGCAAGGGAAAGAGGTGGGAGAAGAGGAGAGAGGGAAGGTGAAGGGGGCAGATCGTGCAGGGCCTTGTGGGCTGCGGGTAAGACTTTGGCTTTTACTCTGAGGAAAGTGGGAGCCAAAGAGGGATCTAGGCAGAGGAGGGACATGACCTGACTCAGGTGTTCCTAGGAGTCCTTGGGGTGTTGTGGGGAAAAGAGACTACGAGGTCGAGGGAAGAGCCGAAAGACCTGGGAGGAGGTGACAGCACTGGTCCAGGCGAACGATGATGAAGACTGGACCCGGTGCAGATAGTGGAAGGGTGAGAAGTGGGTGGATTCTGGATTGGTATAATTTCTCCTCCTCCTCCTTCTCGTTCTTTCTCTGTTAACCACCACCAACAACAACCAGCCCCAAAGAGTCGCCCAAAGGAAAAAGGGAGAAAGAAAACATCCCGCCCCGGCCTCTGGGACGGTGCAAACCACTCACAGCTGTGGGTAACCAAGGTACCCGCAGCCCTCCACGCTCTGGCGGGTCCCAGGAGGGCGCCAATGAGGCGGCGCTGCCAGGGAACGCTCCCCGCCCCGCGCCCCAGGGACCGCGGCTTGGCCCAGTCACCGGATTTGAAAGGGAGTGCGGGGTCGGCCACGAGCCCGCCTGCGTGCTACAGAGACTCCGGAGACCCTGAGAAGCTCCTCAAAGGTCTCCACCTTCTGCCTCCGATAGGGCAGTAGTGTGCATTGTGGAGCGCCACCTGCATGCAGCAGCCCCGAAGAAGAGGCGGGCCCCCATTTTACAGCAGGGAAAACTGAGGACTCAGCGGCCACAGGGCCCGCAGCGAGTCCGTGACGGATTTAGGGTTCAAATCCCTTTTCATAACAACATAGCAAAAACACTAAAAATCACAGCAGCTAAACTTTATTGAGCTGTGTGTTCACAGCACTTGGCATGTATTGTCTCATTTAATTTTGCCAACACCTAAGGGGTGGGTAGGTAAATCCTTCCCGTTTTACAGATGAGGGGCTTTTAGGGCTTGGGGACTCCCCCAAGGCAGGCGGGGATTTGAACACAAGTCTGCTCAGAGCTTGTCTCCAGCCTATGGGGAAGCTCCGGTGCCTTAGAATGACGGACCGTTCCAAGAGGCCTAAAATTGCAAACACAGGCGGGGATGAATTGGTTTTGTTTTTTGAGAGATCCCGGGAGGCCCAAAGGCCTCCACAGCTCCCCGCTTTAACGTGGCTCACTCTTTTCTTCGGGTTCCTGCGCGCTCAAACGGAGCACCCGTGGGCAGAAGGAGGATTCAGAAAGAGAAAAAGGCTGGGGAAGAGGACGACGCGCTCTCGGCCGGGGAGGGGGGCGTCCGGCAGGCAGGACCCCGCAGCCCCGGGGGCCGCCGGGAGCCGCACCCCCTCGGCCCCGCCCCCTCCTCGGGCGCCGACCTAAGCGGTCACGTGACCGAGCCAAGCGGCAGCTGGGGCCGGAGGGCGAGGCGCACGGACACGGCGGCCAGGCCAGGCGGGGCTAGAGCCGAGCAGGCCGGAGAGGGCCGTGCGCCCGGCGCGGGGGGGTCGCGCCGCGCCCGCCCCCTCCCCGCCCCGCGTGGGGCGTACGCACGCTCCTCTCACCGCCCCTCTCTCCGCGCGGGGACCCCTGGCGGACGGCGCGTGGACATGGCCAGCGATGCTTTGCAGGTAGGCGCACCTGCGTCCTCAGCCCCCTGGCGGCCAGCCGGCGCCGGGGACCCCCGCCCGCGCGCTGCCGGAGCCCCCGGGATCGGGGCGGCCAGGGCGGGTCCCCCGCTCCCCCGAGCACTGGGCGCCCCCTCCCTGGGCCGGCACCGTGGAGCCAGCACAGTCCCCTTCTCGGCTGGTGGAGGTACGCACAAGGGGGGAGCGGGGAGGTCCTGAAGCACCCCCAAGCTCCGCCCTTCCCCAAGAATTAGAGGGGGCGCGGCGGAGGCTAGAATTCAGGTGTCTGTGGCTGGCTGTGCATCCCGGTGCCTGTCGACCCTGCCACTCGTTCTCCCTCCCAGCGTTCGGTTCCGGGCAGGTGCAGCTCCACCTGAGCAGGTGCCTGGCGCGGTGCCCCGGGAAGGGAGGAGGCCGCCCGGCCCGTTCCTCTCCCCCGCACAACAAAGCTCCAGCCGCCCCCACCTCCAGACTGAGCTTTACGATGGTCCCGACGCCACCCAGATTGTCACCTGTTGCCGGAAGTGCCAGAGTCACCTCATTAGGTCGGGGGATGGGGGACCCACACGGCCACCCGGCTGCCAGGTGGAACCTTATCCCAGGTGGGGAGTGTCCATGTCAACAGACTGGGGATTCTCTTATACCTGGAATCCCACCTGGGCATGGGCTGGGTCACCCCACAACACACACACACACACACACACACACACACACACACACACACACACGCAGAGGCACAGCTGACTGACACCAACCTGCCGCCCAGCCAGGTTCTTCCTGTGCCACCTTGTGGACATCACAGCCCTGGACCCACCTTCCCTATTTGTGGCTAGCAGGCATGGGCTGGGTCACCCCACAACACACACACACACACACACACACACACACACACACACACACACACGCAGAGGCACAGCTGACTGACACCAACCTGCCGCCCAGCCAGGTTCTTCCTGTGCCACCTTGTGGACATCACAGCCCTGGACCCACCTTCCCTATTTGTGGCTAGCAGGGCCAGGGTGACTTCTGACACTTCTTTCGTTCAGTGACCCAAATCTGAGACATGTCCTGTACCTCTGGTGCCCCCATTAGCACCTCATCATCCCTCCGTCGTCCTGTGGTTGCTGTGTAACTGGGTTCTCGTCTCCTTCTGCACCTGCCCCCACATCCCCTTTGTGTCTGTCCCATGACCCCCATCCCCCATCCCAGTCCTGCTGATGGCCTGCCAGCCTTGCCGAGGAGCTGGGCGTATCTGGTGTTGCCGATCACACAAGGTCAGACCTTGGGGGCTGGGGAGGGCTGGGGTCTCTGCCTCTACACCTCAGCCCTGGGAGGGCTGTGTAGGAATCCCCTGGCGCATGCATGCGCTTGGCGTGTAGCAAACATGGCCTGGACGGAGGCAGTGATTCCTGGAACGAGGCTGGACCTGTGCCCTGGTCCCCTTTCCCATCTCCTTCCTGCTCTCTTCCCCTGTCCTGGTCATTCCTTTCTCGTGGCTGCTTGGGTCTGCTAAACTGTCCCTCTGTCTGTCCCAGTGTGTGCCTGTCCGTTCTGTGTCCAGCAAACGGATGTCCTGTCCAGATTCCGGAAACGCCCAAAGCATTGAAATCTCCGGACATGTGGTCTAGGTCCCTGGCCACTCTGGGAAGAGGGGAATTCTGGAAGATGGACCCTCTGGACCTGGGGTCTCCTGCTTCATGGTGGGAGTTGGGGGAGCAGGGATTCTCCAAGGCCAGGCCAGGCTCCTGATTCATGGGTTCATCATGCTGGCCCTCAGGTGACCCCTGCCCTAGGTAGGAGTGAGTCACCCAAGAGAGGAGAACCCAGGAGGGCGGGCCTCCCTCCCTCCCTGCTCTGCATATTCTCAGGCCTCAGCTGCTGGAGGAGGTGGGGCTGAGGGAGCCTGCCTGGACTTCCCTCATTTGACCTGGCCCTGCTCCTGGCTGTACCCCTGCTCTGCCTGCTGGGGATAGGGTGGGGCTGGGTGGCAGGTGGGGCCTGGTTGGTAGCAGGTGGTATTAGGTGAGCCTGGGTTTAAATTCCAGAGCTGTCACTTCCTAACAGTGTGTCCTAGGCCCCGTGCCTTTCCCTCTCTGAGCCTTGGTTCTGCCGTCAAAAAAATGTAGCTGGAGGGTTTTCATGGTGGGGAAAGACGTAGACCAGGCCAGCACCTTGCAGGTGGGGCTGCTGTGAAGTCCTTCCTGGGTCACGGTCAGCAGCTCAGCGTGTGCATCTGTGTCCTTTAATCCAGGGTTTCTAAGCCTCAGCACTATTGACATTTGGGGCTGAATGATTCTTTGAGATGGAGGCTGTCGTGTGTACTGTAGAATGTTGAGCAGCACCCATGGACTCGACCCAGTAGATGCGAGTAGCACCCCCAGTTGTGACAACCAACCAAAAATGTCTCTGGATATTGCCAAATGCCCCCCAGAAGTGGGGTGGTAGTGGAGGCGATCCCCTCCCCCATGGAGAACTGCTGCTGCCACCTCTCTGAGCCTCAGTTTCCTCACCTGTAAAGTGGGGGAGAATTATAGCAGTTGCTCAGGATAAATGTGAGGGGTCAGGAGGATCATGGGAGTGACACTTTTGGCCTGAAGTAAATCCCTGGGGGCAGCTGCCCTTGAGGTTGGTCGGGAGCCAACCATGACTTTCTTCATCTCTGAAATGGGTTCTCATGGCGGCGGCAGATAATGTCTGTGGGGCTCTTCATGCCACGCTGACACCTAGCTCAGATTCTGGGCATTCCCGTTAGAAATCCTAGCTCTGCCTTCTGCTGGCTGTAGGACTTTGGGCAAGTTACATCACCGCTCCAGGCCTCCGTTTCCTCATCTTGAAAATAGGGTGATAATAGGGACTTCCCTGGCAGTCCAGTGGTTAAGACTCTGTGCTTCCACTGCAGGGGGCATGGGTTTGATCCCTAGTCAGGGAATTAAGATCCGGCATGCCATGCGGCATGGCCAAAAAAAAAAAGAAAGAAAATGGGGTGATGATAGCACCTCCTGGGGTTGCATTAGTTGACCTGGGAGCAGCTTGTAGTAACTGCTACCATACTTGAGCTTTGATAGAGACACTCTCACCGCAACCCTCCAGCGCTGCCTCCTCACAATGTGGGCCTCAAGGAGGTGCCGCTGGGCTGGCCAGGCCCCTTAGGCCTCCAAGCTGTGGTCAGCGGCAGCGAGAGACCGAGCTGAGAAGAATCCGGAAGCTGGGACAGGCTGCATCTGCAGGAAGGGGGCTGGGCCACCCATATAAGCACTCATGGGTGTTTGCATATAAGTGTGCACAGGGGTAGACGCAGGGGGTGTGCACACACTTGCTAGCCTGCGATGCGTGCACATGCCTATAGGTGTATGAGAGCGTGTGCACACCCAAGCCAGCCCCTGGAGCCTGTATACATGGGGGAGGCTGCTCTTCACGTGCACACTAGTGGGCCTGTGAACGTGTGCGCGCTGTGTACGCCTTGGGCATCCTCTTGGGACAGGGAGCAGGGGCCATCCCTGGGGTGCCTCCAGAGAAGCCAGCTCAGGCCTGGAGTGGGGCCTGAGAGGAAGGCCCTCTAGATGCCCCAGAGGCCCAGAGCTGGCCTTTTGCAGGGGTTGCTGGGAGCTAGCAGGAAAGAGGAAGTAGCAGGCGAGAGGCCCTGGCAGGGCTGAGGTTCAGGAAGAGGGCGGGGCCCTCAGCCGGGACCCAGGATGGCGGAGGCCAATCCCCCTTTGGACCGGGAGCTGGAGGTGCGGGCTGGGGTCCTTGTGGGGGGCCAGCAGAAGAGGACCCCAAGTGGCACAGGCCAGAGGCTCTGCCCTGGGTACCTCTCGGTTTTGGACTGAAGGGAGGAGATGAGGTGTTAGACTTGGAGTTTTCTGTTTGAGAGATGAAACTGTTTGGGGCCCTTTGGGCTTCCAGGCTGGGGAGATAGAGGAGGAAAGGGAGAGGCCTCTGCTCTTTAGGGTGCCGGTTGTAGAGGATGAAAGGAGGGGAGATGGGGCCTGTCCCCGGGATCTAGTTTGGGGGTACAGCAGGGGACAGATGAGGCCTCGCCCCGTGTCCTCCTCGTTTGGGATTATAGCAGAGGGAAGGTGAGGCCTGCCCTCAGTACCTCCTATCCTAGTTTGAGGGCACAGCAGTGAGGAGAAGGGGCCTGGGACCCCAACCTTGTGGTTTGGTGGGGCGTCAGAGGCCTGCCCTTGATACTTCCTTGTTTGGGGAGCAGCAGAGGGAAGAGGAAACCCGCCCTCAGGACCTCATAATTTGGGGGATAGGGGAGTGGAGATGGGGCCTACCCTTGGGACCTCCTAGGTTAGGGGGGCAGCAGAGGAGAGAAAGGGGTCTGCCCTCAGGATCTTGTCATTTAGGGGACAACAGAAGGGAGACAAGGCCTGTTCTTGGGACCCCCTAATTTGGGAGGACAAGGGAAGGGAGATAGGGCCCATCCTTGGGGACCCCCTAGCTTGGGGGGCACAGTGGTGGGGTGATCTGACCTGAAGAATCCCACTGCCTAAGGACAGATGAAGGGAGATTGAACTGTATTTGTGGTCCCCTAGTCTGAGGGGACAGGGAAGGAAGAAGCCCCTGCCCTCGGGACTTCGCGGTTTGGGGATGTCTGAAAGCAGGGACAGGGCCTTGCCTCACCTCCCACTTTTGGTAGCGGGACGGGGGGGTGCCGATCAGAGGACGTAGAGCAGGCCCTGTGTCAGGAGTTACAGTCTGGGAGGGGACCAGGCCAGGTCGGCTGAGCACGGTCTGCACCCCAGAGTCCTCCTGGCCCCGCTGACCCTGCTCCGTCCTCCGCAGAGCGAGCCACGCAGCTGGTCCCTGCTGGAGCAGCTGGGCCTGGCGGGCGCCGACCTGGCAGCCCCCGGGGTGCAGCAGCAGCTGGAGCTGGAACGGGAGCGGCTGCGGCGGGAGATCCGCAAGGAGCTGAAGCTGAAGGAGGGCGCCGAGAACCTGCGGCGGGCCACCACCGACCTGGGCCGCAACCTCGGCCCCGTGGAGCTGGTGCTGCGCGGCTCCTCGCGCAGACTCGACTTGCTGCACCAGCAGCTGCAGGAGCTGCACGCCCATGTGGTGCTGCCCGACCCCGCGGCTGGCGTGCACGGTAAGCCAGGCTTCCCCGGGGATGCGGGACAGCAGGGGGTTCCACTGCCCAGGGCTCACCCGCTGTGTCCTAGAGCGAGGCCAGCCCATCGCCTCTGACCTCCAGGGAGACACACTCGGTCACAACAGCACCGAGCCTCAAAATACAGGCAGACCAAAGGCCAAAAGCAACACCCAGAGAAAGGTACACACAGTCACACCCACACCCGGACAACAGCAAAGGGCTTACACGGGGTCACACGAATATCCAGGCTCACAGAGTCATACCAGCACCCGGACAACCCCCAAGACTCTTTCTAAAATATCTTTAATTTTTATTGATTAAAAAAATTTTCAATTGTGATCAAAAAACACATAACAAAATGCGTCATTTTTAAGTGTACAGTTCAGTGGTGTTGAGTAGGTTCACAGTATCGTGCAAGGGATGTGCAGAACTTTTTCACCTTGCAACCAAAGACAAAGGTGTAACACACGTCACATCAGTAGCCAGAGACATTCACACACGGTCACACCAGCACCCAGACAACTCCTAAGGGCATACACACTATCATATGAATACCCAGAGACTTGCATACCGGCACCCAGCACCCAGAGAAATGCACGCACAGTCACACCGACACACAGACAATACCGAGAGACTCGCACATGCTCGCGCCAACCCCCAGAGATTCACACACACACAGAGCTGCCCAACCCCTACAGACGTCCACCGACCTGTCAACAGCCTGAGACTTATACACACAATCAGACAAGGCCTGAAGACTCAACACCACTTAGCCCAACACCCATATACCACTTAGGTGTGTCAACAGCTAGAGACCAACATTGTCATGTCAACACTCAGAGATACAGTTCAGCCGACCCCCAAAACCTCATCCGGTCACAGCTGCACCCAGAGTGACCTGGACAGTCACACCACTCGCTAGAGACTCACAGAGCCATGCCAGCATCCAGAGACACGCATGTCCGGCTGTACCAGCACCCAGACACGTGGACACAGTTGTACCAGTGCCGGGAGGTCAGAAAGCACAGTTGTGCCAATAGTCGGAAGCATATGCCTAGAGTCACCCCCAGCACCCAGAATCTCACACAGTCATTCTAACACCTCGAATCTCACAGTTACACTAGCACCTGGGGAGACACACACTCGCTCAGTTATGCCAACACCCTGCGGGTCACAGACCTAACCACCGCCACACCCACGGATGCCCACACAGCTGTGTAAGTAGTTGGGGACTTCCGTACGAAGGTAGATACAGTCACACCAGCACCAAGGACCCAGCGCACACCTGGACACTTGCCTGTGCTCATTCGTGCTGGTCCTGCCCCAGTCCTGCAGGGGTTTCCCTACGAGGGCTGGGGTGGTTGGGCCCTCTGGACCCTGGTCCCCAGCTCTTCCTCTCCCTGGCCCTGGGGGTGGATCCTCTCAGCTGGGGCAGAACCACCTGGGCAGATGGAGGTGAGGGCCGCGGTGACTCTGCCCCATCTACCCCCTCCAGATGCCCCCCAGTCCCCCTGTGAAGGTGGCCCAGCCTGCTCAGCCACCAACCTGAGTCGCGTGGCCGGCCTGGAGAAGCAGCTGGCCATCGAGCTGAAGGTGAAGCAGGGGGCGGAAAACATGATCCAGACGTACAGCAACGGCAGCACTAAGGTGGGGGCAGCGCGAGTGCACCCCGCCCCGTGTGCATGTACACCCGCAAGCGCATACAGTCTGGGGGGGCAGGGTGGCACCTACATCTGCTCCCTTGGGAGTCTGGGGTCCTCTGGGTTGGGGACAGAGGGGCTGATGGGTGGCTTTGCAGCAGGACTGGGGTGCGGTCAGCTCATGGGGGCATATGGGAAACAGGGTAACTGTGGGTGATGTCAGACAGACACATGGCAGAGACTGTCCCCCCAAACTCAGTTACCCCCAGAGATGGTCAGGGCAACACGCAGCCTCTCACTGCTGGCGGTCTCTCTCTGACACTTGTACACGCAGATCAACACCTCGGTGCGCACATATCATCGTCCTAACATCTAGAGACACAGCCATGGTCACGACAGCACCTAGAGACTCACAGACACACATGCACCGTCATAAGGTCTAGAGTCACATCAGAAACAACGCTCATAAGCACGTGGAGGATGACTACCAGAGCAACCTCTAGATACAGAGAGACACACACCATCGTATAACGCCCGGACACACAGCACAGGCCAACAGACCGCCTAGACACACAGACACACACATTATTAAATTCACACTCAGAGACCAGAATTGTCACACAGGTGCTCCCCCAGTTGTACCAATACTGAGTACACAGTCACAGGTTTGCACCAACACCCAGAGATACACCCACAGCACAGTCAGACCTACAGCTAGAGACCCAGAGAGCACCCATGCCTGTGTGCACACACAAATGCGAATATTATGTGGGAGGGCACAAGCCATGCAGAATTTTTTTTTTTTTTTTTTTTACCTTTTATTGATGGGTAACAAATGGACGTAAAGTGCAGAAAACTTAAGTGTACAGACCAATGAATTTTTATCTGGGTACACATCACCCACATCGAAATACAGAACACTTCCTGTCACCCAGAAAGGGTTCCCTCCTGCCCCCTTCAGTCAGTACACAGACTTCTTTGACCACAGGTTAGCAGTGCCTGGTTTTGAAACACAGCACCATGTAGATGGAAAAATCCACAACCAGTGTCCGGTGCTTGTACACAACACGGGGTCCTTGGCTATGCCCAGTCATCGCTGTGCCTTGACCTGCACACACAAACATCGGGACTCCACTTACTGCAACTGTCTCACATCCAGTCACCCTTGGACTCACCCACGTGGCTACAGTCAAGGCTACGCCCACCACGGGGAACACTTACACACGCACGCCATTCTGACAGCTGACACAAACACAGTGCCTGCTGGTGCAAGGCACGGCTCTGAGCCCTCCACACAGGTTAGCTCCTTTAATCCTCAGCCCAGTGTTGGTTGGTGCTGTTAGTACTCCCCTTCCTGCAGATGAGCAAACAGGCCAGAGTAGTTGAGCGGCTTGCCCAAAGTCACACAGCTGTTAGGCGGCAGAGCCAGGATTCAAATGCCACGGGCGACATCTCCCATCAGCACCCAGGAACACACGGAGGCACGTGTTATCACACCCACACATGAATGCTCTGTCACAGGGTCACCCAGGGCCTGCACGATGTAGACAGCAGGACTGGTGGTCAGACCCTCATCTGCCCAGCCTTTCCCTCATGGCCCATCTCTGCCTCCAGGACCGGAAGCTGCTGCTGACGGCCCAGCAGATGCTGCAGGACAGTAAGACCAAGATTGACATCATCCGCATGCAGCTCCGCCGGGCGCTGCAGGCCTGCCAGCTGGAGAGCCAGGCGGCCGCAGACGAGGCCCAAGGTGAGTCCCTTGCCCTGAACAAGCCTCACCTGCATTCCACCCTGGAGAGTTCAGCTCCCAGCCCCACGAGGGGTCCCTCTCTGAGGCAGGGAGGTGGGTGCTGTGACTCACCACGTGACTGGAGCCCATTCCTGACCCTTGCCAGGCCTCAGTTTCCCATTTTGTCCTATTTCAGATTTGCATGGGATCATGTATTGGCAAACTACGGTTCTTGGACCAAATCTACTGCCGCCTTTTTTTTTTTTCAAATAAAATTTTATTGGCACCCAGCCATGCCCGTTCATTTACTATCACTTAAGGCTGCTTTTGCACTGCAACAGCAGGGCCAAGGAGTGGCAACAGAGCCCGTGTGGTCTACAAGGCCAAAAATATTTACCCTTTGGCTCTTTACGGAAATAATGTGCGGACCCCTGGACTAGGTGGTTGCCTTGTCACGTTGGCCCCTGTGGGTGTCCACGGTGTGTGTGTGTTCCTTTGTGTGTCTCAGTGTATGAATGCCTGGGGGTGTCTCAACCCCATTGTTAGCCTGAATTTGTCACCAGGTCTTGATGTATTGTGTGCAGAGAAGATTATCTGTGCTACTGATGTGTGTCAGTGTATCAGCTACTGATGTGTGTCAGTGATGCTGACCATGGGGACACAATACATAATAACATCATGGTGCCGCAGCTCCTCCGTAATAATATGGTGCCGCAGCTCCTCCGTAATAATATCCTGCCCTGTAACTATGGTAGTTTCTGTGTCACCACGAGAGGTAAGTGTCAGCTCTTGGTGGGTGTTAGTGCATTTGGGCTGCTGTACCGCAATACCACAGACTGGGGATGGGGGCATGTAAGCGACAGACATTTATTTCTCACCGTTCTGGGGGCTGGGAAGTCCAAGATCAAGGCGCCGGCAGATCCAGCGTCTGGTGAGAGCCCTCTTCCAGATTCATAGACAGCTGCCTTCTTACTGCATCCTCACTGGTAGAAGGGGCAAGGGAGCTCTCTGGGGTCCCTTTTATAAGGACAGTGATCCCATGCATGAGGGCTCCGCCCTTATGACCTAATCACCTCCCAGCGGCCCCACCAACTAATACCATCATATTGGCGGTTGGGTTTCAACGTACGAATTTTGCAGGGACACAAACATGCAGTCCATAGCAATAGGGCTTGGAACTCGGGTGACAATGTGTGTGTCTTTGTAGCGGGGAGGTGTTGGCGTGACTGTGTGGTTGTTCGTCTGAACTCTGAATGCCTACGGGGGCTTCTCAGTGACAGTGTGTGATGGTATGATCACGTCCCTGTGCTTTGGGGTGACATTGTAACTTTTGGTGACAGCCTGATTTTGTCCCCATAAGTGTAAAAGCCTTGATGACTGTTTGGGCACATGTGACAGCAGTCCCGGTGGGTGCCACACAGCTGTGGGTGACTGTGACTGTCTGAGTGCCCACGTCTGAGTCTAGGTCGTTGTGCAGGACAGCGAGACCGTCCTTGGAATCTACAGCCTTGGATAAGGGTGACCGTGGCCTTGTTTCTCTGAGTGACAAGTTTCCTGCACCGGGGTGACAGTGTATCCTTGTGCCTGTCCCTGTGCCATTGGGCCTCTGTGTCTGTGGGTATCAGTGATGCTGCCCTGCCTATGTGACAGTATGGTGGCATTTCTTTACCTGTCCCTATGCCTTATCCGTGTGGCAGTGTGACTGTGTTCCTCTGATTCTCCCTGGGCTGGAGATAGAGCCCTGGGAGTTTTGCCACTCTGTGACTGTGTCCTATAAGGGTATTTATGTTCTGTGACCATTTCCCTCTGTCCTTGTGACTGTGTCCCTTTGCTGGGGGTTGACAAGGCATATATCTATGTAATAGCCTCATCACTGTGACAATATCCCTATGTGGCAGTGTGATGGCATCTTTGTGAGAGTGTGTGTTCCTCAGCGTGTGTGTGTGTGTGTTCCAGTGCCTACACTGGTGACAAAGTGATAATGCCACTGTCACCCTGTGAGTGACAGTGTGACGACGTCTGTGTGACACTGTTCCTGTTCTCCCAACTACATTGTATTTCATGGGGTGGGTGGTCACTATGCATTTATCCAGACCCCTGCTGGAGGAAATGAGGTTGTTTCCAATCTTTTGCTCTTAGAAGGAAGGCTGTGAATAACCGTGTAGAGGTGTTTTTTAAAAAAAATTTTATTTATTTATTTTTGGCTGCATTGGGTCTTCGTTGCTGCGCACAGGCTTTCTCTAGTTGCGGTGAGCGGGGGCTACTCTCCATTGCGGTGCTCGGGCTTCTCATTGCGGTGGCTCCTCTTTTTGCGGAGCACCTAGGTGCGCGGGCTTTAGTAGTTGTGGCACATGGGCTCAGTAGTTGTGGCTCGTGAGCTCTAGAGTGCAGGCTCAGTAGTTGTGGCGCACGGGCTTAGTTGCTCCGCGGCATGTGGGATCTTCCTGGACCAGGGCTCAAACCCGTGTCCCCTGCATCGGCAGGCGGACTCTCAACCACTGCGCCACCAGGGAAGTCCCTGCAGAGGTGTTTTTTATGGGATAAAGTCCCTGAACTGGGATTGCTGAATCAAAGGGTAAATACATTTGTGATTCTGATAGAAATGGCCAAACTGCCTCCATTGGAAAGCCACTTGTATTCCCATTAGCAATGAATGAAAGTTACTCTTTTTTTTTAAGTGTTCCTGTGTCTGTGTGACTATATCCTATCCAGTTGCCATGGTATCCCTGCGACAGTCCCTGGGGATGAAGTGGGACCCTGACAATGTATCTGTCCCTAAGACTTTGTTAATGGTGTGCCTGTATATATGACTGTCCCCGGGTGACAGCTTAACTACATCCCTGGGACTGTCCATGTGGGTGTGAGAGCGTCTGGATAAAAGAGGGACAGCATCTGGGTGGAAGTGTGGCCGTCTGCCTGTGGGTGACAGTGTGACTGTATCACCATGACCCCTCACCTTGGGAGAAAGTGATGCATATTGACGGCCGTCTGTGGCCAGCGCTTGTTCCTGCAGATGGCTGCGTGTCTGGGACCGGGCTGGTTGGACCTGGGCCCAGGCTAGCCTCACTGCCTCGTGTCCTACACCCACAGGGAGTCCAGACCTGGGGGCCATGGAGCTGCGCATCGAGGAGCTGCGGCACCACTTCCGAGTCGAGCACGCGGTGGCGGAGGGCGCCAAGAACGTGCTGCGCCTGCTCAGCGCTGCCAAAGCCCCAGACCGCAAGGCTGTCAGCGAGGTGAGGGACGCGGTGTCGACCCAGAGGGGTAGGGCTTCAGCGATGGGTGGGACCTCATTTTCAGGGAGCCCAGGGGTAGGACCCAAATGGCTGAGGGCTTGGGCTTCCAGGGAGGAGCTCCAGGTAGGACTTAGCCAGTCTGGGGGCGGGGCCTGGGTCTGCACTTGGGGAGGGGCGTGCTGGATCCCGCCCCCAGCCCGGCCAGGCTCCTCCCACCGCAGGCGCAGGAGAAGCTGACCGAGTCCAACCAGAAGCTGGGGTTGCTTCGGGAGGCGCTGGAGCGGCGGCTCGGGGAGCTGCCCGCTGACCACCCGAAGGGGCGGCTGCTGCGCGAGGAGCTTGCTGCGGCCTCGTCCTCAGCCTTCAGTGCCCGCCTGGCCGGGCCCTTCCCCGCCATGCATTATAGCACCCTGTGCAAGCCCGCGCCGCTCACAGGTGGGTCCCGACGTCCCCCACCCAATCCGGACCCTACCTCCCGCAGCTCTGGACTCCTGACCCCTCTGAGTCCCCCAGCCCCGAGACCCCCAACCGGGATCTCCACTCTCCCCAACCCTGGACTCCCATCCCACTGTTCCCTCCCTTCTCCATTCACCCCAGCCCTCTGGACCTGGGCCCCATTTCCCATGCCAGACAGCCGTATGCACCTGGACTTCCCACCCCGCCTTGCCCTCTGAGGGAC